>NC_049240.1:39455752-39809252 GCF_011100685.1 Canis lupus familiaris
TACCTATTAAAATGGAAATGTTAGGTGCAAGGGCCTGGTCCACAGCTCCTCAGAATCAGGGAGGGTCAGGGAAGGTAGGAAGTAGGGTGCTAGATGAAAAAGTTACCAATAAAATAATGGGCTCAGGGCAGCCCGGGTGGCTAGGCAGTTTAGCCCCGCCTTCAGCCCAGGGCCTGATCCTGGAGACCTGGAATCGAGTCCCACATCGGGCTCCCTGCATGGGGCCTGTTTCTCCCTCTACCTGTGTCTCTCCCTCTCTCTCTCTCTCTCTCCTCTCTGTGTATTCTCATGAATAAATGAATAAAATCTTTAAAAATAAAATAAAATAAAATAATGATGTCCCCAGGGAGCCAGCCCTACCCAGGGAGACCTGCATTTCCTGAGAATTAGCTTTCAGGTTTCACCACTGAGTAGAGTGTTAGCTGCAAGTTTGTCATATATGGCAAAAGAGGTATGTTTCTTCTGTACCTACTTTGTTGAGAGTTATAATCATGAATAGTTTTTGCATTTTGTGAAATGCTTTTTCTGTATCTACTGAGATGCTAGTGTGATTTTTATCCTTCATTTTGTTAATGGATTATGTCATATTAATTTGTGTATATTGAACCATCCTTGTTTCCCTGGAATAGGTCCCACTTGCTCATGGTGAATGATCATTTTATTATATTTTTTAATTGTTTGCTAACATTTTGAGGAATTTTGCATCTCTGTTCATCAGGGATATTAGTCTGTAATTTTCTTTTTTATAGTCTCTTTGTCTTGTTTTCATATCTAGGTAATGCTGGCCTCATAGAATGATTTTGGAAGCATTCCTTCCTCTTCTATTTTTCTCAGTAGTTTGAGATGAATAGGTATTAACTCTTTAAAATTTTGGTAGAATTTACCTGTGAAACCATCTGGTCATAGACTTTGGTTTGTTGAGAGTTTCTTGATTATAGATTCAATTTCATTAATAGTAATCAGTCTGTTCCGGTTTCTGTTTCTTCCTGATTCAGTCTCAGAAGACTATGTTTCTAGAATTTTTTTTTTGAAGAGAGGCAGAGTATAGTATAGGCCGAGGGAGAAGCAGGCTCCCCGCAGGGAGCCTGATGTGGGACTTGATCTCCAAACCCGGGATCATGCCCTGAGCTGAAGGTAGACCTCATCCACTGAGCCACTTAGGTGTCCCCCTCTGTTTCTAGAATTTTTTCATTTCTTCTAGGTTGTCCAATTTGATGGTATACAATTGCTCATGGTAGTCTTTTATGACCTTTTATATTTCTGTGGTATCATTTGTAACTTCTCTTTCATATCTCCTTTCATTTATCTGACTACTCTGTTTTCTTTCTTGATTAGTCTGGCTAAATACTACCTATGTATTTTATCTGAACAAGGTAAGCAGGAAAATGTCAATTCTCCCAGTGGTAAATGAGAAGATGATACCTGTCTTTTCCTTGACATAGAATTCTTAAGATTTAGGGCTGATTTTTAGCAAAACTATATAATAGGTGAAGCATATATTAAAATTCTATTGGAGAATCTTACCCTTCTCTCTAAACTAGTCATCCAGTTTGCCACCTGGTTGGTCCCACTCTTTATATACCCCCCTCTGTATCCCACCCATCAATACGTTTACCCAACCCCTTCCAAGCCTTTTTGCTAATCTAATGAATTACTTCATGCTAGAATAAAGGAGGCCAGTTGTGATTGTCAGGATACATTAGCAACAAGCACATAAGCTCTTTGAATTTGCTAGATCATACAGTCTTGCAGGGTGGGGACCATTACATTTTTCCTCTAACCCATCAAGTTCTTGCACTATCTATGACTATTAAGTGAACAAGTAGAAGAGTTGATACAAAAGTGCATTTATTATTACATTGTCTCCCCTTATCCACAAGTCCACTTTCCATGGTTTTAGGTACCCATGGTCAACTGTGGTCCAGAAGCAGATGATCTTCCTGATATAGCTTCAGAAGGTCAGTAGTACCCAAACACTATGTCACAGAACCTGTGTCACTCCCTTCACTTCATCTCATCACGTAGGCATTTTATTATCTCACAGCATCATCATAAGAAGAATGAGTATGGCATAATAAAATATTGTGAGAGAGAGACAACATTCACAAAACTTTCATTACAGTGCATTAAAATGTTCTGTTTTATTATTACCGTTAATCTTTTAGTAATCTACCTGATTTAACAATTAAAGTTGATCATAGATAGGTCTGTATAGGAAAAAAAAAGAGTATGAGAGAGAGACCACAATCACATCTTTATATTACAGTATATTGTTATAATTGTTCTATTTTATTCTTGTTGCTAATTTACCGTGCCTAATTTATAAATTTAACTTTATAATGGTATGCATGTAGGAAAAAACATAGTATATAGGGGATTTAGTACTATCCACAGTTTCAGGCATCCACTGTGGGTCTTGGAAAATATTCCCCATGGATAAGTGGGGACTTCTGCATGTACTGGTGAGGGATCTGTGCCTTCAGCTTGATTGGATGATGGCAAATTGTTTTTCCAAAGTGGCTGAAATAATTTACATTCCCACTAGTTCTGGATGGGAGTTCCTTTTACTTCCTATTCTTGCCAGCTCTTGATATTGACAAAGAATTTTTTTTTAAACAATTTGATGTGTGTGAAATGGCATCTTCTTATAGTTTTAACCTGTGTTTGCTGACACTCACCTTCCTGTGTTATCTGAAATTAAAAAAAAACCTGAAAAATTGAAAAATGCTGAAGTTCTTTTTGTCACACTCATTCAGCAATATTGAAAACAGTTTTCCCTCAAGCAGCTGGTATCCACCACTGGATGTTCACAGCATGATCTCCACAAACAGTGGAACTTCCTCAGGGTTGTAAAATGAAGCTGAAGCTCCTGCCAGCCCTGTTACTCGCTTCAGAACTGGTGGGTTTGGGGATGTCTGGGAGGCTCAGCGGTGGAGCGTCTGCCTTTGACTCAGGGCATGATCCTAGGGTCCAGGATCAAGTCCCCATCGGCCTCCTGCAGACAGCCAGCTTCTCCCTCTGCTTATGTCTCTGCCTCTCTCTGCCTTTTTCTCTCTGTGTCTCTCATGAATAAATAAGTAAAATCTTAAAAAAAAAAAAAAAAAAAAAAGAAATGGTGGTTTTTTTCCTGGATTATGAATGCACTGGTACTTCTAGAATGGAGGACAAGTATCAAATGACTCACACATCTCCCATGCCTTCTGGAAACTCATGCCTGGAAGATATAACCACTCATTCCTATGCTACATGGTGGTCTTTAAGAGAGCTACAGCCTGCCAGCCTTCTGCACATGACTGTCTAACAAGGTAAGTGTCTAACCTAATCCAGTGAGCATTCTGGAAAAAGTAAGTAATAGAAAGCCCGTTGGTAAAGGATAGAAGGTAGACCAAACCAAACTTCACTTCATAAATCTCATTTTTTGGAGATAGGAGTCTAGAGCTGCCATTGCCACATGTGGCTGCTGAGCAAGTGAAATGTGGCTACTGCACTTGGGGAATTAGATTTTCCATTTTGTTTAATTGTGACTAAGGTTAATTATAAAACAAAAGCAATATAAAATATTTTTTTCTTAAACGTGTTATTGTTTTGGCAGTACAACATTTTACTTCAACCACTGAAAATTACTGAGTTGATACATTCCTTAAGTATAAAATACACAATTTTGAAGATAGTAAAAAAAATTAAATATTATTAGAGGTTTTATGCATTTCTTTTTGCTTTTAAAAATGGTTACTATAACATTTATTTATTTAACATTTAAAAGTACATATGTAATAATTTTAAACACATATTAGGAGCAGCTATACACCAATAAATTAGGCAATCTAGAAGAAATGGACGCATTTCTGGAAAACCACAAACTACCAAAACTGGAACAGGAAGAAATAGAAAACCTGAACAGGCCAATAACCAGGGAGGAAATTGAAGCAGTCATCAAAAACCTCCCAAAACACTAAAGTCCAGGGCCGGATGGCTTCCCAGGGGAATTCTATCTAACATTTAAAGAAACAATACCTATTCTACTTAAGCTGTTCCGAAAGATAGAAAGGGATGGAATACTTCCAAACTCATTTTTGAGGCCAGCATCACCTTAATTCCAAAATCAGACAAAGACTCCACCAGAAAGGAGAATTATAGACCAATATCCCTGTTGAACACAGATGCAAAAATTCTCAACAAGATACTAGCCAATAGGATGCAAAAGTACATTAAGAAGATTATTCACCATAACCAAGTGGGGTTTATCCCCGGGATGCAAGGCTGGTTCAACACTCATAAAGCAATCAACATGATAGATCATATCAACAAGAGAAAAAACAACCATATGATCCTCTCAATCGATGCAGAGAAAGCATTTGACAAAATACAGCATCCATTCCTGATCAAAACTCTGGTCCAGAGTGTAGGGATAGAGAGAGCATTCCTCAGCATCTTAAAAGCCATCCACAAAAAGCCCACAGCAAATATCATTCTCAATGGGGAAACACTGGGAGCCTTTACCCTAAGATCAGGAACAAGACAGGGATGTCCACTCTCACCACTGCTATTCAACACAGTACTGGAAGTCCTAGCCTCAGCAATCAGGCAACAGAAAGAAATAAAAGGCATTCAAATTGGCAAAGAAGAAGTCAAACTCTCCCTCCTCACAGATGACATGATACTGTACATAGAAAACCCAAGAGTCCACCCCAACATTGCAAGAACTCATACAGCAATTCGGCAGTGTGGCAGGATACAAAATCAATGCCCAGAAATCAGTGGCATTTCTATATACTAACAATGAGGCTGAAGAAAGAAATTAAGGAGTCAATCCCATTCACAATTGCACCCAAAAGCATAAGATACCTAGGAATAAACCTAACCGAAGAGGTAAAGGATCTATACCCTAAAAACTACAGAACACTTCTGAAAGAAATTGAGGAAGACACAAAGAGATGGAAAAATATTCCATGCTTATGGATTAGAAGAATAAATATTGTGAAAATGTCAATGCTCCCCAGGGCAATTTACACATTTAATGCCATCCCTATCAAAATACCATGGACTTTCTTCAGAGAGTTGGAACAAATAATCTTAAGATTTGTGTGGAATCAGAAAAGACCCCGAATAGCCAGGGGAATATTGAAAAAGAAAAAAAGAGCCGGGAGCATCACAATGCCAGATTTCGGTTGCACTACAAAGCTGTGATCATCAAGACAGTGGTACTGGCACAAAAACAGACACATAGATCAATGGAACAGGATAGAGAATCCAGAAATGGGCCCTCAACTCTCTGGCCAACTAATATTCGACACAGCAGGAAAGACTATCCACTGGAAAAAACAGTCTCTTCAATCAGTGGTGCTGGGAAAATTGGACAGCCATGTGCAGAAGAATGAAACTGGACCATTCTCTTACACCTTACACAAAGATAAACTGAAAATGGATGAAAGATCTAAATGTGAGACAAGATTCCATCTAAATCCTCGAGCAGAACACAGGCAACATCCTTTTTGAGCTTGGCCACAGCAACTTCTTGCAAGATACATCTATGAAGACAAGGGAAACAAAAGCAAAAATGAACATTCAGGACTTAATCAAGATAAAAAGCTTCTGCACAGCAAAAGAAACAGTCAACAAAGCTAAAAACCTACAGAATGGGAGAAGATACTTGCAAATGACCTATCAGATAAAGGGCTAGTTTCCAAGATCTATAAAGAACTTATTAAACTCAACACCAAAGAAACAATCCAATCATGAAATGGGCAAAAGACATGAACAGAAATCTCACCGAGGAAGACATAGACATGGCCAACATGCACATGAGAAAATGCTCTGCATCACTTGCCATCAGGGAAATACAAATCAAACCACAATGAGATACCACCTCACACCAGTGAGAATGGGGAACATTAACAAGGCAGGAAACCACAAATGTTGGAGAGGATGCGGAGAAAAGGGAACCCTCTTACACTGTTGGTGGGAATGTGAACTGGTGCAGCCACTCTGGAAAACTGTGTGGAGGTTCCTCAAAGAGTTAAAAATATATCTGCCCTACACGCCAGCAATTGCACTGCTGGGGATTTACCCCAAAGATACAGATGCAATGAAACGCTGGGACACCTGCACCCCGATGTTTCTAGCAGCAATGTCCACAATAGCCAAACTGTGGAAGGAGCCTCGGTGTTCATCGATAGATGAACGGATAAATAAGCTATGGTCTATGTATACAGTGGAATGTTACTCAGCCATTAGAAACAACAAATACCCACCATTTGGTTCAATGTGAATAGAACTGGAATGTATTATGCTGAGTGAAGTGAGTCAGTCGGAGAAGGACAAGCATTATATGGTCTCATTCATTTGGGGAATATAAAAAATAGTGAAAGGGATTAAAGGGGAAAGGAGGGAAAATGAATGGGAAATATCAGTAAGGGAGGCAGAAGATGAGAGACTCCTAACTCTGGGAAACGAACAAAGGGTGGTGGAAAGGGAGGCGGGTGGGGGGATGGGGTGACTGGGTGATGGGCACTGAAGGGGGCACTTGACGGGATGAGCACTGGGTGTTATGCTATATGTTGGCAAATTGAACTCCAATAAAAAAACATACAAAAAAAAATAAAAATTCAGGGTAAAAAAAGTAAAAATACATATGTGGCACAACGTCAGGGAAGATGGTAAAGTAGGAAGAACCAGGAATCTGTCTTCCTACCTAGATAATTGTACCAGCACAGTCTGTCTGATGTAATTACTTTGGAGCACTGCAGACTCTTCAAAGACTTGAAACTTCCAGGGCAAATTTTAGACCGTAAATTGTGGTTAACTTTTGACATTTCAGCTCCTAGCACATTAGTTGGCTACCTATGCCCCATTCTCACTGCCAAGATAAGGCAGCCATGCACATGAACCCAGAGTAGCTTGTGCACAGCTTGTGGGAGCCAGAGTGAGTGATAAGGACCCTGTCTTCTAGGATATCAGGGGTCTGTGTCCTGATTATTGTTGTGATTGCAGAGGTGTTAACACAGTGGTGAACATTCATTGTTCCAAACCCACCATCTCAAGTGGTTTCCAGGAGATTTAAAGACCCAGAGTTATTTTTCTTTCCCCATTCATTTTCCCCTTTTTCCCTTGTTGGCAGCGAGACATTTAAGGACTAGGTCATTCAAAATCAATTGCAGAGACAGGGAATTTAGAAAGTCACTGCTTAGAAAAGACCTGGGAAGATCTTAAGTTTGTATCTCTCTGGTCCTAAGCACAGAGAAGCTTTAAAGTAACAATCACAAAATCAGCGAACACTAGGGCAGGTAGAGAAGCTGATTTCCAGGATTAACACAGTATAATAAATATCCAGTTTTGGGGGCTCCTGGCTGGCTCAGTTGGTAAAACATGTGACTCTTGATCTCAGGATTGTGCATTTGATGTTGGATATAGAGATTACTTAAAAATAAATCTTAAATAAATATCCAGCTTTCAACAAAAAATCCTAAGACATAGAAAGGACCAATTCAAAGTACAGAAATTAAGCCAACATAAACCATCCCTGAGAAAGTCCAGAGGTGGATATATTACAGAGATCACAACAACTATCTTTTTTTTTTTTAAGATTTTATTTATTCATGAGAGACACGGGGGGGGGGGGGCAGAGACAGAGGCAGAGGGAAAAGCAGGCTCCCTGTGGGGAGCCCAATGTGGGACTTGATCTGGCGACCCTGGGATCACATCCTGAGCCGAAGGCAGACACTCAACCACTGATCCACCCAGGCGTCCCTCACAACAATTATCTTATAGATGCTCAAAAAACTGAGGACAAATTCGGAAAAATAATGTATTAATAAATGAGAATATCAAGAGATAGGTAACAAAGAATTGACCAGTAATTCTGGAGCTGAAAAGTACAATAACTGAAAGAAAATTTTCTAGAGGAATTCAAAAGCAGATTTGAGTTGGAAAAAGAAGCAAACTTGAAGAAAATATGAGTGAAATGACTGAGTTGAGGAACAGGAAGAAAAAAGATTGAAGAAAAGTAAATAGAACCTGTGGACATGTGGGGTACCATAAAGCAGACCAACATATGTATTGTGGCTTTGTGAGAACAGAGAAAATGGCAAGGAGATTATCTGAAGAAATAATGGCCCCAAACTCCAAATTTGATGAAAGACATTAATATTAATACCCAAGAAGCTCAATGAACTCAAAATAGAATAACTCAAAGAGTCCCACATTCAGACACATTCAATCAGACTGTCAAAAACCAAAGACAAGAGAATGTTGAAAGCATCAAGAGAGAAGTGACTCATCACCTACAAGGGATCTCATTAAGATTTTTTTCATCAGAAACTGTAAAAGACAGGAGGCAGTGGATTGATATATTTAAAGTACTGCATGAAAAAAGTCTTGTCAACCAAGAAACTTATATTAGAGAAAGCTGTCCTTCAAAAATGAGAGGAGAACCTGGGCGGTGTAGTTGGTTAAGCATTCAACTCTTGGTTTGGGCTCAGGTTGTGATCAGGGCCATGAGATCGAGCCCTGCTTCGGGCTCAATGTGGAGTTGGCTTAAGTTTCTCTCTCCCTCTCCCCCTGCTACTCCCCTCCATGTTCTCGCTCTTAAATAAATACATCTTTAAAAAGAAATGAGGGAGAAATTAAGACACCCTCAGATAAAAGCTGAAGGAGTTCATTACCACTAGAACTTCCCTACAGGAAATGCTAAAAAAAGTCCTTCAGGTTGAAATGAAGGATACTAGAAAGTAACTCAAAGCCATATGAAGAAATAAATATTTCCAGTAAAGAGAAATACATGGGAAAATAGAAAACTTGGTAAATTGTGACTTTGGTTTGTAACACTTTTTCTGCATGATTTAAAAGATTAATACATAGAAAAATTATTAGTCAATGTTCTTGGAAACACAGTGCATAAAGATGTAATTTTGTAACATCTGTAACTAAAAGGGGTTGGGGATGGAAATGTATAAAAGTATTTTTTGTATGTTATTGAAGTTAAGCTTTTATAAAGTCAAATTAGAGTGTTATAACCTTAGGATAGAAAATGTAATCCTTAGGTAGCCACAAGGAAAATAGTTATAGAATATACCCAAAAGGAAAGAAAGGAGGAAGGAATTAAAATGTCTCACTCAAGGGGCATCTGGATACCTCAGTCAGTTTAGTGTTTGACTCTTGATCTTAGGGTCATGAGCTCAAGCCTCATGTTGCGTGTAAAGCCTACTTAAAAAAAAAAAGTTTCACTGGAACAAATCAACTAAATACAAAAGAAAATAGTAATACAAGAATAAGGGACAGGGCAGCCGGGTGGCTCAGCGGTTTAGCGCCGCCTTCAGCCCAGGCTTGATCATGGAGACCCAGGATTGAGTCCCATGTTGGACTCCCTGCATGGAGCCTGCTTCTCCCTCTGTGTCTCTGCCTCTCTCTCTCTCTCTCTCTCTCTCTCTTTCTCTCTCTGTGTGTCTCTCATGAATAAATAAATAAAATCTTAAAAAAAAAAAGAATGAGGGACTAATGCTATAATGCATATAGAGAAGACAACAAAATGTCAGAAGTCCTTCCCTATCATTAATTACTATAAATGTAAGTGGATCAAGCTCTTTAATCAAAAGAGATTGGCAGAAAAGATAAAAATGATCCAATTTTATAGTGTTTTCAGGAGACTCAGTTTAGGTCCAAAGATACACAGGTTGAAAGTGAAATTGCAAAAAAGAATATTTATTATACTTAGTAACCAAAGACAGCAGGAGTGGCCATACTAATACCTAATACAAATAGTGTCAGACAAAATAGTATTATTTAAGTCAAAAATGGTTACAGGAGACAAAGAAGGATATTAATAAAAATTTCAATAAATATTATAAAAATTATAAACATTTAGCAAAAATGAATTGAAGGGGAAAATAGAGTTTTAATAATAGGAGACCTCAATATCCCATTCTCCCCAGTAGACAGAATAACCAGATAGAAGACGAGTATGTAAAGAGAAGACTTATTATGAGAAAAAAAGAAATACCATAAAGCCACTAGATCAAACAAAAATATTTTCCACCATACATTAACAGAATACACATCTTTTTAAAGTACACATGGAATATTATTCAGGATAGGTTATAAATTAGGCTACAAATCAAATCTTAATACATTTAGAAAGATGGGTGTTCCACAGAGTATATTCTCTGACCACAATGGGATAAAGTTAGAAATTGTTAATAGAAGAAAATAGAAAACTCTAAAAATTATGTAAAGTAAATAACACACTCTTTAGCAGCCACAGGGTCATAGAAGAAATCACAAGGGAAATTAAGAAATACTTGAAGATTGAAAATAACATAACCTGTCAGAACTTAAGGAATAAAAAAAAAAGTACTAAGAGGTTAATTTATAGCTGTCAATGCTTACATGGAAAAAAAGAAGTCAACCACCTAACTTAATACCTTAAGGGACTAGAAAAGGAAGAACAAACTAAAACCAAAGGTAGCAGAAGAAAGGAAATAATAGTAGAGCAGAGAGTTAAAAAATAGGAAATGTGGAAAATCAACAAAACCTAGAGTTGATTATTCAGAAGATCAAACTGATAAACTTTTAGCTAGATGGACTATGAAGAAGACTCAAATTTCTAAATGAACCTGAAAGTGGGTTCATTACTACTGATTCTACAGTGATAAATATATAAGAGAGCACAGTGAATACCTGTGCACCAACAAACTGCATAACGTAGATGAAATGGGAAAACTGTTAGAGACAAAAAAATCTACCTAGTCTAAAGCATGCAACTCTTTTTTTTTTAATTTTTAAAAAAATTTATTTATGGTAGTCACACACACACACACACAGAGGCAGAGACACAGGCAGAGGGAGAAGCAGGCTCCATGCACCGGGAGCCCGATGTGGAATTCGATCCCGGCTCTCCAGGATCGCGCCCCGGGCCAAAGGCAGGCGCCAAACCGCTGCGCCACCTAAAGCATGCAACTCTTGATCTCTGGTTTATAGCTTTGAGCCCCACATTGGATGCAGAGATTACTTAAAAAATAAAATCTTAAAAAAAATCTACCAAGACTGAATGAAGAAATAAAATCTGAATAGACTTCTATAACTAGGAAAGAGATGAAATTAGTAATTTCATGAAATTAGTAACCTCCTGAGCCTAATGGTTTCATTAATAAATTCTATCAAATATTTAAAGAACTGACAATAGTCCTTATCAGACAATTCCAAAAAATTGAAGAGGAAGGAACACTTACTTATATGAAACCACCTCTGTCCTGAGACCAAAGCCAGGCAATGACACTAGAAAAAAAAACTACAGACCAATATCCTTTAGGATCATGGATGTAACATGCTAGCAAACCAAATTCAGCTGTATATTTAGAGGATTATATACACCATGGCCAAGTGGGATTTATTCCTGAAATGCAAGGATGGTTCAACATAGAAAAATCAATCAGTGTAATTTACCACAGTAACAGTGAAGGACCAGAACTACATTATCATCTCAACTGATGCAGAAAAAGTATTTGACAAACTTCAACACCCTTTCATGATAAGAACACTTCAACAAATTCAGAATAAAAGGAAACCATTTCAATATCATAAAGGCCATTTACAGAAAAGTGCACAGCTAATGTCATGCTCTGTGGTGAAAGTGAAGGCATTCCCTCCAATTCAGAAACAACATATGCCAAATTTCAACACAGTACTGGAAGCTCTGGCCAGAGCAAGGAGGCAAAGAATAGAAATAAAAGGCATCTGTATTGGAACAGACAAAAGTAAAATGATCTGTTTGCAGATAACATGTTATATGTAAAAAAAATCCCTAAAGATTATACACAAAAAAATGGAGAAATTCAGTTAGCATAATACTCTTTAGCTCCATCCGTGTCATTGGAAATGGCAAGATTTCATTGTTTTATGGCTAAAGCAAAATAAGTCAGTCAAAGACAAATACCATATGATTTCACTCATATGTGGAAATGAAGGAACAAAATAAATGAGCAAACGGAAAAAAAAAGAGAGGGGAAAAACTAGGAAACAAACTCTTAGCTATAGAGAACAAACAGATGGTTCCCAGAGGGGAGGTGGATGGGAGGATGGGGTAAATAGGTGATGGGAACTAAGGAAGGCACTTGTGATGAGCACTGGTGTTATATGGAGGTGTTGACTCACCATATTGTACACCTGAAACTAATATCATACTGTATATTTACTAATTGGAATTTCAATTGAAACTTTAAAAAAACTTAACTAATAAATGAATACAGGGCAGCCCGGGTGGCTCAGCGGTTTAGCGCTGCCTTCAGCCCAAGGCGTGATTCTGGAGACCCGGGATCGAGTCCCACGTCGGGCTCCTTGCATTGGAGCCTGCTTCTCCCTCTGCCTGTGTCTCTGCCTCTCTCCGTGTCTCTCATGAATGAACAAATAAAATCTTAAAAAAAATAAACGAACACAGCAAAAATGCAGGATAAAAAAATCGAAGTGTAAAAATGTTACATTTCTTTTTTTTCTTTTTTTTTTTAAGATTTATTTATGATAGACATAGAGAGAGAGAGAGAGAGGCAGAGACACAGGAGGAGGGAGAAGCAGGCTCCATGCCTGGAGCCCGACGTGGGACTTGATCCCAGGACTCCAGGATCGCGCCCTGGGCCAAAGGCAGGCATAAACCTGAGCCACCCAGGGATCCCCCAGTTACATTTCTGTACACTAACAATGAACAATCTGGAAAGGAAATTAAGAAAATCCCATTTGCAGTAGCATCAAAAATAATACATAAGAATTGGCCAAGGGAAAAAATTTGTAAACTAAAAAATATAAACATGGCTGAAGGAAATTAAAGAAGACATAAACAACTGGAAAGACATTTTGTGTTCATGAGCTGAAAACTTAATGTTATGATGTCAGTACTGCCTAAGGTGAGTCATACTTTCCTAGAAGCTGCCCTAGGCCGGGGGTACAGAATGAACATGAGGCTGGAGAAAGGGCAAGAATCAATATCAGGGTGGCAGATGGCTTCCAATGCCCAGTGGGTGAATTCAGGAACTAGGGAATCCACTTCCAGGCTTCAGGGACAAGATAGCATTCATTAGGAACTAATTTTGTCATTGTGCCACAAAAGACAGTACACGGTGATGAGACCACCAAGGTCTCACACTTTACATTTTGCTAGAAGGGGAAATGTTTGCCTCTCTACTCCCTTAGTCCCTTCTTCCCTGATGGGGATAGAGGGACTTTTGTCTTTGGAGAATTTAGAAGAAGGTATAGGCGTAAAAGTGCCTGCCCCTTTCCCTCTCTCTGATCAACCTGTAAGACTGGAGCCTTCTGCTCTACTACTTTTATGTGCTGAGGACATAGGCCCTGAAGATAAGCCTAGGGATGCTTCTCCAGTCCCCAAGATGAGACCATACATTAGGCTCCTACTTTCCTGCAAGGGGGCTGCCCAAGGCTACCAACCAAACAGGAGGGCACAAGGGTCGCCTTGACTGTGGAGCAGATCCATGCGTGATCTCCAATTCTACTTTATTAGCCTCAAAGCCAATATTTTGTATTCTATCAGTTTGTGCTTCATTTCTTATCCAGTTCCCAATTTGATATGGGGAGGGAGGTATTAATAATTATCATCCCCAAACCTAATGGCAGCTTTTAAAAACAACAACAGAATAACAGCATAGCAATGTTTCATGCTTTATTTTTATTATTTTTTATTTTAATTATAGTGTAGTTAACCCACTCACAGTGTTATATTTGTTCAGAGTAAAATATAGTGATCGAACCATTCCATATATTACTCAGTGTTTGGCAAGATGTGTGCCCTTAACCCCCTTCACCTATTTCACCCCTCCCCCTACCATTTGTAATCATCTGTTCTCTATAGTTAAGAGTCTGTTTTTTGGCTTATCTGTTTTTTTTTCCTTTTGTTGGTTTCATTTCTTGAATTCCACATGTGAGTGAAATCATATGTTATTTGCCTTTCCCTGATTGATTTACTCTGCTTAGCATTAGACTCTCTAGATCTTTCCATGTCATAGCAAAATACAAGATTTCATTCCTTTTTATGGCTGAGTAATCTTCCATTATATAAGTATATATAAATATAAATACTATATCTTCTTTATCCCTCAGTTTATGGACACTTTGTTTGCTTCCATAATTTAGCTGTTGTAAGTAATGCTGCAATAAACATTGGGGTGCATGTATTCCTTTGAATTAATGTTTTTATATTCTTTGGGTAAAAACTCAGCAGTGTGATTACTGGGTCATAGTTTTTTTTTTTTTTTTTTTTTTTGAGGAATCTCCAAACTCTTCTCCACAGTTGCTGCACCAGTTTGCATTTCTACCAACAGTGCCAAGAGGTCCCTTTTAATTCACATCCTTGTTTCTTGTGTTTTTTTATTTTAGCCATTCAGACGGGTATGAGGTGATATCCCATTGTGGCTTTGATTTGCATTTCCCTGATGATGAGTGATGTTGAGCATCTTTTCACATCTCTGTTGGCTATCTGTAGGTCTTCTCTGGAGAAAAGTCTGTTCATATCTTCTACCCATTTTTTAATTGGGATTTTTTTTTTTTTTTTTTTTGGTATAGAGTTGTGTAAGTTCTTTGTATATTTTGGATACTAACCCTTTATCAGAGATGTTATTTGCAAGTATCTTCTCCCATTTTGTAGGTGATCTTTTAGTTTTGTTGACTGTTTCTTTGCTGTGCAGACACTTTTTACTTTGATGGAGTCCCAGTGGTTTCATGCCTTTTAAAATATCCATTTGATGAAGGCTGAGGCTGGAGCTAGTTCTTCGAGGGAGTATTCTGTGGATAGTGGGTGAAACATTTTGCACGATTGAACAGGTGGCTCCACTGGTGAACTGTAGCAAGCTGGCTTTACAGCCAAGAAGACAGGGCTTTTATGTGTGGCATCTCTGTGTAAACTACACTTGCTGAGAAATTGCTAGGGTCAGGTACTGGGATAGTGGTTTTTAAAAACTCATTTTAAACTATTTTATTTATTTATTCATGAGAGAGAGACAGACAGACGGGGGGGTGGGGTGGGGTGGCAGACACAGGCAGAGGGAGAAGCAGCCTCCATGCAGGGATCCCGATGTGGGACTCGATCCCCAGTCTCCAGGATCACACCCTGGGCTGAAGGTGGCGCGAAACTGCTGAACCACCCAGGCTGCTCTAAAAATTCATTTTGTAGAGTAAGTCAAAACTTTGTTGGGATCATTCTTAAACAGACATGATCTATCACAGATATAGATGTTTGGTGTTTCTGTAAGATGATGAAGAACTCATTATAGGGAAGTCAGATTATAAGAGCAGAGAGATGTAAATATGAACACTTTAGGACATGCAGAACAATTAACAATATTTTTAAGGTGTTCATATGCCAGTTCCTATTTTAAAAAGCTAGTATTTACTAATGAAACAGAGCAAGTCAGTAACTTCAAAGATCTAGGAGAGAAGCTGTTGAAGCAGGGAGGCGGTATAGAGTCCAGAGTGCATTTCAGTACCAGTAACATTTCTCAGTTGTAAATATAAACACAACCACGGTGGCAAAACACCCTCACCACTATAAAGCAACCGATAAACTGGAGACGAGATGGGACATTTTTCTCGTGGTTGGATAATTCAAATAGATTTTTGCAGTGATTACGAGTTCACATTTTCCAGTTTCAAAGAATAAAAGATGGAATGAGCGACAAGTTAATAACATGCAATAGAAAATGAGAGATTATTTCCACAACCTATTTCTGATGTTCAATCTCCATGATTCTGTGCCCTTTAAGTAAACACAATTTTTCCATTTTACTCTAAAGAGCTCAAGAATGTTGACTTCTTAGACATATAATTTAAAGTACTTCATACTTTTATTGCCAAAGAAACTGTATTTTAAATGTTTCACTCAAACATCTGAACATTATTTAGTAAGACATGTGGGCAGAAAATCCTTTCCCCATGAACAGTTAAGGAAATATAGAAAGGTATTCGTGTGTCACAGGAAGATCTCCCCAAGAAATGTACATTAGGCTGTGATCAATGCCAAGAGTAGGTTTCTCTAGAGATTCCAAGTGAGCTCTTCTCCATGGCTCTGGGACTGCTGCAAGCAACTCTGTCTGTCATCAGAGTGTCGGAGATTGATGTCACTCAGCTTGACACCAGGTATTCGTAATATGGGTGCACGGGCCACCCTGCTCAGGAGCAGGCACAGGCACAGGCACAGCCAGGGCACAGCCTCACTGACTGACAAACCACATTTCTCCATGCAGACATATTCTCAGCTCCCATGTTGTAAACCAACTTATTCTTCAGCTATTAATTCCCATTTTTGTTCCGTAGACCCAGAGCCTTCTCTTTTCTAAGCCTAAACTGCGCGCTGTGACTGCTGAGACTTTTCAGAGGTGGGCCCTCCTTTCTTCATATCCGCCCTGCCCCACTGGTTTTCACTTAGTCACCACCTCCCGTGGTGGCAGCTGTCTTCTTCCTTGGAGGCCACTTTGTACTTCTTTTTACACACAGGGGCCACCACTTGTCCTGACACTTTCCTTCCATTTGCACAACAGAAGGCAGCTTCTCTTTCAGATCCTGATGAGGAGGAAAGAACCAGCTTTTTTTTTTTTTTTTTTTTTTTTTTAAGATTTTATTTATTCATGAGGGAGGCAGAGACACAGAAAGAGGGAGAAGCAAGCTCCCTGCAAGGAACCCAATGTGGGACTCCATCCCAGACCCCAGGATCACACCCCAAGCCAAAGGCAGATGCTCAACCCCTGAGCCACCAAGTTGTCCCAGAACCAGCTCTTTAAAATGCCCTGCAGGACTTACCTTCTTGGGTTGTTGATATTAGATGGATTTCTACCTTAATATTCAGTCCCCCCCGTCAAAAAAAAAATTCAGTCCCAGAATGCTTCCTCTCAGTGTGCCCCACAGGTGTAAAGTAGAAAACATTTGGGAAGACAGCGTACAAAGACCTGAGACACAGCAGGAAGGGAGGGGGACAGGCCAGTCAACATCCTGTGTGGCAAATGCTTGTTGTTCCTTATAGCATTTTTTTTCCTGTATTGATAAGTAATTGATAAACTGTGAGATATTTAACATGCACAACATGGTGATTTGATGGATGTATACATTGTGAAAGAATGACCACCATTTAGTTAAGTAACACATCCATCACCTCATGTATTTATCTTTTTTGTGTGTGTGTGTGGTAATGTTGAAGTCCTTCTGTCAGTAAAATTCCCTTACATAGTATAGTGTTACCAGGTATAGTCACCATGTTAAAGATTACATCTTAGAACTCAGAGTCTGTACCCTTTCAGGAAACTCCCCATTTCCTCCACCTCCCTGTCCATGGTAATTATTTTTCAACCTTCTGTTTTTTAAAAATTATTTTTTTAGCTCCATGTACAAGTGGTACTATTCAGTATTTTTCTTTGGCTTATTTCACTTAGCACAATGCCCTCCAGATTCATGTTGTTGCAAATGGCAGGATTTCTTCTGTCTTCATTGAGGTAAAATTGGAATATAACATTATATAAGTTTCAGATATATATTTTTTATGTCTTAAAAAAGATTTTATTTATTTATTCATGAGAGACAGAGAGAGAGACAGAGAGAGAGAGAGAGAGAGGCAGAGACACAGGCAGAGGGAGAAGCAGGCTCCATGCAGGGAACCCGACATGGGACTCGATCCCGGGTCTCCAGGATCACACCCTGGGCTGAAGGCAGTGCTAAACCGCTGAGCCACCCGGGCTGCCCAAGTTTCAGATATATAATTCAACCTCTGTACTCATTACAAAGTTTAGTTACCATCCATCATGATTCATCTGACCCTCTGTCCATTTCTCCTACCCTCTAAATCCCCTTACCCCTGTGAACCGGCGATCTATTCTGTGTTTACATCTTTGCTTTTATTTTGTTATGTTTGTTTGTGTTGTGTTGTTTGAGATTCCACAAATGAGAGACATTGTACTGTTTTTTTCTTTCCCCTTCTGACTTCCTTCATTTAGCATAATACCCGCAAGGCCCATCCATGTGCTTGCAAATGGTCAGATCTCTCTCTCTTTTTTATGGCTGAGTAGTATTCCATTGTATATATACACAATACTTTCTTTATGCATTTATCCATCCATAGGCATTTTAGGTTGTTCCCATATCTTGGCTATTGTAAATAATGCTGCTCCAAATATCAGAATACATCTTTTCAAATTAGTGTTTTTGTATTCTTTGGATACATACCAAGAAGTGGGCAGCTGGATCATATGGCAGTTCTATGGTAAATGTTTAGAGGAATCTCCATATTGTTTTCCATAGTGGCTATAGCAATGTACATTCCTGTCCAAAGAATATGAAGGCTCTCTTTTCTACACAGCCTCACCAACATTTGTTGTCTTTTTGATGATAATAAAGTAATATCTCACTGTGGTTTAATTTGCATTTCCCTAATAATTAGCGATGCCTAACATCTTTTTTAAAAATTATTTATTTATTTATTTATGATAGTCACACAGAGAGAGGCAGAGACATAGGCAGAGGGAGAAGCAGGCTCCATGCACCGGGAGCCCGACGTGGGATTTGATCCTGGGTCTCCAGGATCGCGCCCTGGGCCAAAGGCAGGCGCTAAACCGCTGTGCCACCTAGGGATCCCCCTAACATCTTTTCAAGTGTTGGTTAGCCACCTGTATGTCTTCTCTGGAAAAATGTCTATTCAGGTCCCCTGTCCATTTTTTAAAATATTCTGTTTGGCTTTTTTTGGTGGTTAAACTGTATGAGTTATCTTTATAGTTTGGAATATTAACCCCTTGTTGGATATTTGATTTGCAGATAACATCTCCCATTCTGCAGGTTGCCTTTTCAGTTTGCTGATGGCTTCCTTTGCTGTGCAGAGACATTGTAACCCTATTTGTTTAGTTTTGATTTTGTTTCCCTATATTTGAAGTCAGAACCAGAAAAGCATTACTAAGAATGGGGTAAAAAACTGTGTATATTTTCTTGTAGGAATTTTATGGTTTCACGTCTTACATTCAAGTCTTTAATCCATTTTGAATTAATTTTTGTGTATGGTAGAAGACAGCGGTTTTGTTCTATTCTTTTCATGTGGCTGTCTGATTTCCCCAGCACCATTTATTGAAAAGACTGTCCTATCTACATTGTGTATTCTTGGTGCCTTTGTCATAAATTATGTGTATATATGTGGGTTTATTTATTTATGAGGTATCACTTCTGTTCAGCTGATCTGTGTGTCCATTTTTATGCCAATGTTGGTTGATTGATTGATTGATTGATTTATATTTATGATAGTCACAGAGAGAGAGAGAGAGAGAGAGAGACAGAGGCAGAGACACAGGCAGAGGGAGAAGCAGGCTCCATGCACCGGGAGCCCGACGTGGGATTCGATCCCGGGTCTCCAGGATCGCGCCCTGGGCCAAAGGCAGGCGCCAAACCGCTGCGCCACCCAGGGATCCCGCCAATGTTGTTTTGATTATTATACCTTTGTAACACAGTTTCAAATTAGGGTTTGTGATACCTCCATGTTTGTTCTTGTTTCTCAAGATTGCTCTGGCTATTGGGGATCTTTTGTGGTTCTATACAAATTTTTGAGTTGTTTGTTCTGTGAAAAATGCCACTGAAATTTTTATGGGGATTGCTTTGGTGGGGGTATAGACATTTTAACAATATATTTTTTTAAGATTTTATTGATTGATTGGAGAGAGAGGGGGAGAGAGCAAGGGAGAGAGAGCAAGCAAGCACAAGAGCAGCAGAGGGAGAAGCAGACTCCCTGCTGAGTGGGGAGCCCAATGTGGGTCTCGATCCCAGGACAATGGGATCATGACCTGAGCCAAAGGCAGACATAGACACTTAACTGACTGAGCCACCCAGGCACCCACATTTTAACAATATTGATTCTTCCAACCCATAAGCACAGAATATCTTTCAGTTTATTTGTTCCTTATCAGTATCTCATAGTTTTCAGTTTATAGGTCTTTCACCTCCTTGGTTAAATTTGTTGCTATGTATTTTATTCTTTTTGGTGAAATTATAAATACGGTCATTTCCTTAATTTCTATTTCTTTCTTTTTTAAATTGTATTTATTTATTCATGATACACACACAAACACACACACACACACACACACACACAGAGGGGGGTGGGGGCAGAGACACAGGCAGAGGGAGAAGTAGGCTCCATGCAGGGAACCCGACACAGGACTCAATCCTGGGACTCCAGGATCATGCCATGGGCCAAAGGCAGGCGCCAAACTGCTGAGCCACCCAGGGATCCCCTTTAATTTCTATTTCTGATAGTACATTATTATTATTTAGAAACACCACAGATTTCTGTATAATGATTTTGTATCCTGCAACTTTACCAAATTCATTCATTAGTTATAACAGTATTTTGGTGGAGTCTTCATGGTTTTCTATTTATGTCATCTACATGTCATCTACAAATATTGACAGTTTTACTTCTTCCTAATTTGGATGACTTTGATTTCTTTTTCTTATCCAATTACTGTAGCTAGGAATTAAAATATGTTGAATAAAAGTGGCAGGAGTAAGTATCCTTATCTGGTTCCTGATCTTAGAGGAAAATCTTTCACCTTTCACCAATGAGTATAAAGTTAGCTATGGTTTTGTCTCATATAGGCTTTCTTACATTGAGGTATATTCCCATGTTGTTGGGAGTTTTTATCATAAATGAATGTTGAATTTTGTCAAATTCTTTTTCTGCATCTATTGAGATGATCATATAATTTTTGCCTTTCATTTGGTAAATGTGGTGTATAACGTCAAAAAATTTACAGATGTTCAAACAACCTTGCATCCTTGGAGCAAATCCCATTGGATCATGGTATATAATCCTTTTAATGTATTGTTCAATTCTTTTTGCTAATATTTTGTTGAGTATTTTTGCATCAATGTTCATTAAGAATATTGGCCTCTAATTTTCTTTTTTTGGTGTTATTTTTATCTGGTTTTAATATCAGGGTAATGCTTGCTGTATAAAATGAGTTGGGGAGCATTCCCTCCTCTCCTCTTTGTTGTTTAGATGACTTTGAGAAGGATAAGTATTGAATCTTTTTTTTTAAGATTTTTATTTATTTATTAATGAGAGAGAGAGAGCACGTCAAAGACATAGGCAGAGGGAGAAGCAGGCTCCATGTAGGGAGCCTGACATGGGACTCGATCCTGGATCTCCAGGATCAGGCCCTGGGCTGAAGGCGGAGCTAAACCGCTGAGCCACCCGGCTGCCCTGAATCTTCTTGGAATGTTTGGTAGAATTCACCAGTGAAGCCATGTGGTCCTAGACCTTTGTTTTTTGGGGAGGTTTTGTAATTACTTATTTAATCTCATTACTAGTAATCAGTCTCTTCAAATTTTGTTTCTTTATGATTCAGTCTTAGAAGATGCATGTTTCTGGGAATTTTCCCCTTTCTTTTAGGTTGTCCAGTTTGATGATGTGAAATTGTTCATCTTTTATGATCCTTTGTATTTCTGTGGTATCAGTTGTAACTTTTCCTCTTTCATTTCTGATTTTATTTGACCCTTCCTTTTTTGTGTTGGTTACTCTAGATAAAGGTTTGTGAATTTTGTTTATCTTTACAAAGAATCAGCTCTTAGTTTCAATAATATTTTTTAAAAAAAGATTTACTTACTTATTTTAGAAAGAGAGCATGTTAACAGGGGGAGGGGTAGACGGAGAGGGAGAAAGAGCAGAAGCCTCACTGAGCATGGAGCTGAAGTGGGAATTGATCCCAAGTCCCTGATATCAAAACTCGAGCTGAAATCAAGGGTCAGATGCCTAACCAACTGAGCCCCCAAACCACCCCTTCATTGATATTTTCTTTTGTTTTAAGTTTCTATTTCATTTATTACCACTCTGATCGTTATTTCCTTCCTTCTACTAACTTTAAGCTTTATTTGTTCTTACTTTTCAAGTTCCTTTTGGTGTATATATTTTTTTGAGAATTTTCTTGCTTCTTGAGGTAAGGCTGTATTGCTGTGAAGTTCCCTCTTAAATCTGCTTTTGCTATATCCTAAAGATTCTGGGCTGTCCTATCTTTTACAATTGTCTTCATTATTTAAAAAAAATCAAAGAAGAATTTTCTTTGAAGAAAAAGAAAGAGAATTCTTCTTTGATTTTTTTTTTTTTTTGTGACTCACTGGTTGTTCAGTAGTGTGTTGTTTAATCTCCATCATATTTTGATGTTTCTTCCAGGTTTTTTTTTTTTTTTTTTTTTTGTACATGATTTCTAGTTTCATACCATTGTGGTCAGAGAAGATGGTGCTTATGATTTCAATCTTCTTAAATTTACTGGAATGTTTCTTTGTGGCCTAATAATGTGATCTATCCTGGAGAATGTCCCATGTGCACTTGAGAAGAATGTGTATTCTCTTGCTTTTGGACGGACTGTTCTGTATGTATCTGTTAAGTACATTTGGTCATTTGGTCAAATGTGTATTTATGGTTAACTTTTTTAATTGATTTTCTGTCTGGTTAATTGATTCACTGATGTAAGTGGGATGTTAACATCCCCTATTATTGCATTGTTGTCAGTTTTTCCTTTTGGTTATGTTAATTTTTGCTTGATATATTTTGTTGATCTTATGGGGTGTATGTGCGTGTGTGTGTAAACATTATATATTCTTGATGGATTGACTCCTTTATTATGAAATGCCCTTCTTTGTCTTTATTAATCTTTGTTTTAAAGTCTATTTTGTTTGGTATGAGTATAGCTGCATGAACTTTCTTTTCATTTCTATTTGCATGGAATATCTTTCTCAATCTCTTCATTCAGTCTTAGTGTGCCTTCTAAAGTCTCTTTTAGGCAGCATATTGATAGGTCTTGTATTTTTATTCACTGAGCCAGTCTGTGTCTTTTGATTGGAATATTTAGTCCATTTATATTTAAAAGAATTGTAGGTAAGTATGTACCTATTTCCATTCTGCAAAGTGCCATTTTGTTCATTGTTTTCTGGCTTAATAGTTCTTCACTCTTCCTTTTTTCCTTCTTACCTTGGGTTTGATGGCTTTAGTGTGATATGAGGTTTAGAATCCTTTCTTATTTTCATTTGTGCATTTGTATTTACTGTGAATTTTTGCCTTGTGGTTACCATGAGTCTCACACATGATCCTAGGTATATAACAGTTGGTTTTTCAACAGTTGGTTGAATACATTCCAGACCCTTATATTTTTACTCACTCCTAATGATTCATATTTTTGATGTCAAATTTTACATCTTTTTATATATCCCTTACCTAATTATTGTAATTTAAATTTACTACTCTTGGTTTTTAATATTCATACTTCCTTTATAAATAATTGATCCATTACCTTTACTATATATTTATCTTTTCCACTGAGATTTTTATTTTTGTTATTTTTTTTTGTTATTAATTAATACAATTTCTTTTCAGCTCAAAGAGGTCTCTATAACATTTCTTGTAAGGCCAATCTAGTGGTGATAAACTTCTTCAGCTTTTTCTTTCTGGAAAACTTTTAAAAAAAATTTAAAATTTTTTTTTTATTTTTTTAAGTAGGCCTTACACCTGGCATGGAGCCCTACATAGGGCTTGAACTCATGATGTCAAGATCAAGATGTGAACTGAGATCAAGGTTGGATGCTCAACTGACTAAGCCACTCAGGTACCCCTGGAAACTCCTGATATCTCCTTTAATTATGAATAACCATGCTGAGTAGTGAGTTCTTGATTGGAATTTTTTTCCTTTCAGCACTTTGAATATATCGTGCCACTCTCCTTTGGCCTGCAAGTTTTTGCTTAGAAATATGCTGAAAGCCTTTACATGAAAAGTTGTTTTCCTCTTGCTGCTTTTCAGATTCTCTTTAACTTTTGCCATTGCATTTATGTGTCTTGGTATGGATATCTTGGGGTTCATTTTATCTGGGAGTTTTTGGACTTCTTGGACCTGGATACCTGTTTCCTTCCCTAAATTAAATTGGGAAGTTTTCAGGTACTATTTCTTTAAAAATTTTTTTTGGGCCCATTCTCTCTTCTCCTTTCAGGAACCCTATAATGTGAATGTGTATATTACACTTGATGTTGTCCTAATGTTCCCATAAGGAATCTTCCTTTTTAAAAAATTATTGTTCTTTTTGCTGCTCTGTCCAGTGTGATTTCCATTGCTTTCTCTTCCAGTTTGCTAGTCAGTTCTTCTTTTTCATCTAGTCTGTTGTTGAACCCCTCTAGTTTGGGTATTATATTCTTTAGCTCTGTAACTTATGTGTATAGGTTTCTTATATTTGTCTCTTTGTTAAAAATCTTTTTTTTTTTTTAATTTCATTTATTCATTCATGAGAGACACAGAAAGAGAGAAAGACAGAGACAGAGACATAGGCAGAAGGAGAAGTGGCTCCTTACAGGGAGCCGGATGCGGGACTCAATCCCGGAACTCTAAGATCACGCCCTGAGCTGCAGGTAGATGCTCAACCACTGAGCAACCCGGTGTCCCTCTTTGTTGAAGATCTATGGTGTTCATTCATTTTTCTCCTGAGTTTAGTGAACAACTTTTATGCCCATTCCATTGAAGTCTTTATCAAGTAGACTGCTTATCTCCATTTCATTAATATATTTTTCTGAGGTTTTGTCTTGTTTCTTTCATTTGGATTATCTTCCTCTGCCTCCTGTGTCTGGCTCTTTGTTTATTTGTGTATATTTAGGGAAGAAGTTCTCTCTCTCTCAGACTTGAAGGAAAGTACTCACTGGAAGACTGGGGATGTTGCACTCTGTTGTTTATGCCATGCCCTGGGGTGGAAGCCTGCCAAGCTCTCTCTCTCTTTCTTGAATGTTACAGTCCTGTGGAGCCAAGAAATACAACCCCAACCCCCCACCCTGAGCCAGTGCCAGATGTTCAAGAAGTATTGCCTATGCAGAGTGTGTTCACTTTTTTGGGTCTGATTGGCTGTAGACCATGGTGGATAAGCACCAGACTGGGGAGAGCTTATCTAGTGGATGTGGCAAAGCAAGGTCTCCCATGGAGTTGGGTTGGCCTTGGATAAACCTACTGGTGGGTTGGGGGCCTTAGTGGATGAGCACTGTCCTAGTGGATGAGCTCATCCTAGTGGATGAGCACTGTTAGGGTTGAGTCCACGTGTCAGGTCTCATGGGGTGCAGGCATGATGGATAAGCATTGGGCTGGATCTGGTAGGGCAGGGCCACAGGACATGGGGGGAACCACACTAATGAGGAAGTGGCATGAATAAGGAAGATGATGAGCACCAAAAATGGCACTGGCCAGCACAGGGCTAGCAAGGAAGGAGAAAAAATTAAAAAGTCATCTGCCAGCACCTCTCTTTGCAGAGATCTATACTCAACCCCTCCCCTTCTGGTATGCTCCCTAAGAAAGAGCCCAGCTTCTTCTCAAACTACTGCCTCTGCATTGGGACTTGTAGCAAGTGAGTCTGTGTGTCAGTCCTTGAAGAGCAGAATCTCTTTCTTACAGTCCTCTGGCTCTCCTGGACCTTAGTTCTGCTGATCTCAATGACAGTTGTTTTGGGGGCTTTTCTTTTCAGTGTAGGTCCCACAGATGGGATGCTTGATGTGGAGCTCAAACCCTTTGTTCCTCAGAGAGGAGCTGTGAGTTTGTGATATCCTTCCCTCTTGTGGGTTGATGCACTGGTCAGGTGGGGGGGGGTGGTGCTGGCAAGAGCACTTCTCTGCCCCTCCCACTAGTTCCTAGTTGGGTTTCTCTTTTTTCTGCCCCGTGTTGTAGCTGTTCTATAAGTCTTTTGGTCTTTTTTTTTTTTTTTTTTTTGGTCTTTTGGTCTTTTTGGAGAGAATTAGTCTATATGTGTCTGTAACTTTGGTGTGTCCATGGGAGGAAGTGAGCCCAAGATCTCTTCCTATGCTGCCATCTTGGAACCCCTCCAGGATTTGTCTTTTTAAAAACTGAATAATACTGATTATAGACACCTACTACACTTTCTTTATCCATTTATCTGTCAACAGACATTTAGGTTGTTTCCACACCTTAACTATTCTGAATAAAGCTGCAAGAAATGTGTACAGAGATTTCTTGGAGATAGTGGTTTTATTCACTTTGGATATATATGGAGTAGGTTGATTGTGGTCTCATATGGTAGTTCTACTTTTGGTTTCTTGAGGAACCAACCCATTTCCATAGTGGAAAATTACCAATTTACATCCCCACCAATAGTACATAGGGTTCCTTTTTCTCCACATCTTCACTGGCATTTATTATCTTTTATCTTGATAGTAGTCAATCTGACCAGCGTGATGTGGTATCTCATTGTGGTTTCAATTTGCATTTCCTTGATGATTAGTGATACTGGCCATTTTACGCATTCTTTGGAAAAATGTCTATTCTGGTCTGTCCATTTTTAAATTGGGTAATTTTTTTTGGTGTTGATTTGCATGAGTTCCTTATATATTTTGGATATTAATCTCTTACTGAATATATTTTCTCTTTTTGTAGGTTGTCTTTTCATTTTGCTGATAGTTTCCTTACTTTATAGAAGCTTTTAAGTTTTATATAGTCCCACTTATTTTTGCTTTTGTTGCTCTTGATGTCAAATGCAAAAGACGTAGTCAAGAATGCTATCAAGGAGCTCACCTCCTCTTTTTTTATAAGTATAGTTGACATATGTTATATTAGCTTGAAATGTACAACATAGTGATTCATCAGTTCAATACATTATGCAGTGTTCACACCACAATAAGTGTAGTTACCATCTTTCACTATACAAAATTATTTTATTATTATTATTGACAGTATTCCCTGTGCTGTATTTTCCATTTCCGTAATTTATTTTATAAGTGGAGGTTTGTACTTCTTAATCCCCTCATGTATTTTGCCTCTTTCTTCCTTAGGCAGCAATCAGTTTGTTCTCTATTTAAGAGTCTGTTTCTGGTTTGTTTGGTTTTGGTTTGGTTTTTTAGATTTCATATATAAGTGAAAATATATGTTGTCTTTTTTTTTCTGACTTATATAATGTACCATAATACCTTCTAGGTCCATCCATATTGTCAGGAATGGCAAAGTTTCGTTCTTTTTTAATATCTGAGTAATATTCCATTGTATATCTATATCTTAGATCTATATCTTCTTTATTCATATACTGATGGAACCCCTCCATCAGTATGGGTCGCTTCCATATCTTGGCTATTGTAAATTATGCTGCAGTAAACACAGGGGCACATAGATCTTTTCAAATTTGTGTTTCTATTTTCTTTGGGTAAACACATAGCACTGGAATCACTGAATCATGTTATTTCCATTTTTAATTTTCAAGAAACCTCTATCTATTTTCAATAGTGAATGTACCAGTTTGCCTTCCCACCAACAGTGCATGCGGGTTCCTTTTTCTCCACATCCTTGTCAACACTTGTTATTTTGTGTCTTTTTGATATTAGTCATTCTGACTGATGTGAAGTATTATCTCATTGTGGTTTTGATTTGCATTTTCCTGATGATTAGTGATGAGCATCTTTTTATATGTCTGTTTGCATCTGTATTGTCTTCGTTAGGAAAATGTCTCTTCAAGTTATCTCTTACTGGATTTTTTTTTTTTTTTTTGGTGTTGAGTTATATGAGTTGCTTATACATTTTGGATATTAACCCCTATAGGTAGATTATCTGCACATATATTCTCCATTCCATAGTTTGCGTTTTGTTGATGGTTTACTTTGCTGTGCATAAACTTTTTATTTTGACGTAATCCCACTAGTTCATTTTGCTTTTGTTTCTCTTGCCTTAGACAGATCTAGAAAAGTGTTGCTATGGCTAGGTGTCAGAGAAAAAACAGCCTGTGCTCTCTTCTAGGATTTTAATGGTTTCAGGTCTCTCATTTAGGTCTTTAATCCATTCTGTTTATTTTTGTGTATGGTATAAGAAAGTGGTCCAGTTTCATTCTCTTCCATGTAGCTATTCTGTTTCCCCAATAGAGGAAACCCATTTAATAGAGACTATCTTTTCCCTATTGCATATTCCTGCCTCCTTTGTCATAGGTTAATTGACCATATATGTGTAGGTTTATTTCTGGGCTCTCTATTCTGTTCCATTGATCTATGTGTCTATTTCTATGTCAGCACCATATTGTTTTGATTACTAGAGATTTGTAGTATATCTTGAAACGTGGAATTGTGATACTTCCATCTTTCATCCACCACTCGTCTCACGTCTGACAAGCATCTTTTTGACCATTACTTTGAACTTTTTTTTTTAAAGATGGCATTTAAGACCATGCACCTTTTATTTATTAAAGTTTTTATTTATTTATTCATGAGAGATGGAAAGAAAGAGACATAGACAGGGGGAGAAGCAGGCTTCCTAGGGGGAGCCCAATGCAGGATTTGATCCCAGGACCCAGGATCACGACCAGAGCTGAAGGCAGACGCTCAGCCTCTGAACCACTCAGGCACCCTACTTTGAACTCTTTATCAGATAGATTGGTGATCACCATTTCAATTAAGTTTTGTCTCTTTTTTTGTTTGGAGGATATTCCTCTGTGTTTATTTTGTTTTAGTTTCTGTGTTTGTTTGAATGAATTAGGCAAAACAGCCACCTCTCCCATTCTGGATGACTGGACTTGTATAGAAATATCCCTGGTGTAGACTCTGTGTATGGCTGGTGGATTTGGCTGGCTGGTTAGGGGGTGTGGTCTGAGAAAATTCCCTGGGCAGTGTAAACTAGGGCCCCTCAGGTAAGGTGGCTGGAGCTAAAGCAGACATAGAGCAAGGTCTCTGGGTGTTCCACAAAGGAGTGCCCTAATGGGATAGCTGGAATTGAAGAGGGCATGGGCTGGGTGATCCCAGGGAATTTTGTGCTTGGAGCATCCTGGAGGGATGGTGTGGCCTAGGGGCCCCAGGGCACTCCACACAGTGGGCCCTGGTGAATTGGCTGGAGCTAAAATAGGTGGAGGCCTGGGGTGTCCTGGAGTGCTTTGTGCCTGTATTATCTTGGTTAGTTGGCTGCAGCTGTAATGGGCACACTAAAAGAGTGACCTGGGGTGTACTGTGTTGGGCCCACGTTGGTGGACAACTGGAGCTTGGTCAGATATGTGTGTGTGGGGGCCGCCTTAGGGGGATGTCAGGCTGGTGTGGGCTAGGGGCCTGGTATTTGGTAATGCGTCAGGCTGGCTAGAGTGCTGGAACTTAGGGCCTGTCTATGCCGTCAAGGTGAAGGTTGAATATAAGCAGTGGTACTCGCACCTCTGATTTTGGATAAAGTTCTAGAAGTTCTTTCAATTTTGCTGAATACTCTAGGGTTAGTTCAGTGATAATCTAGTTGCCTTGTGAACTGCTGCTTTTTTCCCCATGCCCCAGCATGGGTCCCTCCATGCTATCCCTTCCCACTGCAGTTTACATCAGGGTTGGGTTTCCCATCATTACCATGTCTCTGTTTCTCCTGCTATTCCCCACATGGTCTCTCTAACCTCTGTTGTACAGAAGCTGTTCAATCAGTCATTTCTTCTGCAGGAGGAATTGCTCTATATGCAGGTATAGTTTTGCTGTGTCTGTGGAGGGAGGTAAGTTAATGGTCTTCCTAGCCACTGTCTCAGACCTAAATGTTTCCTGTTTTCTTCGAGGAGTTTTATTGTTTCATGTCTTACATTCAAGTCTTTAATCAATTTTGAGTTGATTTGTATATATGGTATAAAGTAGGGGGTCCAGTTTCATTCTTTTGCATGTGGCTGTCCAGCTTTCCCATCACCATTTATTGAAGAGACTATCCTTTTTCCATTATATAGCCTGGCTCATTGACTGAAAGTCAGTTGACTCTAAATTTTTTTAAAAGGGTGGAGGCACTTGGGTGTCTCAGTTGGTTAAATGGCCAACTCTTGATTTTGGCTCAGGTTTGGGAGATGGAGCCTGGCATAAGGCTTCATGCTCAGGGGGGAGGAGTCTACTTGAGGATTCTCTCTCTCCCTCTGCCCTTCCCCTTGTGCTCTCTGTCTCTAAAATAAAATAAATCTTTTTTAAAAATATTTTATTTATTTATTAACGAGAGAGAGAGAGAGGCAGAGACACAGGCAGAGGGAGAAGCAGGCTCCCTGCGGGGAGCCCGATATGGAACTCGATCCCTGGTCTCCAGGATCATACCCTGGGCTGAAGGTGGCGCTAAACTGCTGAGCCACCCAGGCTGCCCAATAAAATAAATTTTTAAGAAACAAAGAAAAATCAGTTGAAGATATATGCATGGTTTTATTTTTTGCTATGTTCTTCCATTGATCTATGGGTTTGTTTTTATAGCAATACCATGTTTTGATTACTCAGCTTTGTAATATAGTGAAATCCAGAAGATTGATTCCTTCAGCTTTGTTCTTCTTTCTCAAGATTTCTTTGCTATTTGGGGGTCTTTTCTGATTCCAACAAATTTTAGGATTTTTTTTCTATTTCTATGAAAGATGCCATTGGAATATTTACTGGGATTATACTGCATCTACATATTTCTTTGGGTAATATGGACTTTTTTATAATAATATAAAGTCTTCCCATCCATAAAAACAGAATTATCTTTCCATATTTCTTTTTCAGTTTTTTTTCCATCATAGTCTGGTAGTTTTGGTGTACATATCTTTCATCTCCTTAGTCAAATGTATTCCTAAGTATTTTATTCTTTTTGATGCTTTAGTGGTATTTTTATTTGGTTGGGATTTTGAAATCTGGCAAAAAGACCATTTTCATGGGTCATTTCATTTCAAACCATCATTCATTTACTACATCTGAGAACTTTGTTCCTAGAACTGCCACCTTAGTTTAATCTAAAGAGGTAACTGCCACTGACACCTGACCTACTTAGACCTAAGTCTCACTCGCAAACACCCCATGCGGGAGGAAAAGCAGCCTGCTGGTTTCTCGGTTTCTCAGCTCTCAGCTGTGAGGAATCCTAGGTTACCCTGGCAATGAGGCAGAAAACTGCAAACAGCCTGACCAGCAAAGCAGAAAGGAGGCAAAAGAAAGCCCGACCTAATTTATAAAATTAACAGTACTATTTGATTTCATACAATAAAATAGTTATGAACTTTAAGAACCCTGATGGATAATTCATGATCTGATAATCTTTCTAAAAATAAGCCCTCTACATTGTGTAACATCAGGTACTAATTAAAATTGTAAAGTGCTCAAATAAATAAATGAAATTTACACCCAAACAGTATTTACAAACAGGCCTCTCATGAATATAATTCTTCCCTGAACGTGTATTTTGTGTAGTCCTCTTTCCTCTCATGACTGACATTCTGCAGGATTATACCTGGTTTTGTTTCATTGCCATGCTTTTATTTTTGAATATCATTGACACATTAGCATTACCACTGTATTTTTAAACTTATATCTCCATCTGATCATGCTTTAGTATAAGGTGTTTTATCATCCTCACTGCTTCTAAAAAAGATACCAGGAATACACTTTTAGTAAGACAGGATTTTAGAAACAAAAATGATAACCAGGAGACAAAGGAAGCTTTTGACAGTGAGCCTAGTTTTATGCATTAAAATAAACTAACAAACTTACTGAAAAATGTTTAAGGGGCATTTTACATTTTATGTTTTCAGTTTTTAAATATTTTAAACAATTACGTAAGCTAGAACCCTGATTTGTCTACCAATACCATAGGGACAATTAGCTTATTTTCAGAGGTAACTTTTCAATAAGGATAATTTGCTAAGAAATAAAACAAATAGGGTGACACTCAAAATGTGAACCCGAAGCCCATTTTGGAGGCAGTCAGTAAGCAAGAGTCTCTCTCGCATACTAACCAGGATATTCATACTTGACCCCGAATTCTTGAATGATTGGCCTCCAAAATTTCCCTTGCAGTTTTCCAGTGTTCCGCTTCTACACATAGCAATTCAGAACCAATACTAATCCAGTGGCATTTTGCAAGTAATTGAGAGTATATTTTTCAAATACAATCTATGCATAATACCATGATTGCGGTACCGCAGGGGGAAATGAAAGCTTAACCAAACCTTACTGAAACATAATTGAGAGTCTGCCTGAAATCAAGAAGATCACAGAAATATTTAGTATTGTGTCTCAGTTTGTGTTAAGTACTTTCAAAAGGTATTGAACACTAAAAGCATATAATATAAAAGGGAAAGTTGAATTCTTGATTTTTGCTCTGAACATTTTCACTCAATATAAGAAACATGAAAAAAAATGTGTTCAGTTCCTCCACACGTAAACCATTTGTCATCCATTTAAAAATTTTTATACTTCATTTCTTTACCAAAAATCTTGTGATATCTGATCCATGCTTTGATGCTAGATATTGTCTTCTCCCCTGGCTTCTTTCCTTAGCTTGTCTGGCAGTTCTCTAAAAGTTAAAAAATATACAAGTGTACACCTGTTAGGAAAAGAGTCCTGGTTTCAGAATCTCAAAAACTTTTCTGTATTTCATCACATCCACTTCCCAGTGCTTTGCCCTTAGGGTGGACACCAAGCCACAAGCAGAGGACTCTAGGAGCTCTGCTAAGTGCTCTGAGGTCCTAAGTTCCCTTAGGACCAGATGCTTTGGGGGAAGGATTTTCTCACCAGTGAGACTGTGAATCCCTCAATCAGTGACTACAGGATGCCCTGATTCTCCTTATTGAAGTGATGGCATATATACGGTGTCTTGTGATTTCTCACAAAGGGGTGTGTGTAAGGCCTACCTGCTTCCTATTCTGTGGGCTCAGAAGCCACTCCCAAGCCAATGCAGAAAAACAAAATGAGGTAGATCAAAAATGGAATTCTTCTGCTATCCCCACAAATAAAATTTCTCATGTGAACCTAAAATGATTATAGAAAGGATGGGTTTTCCTTTTGCTCTCTCTTAATTCTCCTATAGGCTTGAATGTGCTAATAATTTTCACAGCTGAGAATCAGAGGACTTTTTCCCCAGCTGAAGTTCATGTAAATATGAAGTTATCCAGTTGGATGGGGTGGGGAGAAAAAAGAGGGTTAAAACTAAAAATAAAACAAAATAAACCCCTTATATTACAAGATCCTATTTATGTAAAAATTCTATTTGTGAATACTGAAATAAGGCTAAGAGTGCTTATACAACATGAACACTGGCAAAGGATCTGAACAGTTTTCAAAAGTGTAAATAACTGATGAGCATTTTTTAAAAACCTCAGTGTCTTTGGTAAACAAAATAGTGGCAGGCCATTATTCTCCCTCGGCGGAGTGGAAAGACAGTAGTAGAATACAGTCCTTTGGAAAACAGCTTGAAGGTGAATTCCTACTACATGATTCCGACTCCATGATTTTATATCTGAGAATCTATCTTAAGGAACAACCTCCAAAAGTAAAGAATAGTGTGTAAACGGAAAATATAAACAACTTCAATGCTGATCAGTATGGGAATGGCTAAATAAACTATAGTAGACATATATATACTCAGTAGAATAATGTGTAGCCATTTTGGATGATAAACATGAATGCTTATCATGGGAACATGGGAAAATGTTTAAATCTTGCCATGATTGTAAGAAAAGCAAGATACAAATTTATATATTGAATGTATGCTTCTTTCTAAGAAAATTTTAATCAGGAGATCCTTTAGCTAGATGGCCTGTTAAAAATTCATCTTAGTTGTTTAATAATACTGTTATATTTTTCCCTCCTGCTTTAAACTACAGGTAATTGCTCAAAAGGGTGCCAAGATGAACAGGTTTTGCATTTTGGCCAGGAGTGTAATGGTTGCATGTTCAACTGAGTTGGTCCTAGAAAGAATTTATTAATGTTCTCTGACATTTTAGAGAACATTAACAAATTAGAACATTAGCTGCAAATGCAAACATATGTTAGTGCCCCCGGTCAGTAGTCTTTAAAGTTGATGGTGTGGGTCTCTTCAATATTGTGTGAGTTACATTAATTTTCTTCTAGGTGGTGGTGACAATTTCCTGTCCTAAAATGAATTCAAAGGAAAGCTACTTCTCTTCTCTCTGAGACTGAGAACTTACATCAGCCTCGAGAGGAAACTCAGGTGATGAGGGGAAAAAAGGCATCTCGCATCCCGGACAAGGGATACAGATTCATCCACTCAGCCTCCCACTCCTATATACACACTTTTCTACTTGCTGTTCCAGGATGAAGACACATGGGTTTGTAGAGCCCCACTCACCTCTCTGTGACACAGTGTGCAGAGGGTCTGCAGGTTGTCCAGGGAGCACTGTCCTCCTCCACCGGACACAGGCTTGATGTGGTCCACCTGCCAGAAATGCCCTTCTCCTGGGTTTCTTATCATTTCATTAAGCTGCAGTAAGAACACAAGATCAGCACTTTTCAATATACGCTGTGGGAACTGTTGGTTTTGCCTGGTGCAATCATGTTTATACAGCAAAATCACAGTGAAAAATACATTAGGATGGCTTTTTATAGCTTTTATTGTGAATAGGAAAAAAGCCTCTAGGTTAGCAATTTGAAAGCAATAAAATATGTTTCTGAAAAAGTTCTTTTTCCCTTACCTAACCCATTTTGAAAAAATTACAAGCAAGTATAAAATACCAAGACTCCTGACATATTGGGAAAAATTACTTGCTTCTGCACCTTTGAGCTAGTTTAGATAGTCACTAAAAGAAAATTATGAAAAGAATAAGATCGGACTAGAAATAAAAACTTCTGAATATTACTGAGTCAAATAATTTTTAATTATTGACCTAAGTTCATTTGTTACTATAAACAGTGAAAGTTTAATATTAGCAGCTGTCACCCGGAACCTTTATGCGATTCATCTGGGAACCTCCCCAGTTCCATGGATTGGAATGAAGTTTCTATGATAGACCTCTATCATTGGCATATCTGGAATAAACAAAGATGTGCACGTAAAGCAGCGTTATTTAGGCTGGCTCACATGTATACACTTTATATTTTATCTGTGATGACCTACATTAAAATGGGATGTATTTTAACATTTTGCCCGAGGCAGTAAAACCAGCTCATTGCACAGCATTGCAGTTTTTTCAGTATGATAAAGAGGAATATGAAGCTTATTTTTATTGGCATGGTCTTGGACAAGGACGAAATTAAAATCAGCTGTGTGCTGTGGGCCATGGGAACCTGTGTCATAGTTCTAAAGCACTTTGTTAGACATGTGGAGGCAGAGGGACCTGATCAGCAGTGCCCAGCCCGAGAGAAGCTCCGAGAGGCAGCAAGCTGGAGTGGTAAACTGTCCAGCTGAGGCTGGCATTGTTAGAAGCAGTTACAAATGGCAGTCTTGTGCATCAAGAAAATGACTCGTTCTTAGGAAAACAAAATCCATTTTGTCTGCTTTTTGTGACCAATTCTTTTGCTCTCAAGTCTCTCCTCTGATGGACTCTAATCCAGATGTCCTTCTTTATTCCTCCTAGTAATTCCCTGACCAATCACTTGGGGTCAGTCTTCAACATCTTGAATTTAACTCTTAAAACAATCACTCCCTCTCTGGCTGATCCTCCCCAATATGAACCCTGTGGTGCTCCCTAGCCTTGGAGCACTTTTGCTTTAGTAGACTATGTTATAACTTCTGCATTCCTGGACAGGCTGCTTTCAAGAAGTCCTTGAGTTCTTTCACTGTGTGTCTTCTGGAAGACTCTGCTCTGAGGCAGCAGACAGTAAATGCAGTCTGGCTGACACCCCTGGGATGGGTACAGTGTGTCCCTCACCAATTAGACAAAAGGATATTTCAGGAACTCTGGGTATCATGAAGGAAATAGTGTATTTCCCTAGCTCTCAAAGTCATGCTAATTCATCTTTGCAGAGATGCTTAATTAATTCCGTCATTATTTGGTGGTTTTAGGCAAGTAAAAATGTCTGATTTGACCAACTGGCAGAAATTTATCCATTATTTTAGTGGGAGAGAATGGCTCAGGAGAGATTTTTTAAAATTAAGGATACTACAGAATTATATATTTAGTTCTAGTTTGAAACTTAGAACTGATTAGATCACAACATTAGATACCAGTTGAGTTTTGGAAATAATGGCAAATATTGATGACTGTTTTCTAAAAATAATATATTTTTAAATAAATTGCTCTGCTAAAATTACATTTTATAATGAGATGAACAGAAATATTTTCTTCTCATTGTAATAACTACATTCTGGGGTTATCTGTTTGTCTCTTGTCATTCAATACTAACATCAGGAAAAGTGGAACAGTGAGACCATAGGTACTTCTTGATGGAATGTATCATCTGTTAAGATCTCTTCCCAAAATAATTTAATCAGAATCTAATTAAGCCACTATATCTAATAACTATTATTCTGGAATCAGGGGGATAGGGAAACATGTCAAATAATACCATGAGGATACAGGAAGACAAATCCATAATGTGGGAAATCCTACAGGCAAATGATCCAGTTTCTTGAACAATCAATGGTATAAAAAAAGGGATGGGGTGATATTATAGATTAATTGGAGCATAAGAGATGTAATGAACAAAAGCAGTGTGTGGGTCATATTGTGTTCCTAATTTGAACAACTGCAAAAAGACATTTTGAGACACTTAACTGACTGAGCCACCTAGGTGCCTTACTTTAAAAAAGAAAAGAAAATGTCTGGAATTTGCTTTAAAATAATTCTAGGAGAGGGTCATCTGGGTTGCTCAGTGGTTGTGCATCTGCTTTTGGCTCGGGACGTGATCCTGGGGTCCTGGGATCGAGTCCCGCATCACGCTCCCCACGGGGAACCTGTTTCTCCCTCTGCCTATGTCTCTGTCTCTATGTGTCTCTCAGGAATAAATGAATAAAATCTTTAAAAAAATAATTCTAGGAGAAAAAAAGAACTGAGATGAGAAATGAAAACGAAGGCAAAGTATTGATAACTGTTCAAGTTGGGTGATGGGTCTGTGGGTTGATTATGCTACTTTCGTATGTACATTTTCAGAAACTGCCATATTAAAAAGTTTTTTAAAAAGTGAGTATTCATCACTCAGTACAATGAGGCCTTCTATCAGCCACATGGTTATAATTTACCTGTTCTAATGGGAGCTTTGAGATCCAGGTAATGTCCAGAAGATTCTTCCTCTGACTTTTTGGGGCATCTCTCAGACATAAAAACAGTTCTTGTGCATTCACATTACATAGCTGACACACACCGTGTTCAATTTCAAATACTTTGGCTCGCAGGTAATTGTTATTAGATCGAATCCAAAACTCTTCCTGACATTTCACAGAGCAAAACCGTGAATCCCAAGCGTTCACTTTACACTCTTGCTTAGTTTGGCAAGTGGGTTGCTGACAGCGAAGGCAAAGTGGATTTCCTTCATTATCCACAGCTTGCAGATAGCCTTTGGATATAGAAGGCTTCACAGTGAGATCGGCTTGGGCTATGCAGGGATTTAGAAATGGGACACACACTCCGTCATCAAGGAACTTTCTAGAATTGAGCAAAACATGGAATAAGTAGCAAACACTTACACTAGTAAATAGTCACTGCATCATATAATGAACAGTCTTCGAAGTTTCAATACTGATAAACAGTAAATGTAGGACCCCCAGATACTGTGATTCGGCATGGAAACAAAACAGCTATAGTCAGCACTTGAAGCCCCATGCCAAATAAAGGAAAGAATGGTGTGTTAAAAAAAAAAAAAGCAATTTGAATAAAAATATGCTGCCTCTCTTGGGAATTTAGATATCTTCAAGTTAAACAATCAGACTTTGAAATATCTGGAGAAGTAGGAAAATGAGAAGTTAGAAAATGCTTCTTCAGGCTGGGAAAAGACAGCTGAATATAAGACTCCACCTGAAGTTGGGGCCACCATGCTCTGCTGTGAGGCCACACACCTCGGCAGGACAGAGAGGCCATTACGAAGGCTTCCATGATGTCCTCTGGCAGCCCCTGCTGGCCTCCAGCAAACAGTCACACCCATAGAGTGACACAGCCAAGGTGCTAAGTGTTTTTAGGAACTAGGACATTAGACTTGCTAAATATGTGCCTCCTACAGGTAAACTCAGATTTGACTGAATTAAAATGAGAAATGACACATGACAGGACATGCACTCAATTTATTAAAAGGAAAAGGTACATTACTCAATTATGTTGAAAAGTCCTACATGGAATTACAACAACTGCTTCCTATTTTCCGTGACTATTAGAAGTGTTAAAAGAAAAACTCCTTGTGATCAAAAGAGATTATGATTGGGAACATCTAGTGTCTTTGGGTGAGTCACCTGGTCTACCTGGTCTCAGGGTCCTTCTGATTTCTAAGGTGAGGACATCCTATTCCTCACAGGGTTGCTGGGAGGATGGAGGAGCTACCGTATTGTGAAAGCTCTTTCTGACCTATAAGCAGCCACATCAAGGTAAAGTAAGAGCATAAATACAAATACAGAAATTTAAAGGAGTACATGTAGTACCACTATGTCCTCGTTAATGAAACCTTACTGTGTAGAAGGATCTCGTGGTCCAGACTCCTTTGTGATCAGACGGACATGGCCCCCATCCTTCTTCACCTTGTCCAGTGAGGCCACAGCAACATCTTCTTTGGTAATGTATCTAAAACAATGACATGCTAATAAGTAGATTTCCTCTCTCACCTCTAAGATTGTCTCTATTTCATGCTCACATTCCTCCTTGTAAAAGCAAGAGAAGAGGCAAGACAGGAGTCTTCATGGTGCTGATACTAACATTAATTAGGGAATATTTCCTACCTTTCCACTGGCCTCCAAGTGTGTAAAATATATCTCTGTTCCAAATTGGTTTTCTCAAGATTTACTTTTCTAAGACATTGAAGAGTCAATCAGTATCCTTTAGACCAGTTTTCACTTAGGGGACAAAAGGTGTGGGTGTAGGAATAAGAAACTATCAAATACATGCATAACTGACAGCTATGAATAAACAGCTTGCCCAGCTGCTTCCGAGAATCTCTCACTGCATGTTTACCCCTCAGGAGGGATCCTCAAATCACCTTGATCAGTTCTAACAGTGTAGCAGCATACTCGGGTACAGTGATTCTCTTTTTAGTTAACTAGGTTCCATCACATCTTCTATAATCTTAAGGCTATTTCCATTATTATCAGCCATACAGGGCTTATGGAATCTTCCACTGAAATAAAGCCAGTCTTGATGTGGGATTCAGAACCTTATTACACAACACTATCGATACCACACAATGGTTTAGGGACTGGAAATAAAGAGGAAAGTTATTCCAATTAAAGGTGACGGGGGAATTTAAGTAGGTAAAATGCAATTACCCAATTAATTCCTTCTAATTAGCATGGCCCACTTTCTCTGGTAGTTTACACTTATTGTAGTTTTTTTTTTCTTTTTTAATTAGTTTAAACATGAATTTCTTCATATTTTCAAGTACTTCTTAATTTGGTGTCTTGACAATAAAATTAAAGTTAAATCACGATGGAATTGTGCAATTGTGGGTAAAATGTTAGAAATTAGCTTTTCTATTAAAGTAGATTTAATAATTAACAGATTTGCTTCTTTTTATAAACTTAGTTTTTTGACTAGGTGATATATGTACATATATCAAAACTCAAAAGGCATGTAGTGGTGTATATGGTGAAGAGCAAGTTTACCGCCCATCCCCATTGCCTACCCCAAAGTTATCTCTATGACCAGTTTTTGATACATCCTTTTAGAAGTAATTCTTTTCTGTGTATAGGTTATACCTTTTATTTTTTATTGACACATAATTCACATGCCATAAAACTTATAAAGTTTATATTTCAGTGCATTCTAGTTTATTCACAAGGTTCTCCACCATCACCACTAATTCCAGAACATTTTCATCATCCCAAAAAGAAACCTGTACTTATTTGCAGTCACTCCTCATTATATTTTTTATTTTTAAAAACAAATGGTAGCACAAAATACTAATCTCCACTTTGTTCTTTCTACCTACACATACACCTCTGAGACCTTTCCGTATCAGTACACATGGGCTGCCCTATTTTTTTTAATGATTGCATGTTATTCCATTATTTGAATAAACCATATGTTTAATCAGTTTTGATTAATGGCATTTAGGCTGTTCTAGTCTCTATCAAAACAATGCTGTGATATCCCTATACATATTTCTACACATTAAACACATGGTAAGTAAATTTTCTGGAAGCAGAATTGCTGAATTGCTGGGTCAGAGGTCTTGGGTGCTTTAAATCTGGATAGATTTTGACTCATTGTTCTCTCCCTTGGGTCTGCTGGCAATTCAGGAGAGGACCTGTTTTCTCACACTTAAACTAGCACAAGATATGTCAGTTAAAAACATCTCTGCTAATGGTGATATACATCTCATTATAGCTTTAAATCTGCACTTTTCCTATTAAGAGTGCCTCTCTTTTCATATATTTGAATTTCTACTGGTGTGTTGTTCTGAAGCAAAAGAAAAAAGGAATCACAGCAAATTCTTTCAGAATTCTCTAACTTGCCCTTTTGGTTCCTAAATTTCCCACGTCCCCCTACTCCCCAATTCTTCAACCATTTTATTCCCTTGACAAAAGCACTTCACTAAAGTATTTCAGTGGATTCTAATGAACTCAAACACTGCCTGGCTTTGAGGGGCAAGGGGATATTAAGCCTTGCCTCAGGTATTATTCAATGTTTAAAAGCTTAGAAACCTAATTCAGTAACTTTAAAAGATGCTGAGAAATCTATTCAGAGACTTAAGAACTAAAAATAACTTTTTTCCTACAAGAGATTTAAGCACAAAATTTTGAAACCACAAGAAACAGATCAATCAGCCCCAAAGCGGGAGGTTGGCAACTTTTCAAACACAGTTGTGAGTTACCAACATTTAATTTTCCAGTGAGGTTTGCTGGGAAGTTGATGTAAGTATACCACCTCTCAAAAGGATTATGGCAAATCCCAATTTTCACAAATAGGGAGGGAGAATATTGTCTACTAAAGTAATTCCTGGATGGGGAAGTCTTTGGAAGATGGCAAATTTTGCAAGAAAAGAAGAGTGTGTGGGAAGTGGCCCACAACAGTGAAAAAAACAGTGCTGGGCTCTAGGTGCTGACTTGCTTCGGGGGTCAAAATAAACCCCTGGCATCATAAACCTAACAGGGCCCCAAGGGAAGCAGGCCTGCCTCTGACTTACGGGAACTCAGAAACAGTACCTGGTGATGATCTTGGCTTCCACTCACATTTAAGACTGAGCTACTCAAAAGCTAATTGCAAATTCTGAGGTTGGATGGGTCCTGTGAACTGGTGGATGCCACTATAGGATAATCTGGCTGGAGATCTAGTCACTGCTTAAAATTAGTATCCATGTGTCTTTATTCTAAGGCCATTCTGTTTTTGTTTTTTGTTTTTTTCTTCAGAGAAGAATCCTCTAATTTTCTGCTAGGAAGTAAAATGTGGTTTCTAGTATGTTGGAGTGGAGAAACTGGAAGTGGAGAAAGGGGCCCGAGAAGTGCTGGTTTCCAATGTAACGCCTCTCCCTTTATCTCCACTAAGTCTGGTGTTTCCAAGGCCGATGTCTCTCTGGTTCAGTTTTCAGTAGAAAGTAAACTGGTAGGACAGCGGGAGGCGAGGCATCCACTGTCCACCCGCTCCTCATACAGACTTCCAATCAGTGCTGTTGTGTAGCCTGATCTTTCACACTTGCTTTCAGAGACAGTTACTCCAAGTCTGGGACTTGCTGGGGTTGTCCAGCAAGAACCCGCACGCTTCCCTGAAGCACACCCCTCAGCAGGTACACAGCTTTCGTTCTCATGGCTCTTTATGCTAAGTCCATCTGCCTGGAGCCCTCCCTCATTCCTTCTATCTCTGATCAGTGGCCAAGGTCTCCAGATCTACATCCTAACACCTCTCTTCATCTTTCTTCCCTTCCCATGGCTCCTAATAGTCTCTTGCATGGGAGGCAGTATCTTAACCATCTATCTCTAGCATTCCTGTCTCTGGAATGCAGTGCATCACTTCTCTAGGTCGTGTTGTAAAGGAACTTTGCAGATGTAATTAGGGTTACTAATCAGCCGACCTTAAGAAAGGGAGCATTGGGCAGCCCAGGTGGCTCAGTGGTTTAGCACCGCCTTCGGCCCAGGGCATGATCCTGGAGACCTGGGATCGAGTCCTGCATCAGGCTCCCTGCATGGAGCCTGCTTCTCTCTCTGCCTGTGTCTCTGCCTCACTCTCTCTCTCTGTGTCTCTCATAAATAAATAAAATCTAAAAAAAAAAAAAAAAAAAAAGAAGAAGAAGAAAGAAAGGGAGCAATTCTAAGCACAAGAAGGACTTGACACACCATTGCTGGCCCTGAGGTGTAGGAGCCCCTGTGCTAGAATAGAAAGAAGCCTCAAGAAGCTAAGGGCAGTCCCAACCCTCAGCAAGAAAAACCCAAGTCCTATAATCACAGGGAACTGAGTTCTGGTAACAACCTGAATGAGGGTGGAAAAGGATTCTTTCCAGACTCTCAGTGAGAGTCCATCCAGCCAACACCTTGAATTCAGCTTTATAAAATCCAGAGAAGAGAAAGGAGTTGAGCTATCTCAGACTTCTGATGTACAGAACTGTTGATTTTCTGTTTCTGATTTTCTGATGAATTTCTGTTGATTTCAGCTGCTGAGTTTGTGGTGATGTGTTAAGGCAGCAATAGAAAGCTAATGCAGGCTGCCTCCCCACTTCAAGTCCACCCATTTGATCTCCTAACTGCAGCCAGAACTGCTCAAAGACACAAATCTGAATACTGACTATGCTGCTTACCACACATTTTAGCTTTAATATATCATCTACATAAAATGTTATAGACAATGCCGTGTGTCTGACTTTGATTTATATTGATTTCATGACTTTTGCTTTTATACCTGATGGGCCACCTTTCTCAGGTGGTTCTTTTAAGTTATCATCTATGTGTGATGGGAAGGAAATAATGCCACAAGTCTAGAAATGGCTGGAGTGGGCTGTAAATTTAGTTAAGAAGGAAATTAAGGTCATGCAAGAGAAGACCAATAGTTCAACTAAGACAGTGGTAATGACAATGAGAAAACGTAGGAAATTGGAAGAAGTACTAAGAGAAACAGCATAGGCATCATGCTTTTTGTTACACATGAGTGGATATCTGTAGTGCAAGGGTGTGTGTGCGTGTGTGTGTATTTATACGTATCAACACACACATATATTTTAAATATTTTTTTTTTTTAGTATAAAGTAACACATGGGAGAAATTTAAGCAGTACGGAAGAGTTTAGGTGAGTCCCAAACTGGCAGCTCACGGACAAATCCAACTAGTCAAAGGCCTTTAATTGATTCACATAGTATTTTACTTTTTAATCTGAATTTGAATGACTTCAGATGGGGTAGGCACTCTCCAGTTTGCCATACTTCTCCCCGCCCCCCACCTCAATCTTTTCTGGTTTTACACTTGATCTCATTTGTTCATTTATGGTTCCTGCTTTACTTTTAGTCATATGAGTTTGTGATCCAGGCCTCAAGTACCAAGTCCCTACCATCTCCACAAATCCCCTTTTACGTGGTCTACAACAAGATCCCTCATCAGGGGTACTACTGAGGTTTCAAAGCAGGTAGCTGTTTGGGAGTGCAATTCTGTTCACTGTAGGATTTTCAGCAGTATCTCAGGCCTCTAGCCACTAAATGCTCCATGGTTGTATCCCCTAATCGTAACACACTAAAAGGTCTCCTAACATTGCCATCCTGGAGGGTAAAACTGCCCCCAGCTCAGAACCATCGTCTTAGAGAAACCTCTGGTAAGAGTTTCTAGGGCACTTCCAGGCACTTTCTTTTTCTTTTTCTTTTTTTTTCTTCCAGGCACTTTCTATGTCATAACAGCAATTACATATATCTGTATCTCCAGCCTTTTTTTATACTTCTTTCTACTCTTAATAATGTATCACAAGTATCATTCTCTATTCTCACATATGAATATACCATATGCCACACATTTTGCAACAGCTGAGGGATTTTTCACTGTATAGGGATATAAGCTATATGATCAACTGCAATCTCTCACTTACTGATGGACATTTTTCACCTGTGTGCATGGAAAAGGCTAGAGATCATAAACTGAGGGGGTGTGAGGATAAAGACACAGTACTGGTGTGTGGAAACAGCTGGAGCTCCAGGGGCTTGTGCTGCCATGTGGCCGTTCAGTTTGGTCCTTGGTGATCTCTTCCAAGCAGGAGCCGGGCAAAGAATAGCTGACTGAGCATCACCGCTTCATGATGAGGAAAGAGTCTACAGAGAAGGGGGCCCGAGGTCCCACAAGGGGGATACATGGACGGGGCAGAGATGATTATGATGCCAAGAAAGGAAAGTGAGTTTAGATTAGTTTAGATTAGATTTAGATTAGATTTGGATTAGGTTAGAAAGAAACCTGTAATGATTAAGGTAAAACACTTACAGAAGGACACACCTAACCTTTCCTTTTATTTTGTTTCTGACCATGGGCACGATAATAGTTCCCTCTGACCCTTTGGGTGCTGGTGGTCAAGCAGGACCAGCTCCCCTGCTGCACAGCACCCAGATTCACGCTTTGGGAGTGCAGGGCAGAGGCTCTTCTAACAGGGAAACGCCTTCCTGTTGTTAAACAGTATCCTCGGCTTGGCAGGTCACAGGTTGCAAAGCCTATGACTCTGGCCTCTCTCCTCATGAGTGAGACTCATGGTGACCAAGACCTGGAAAACCTAATCTTTTCCAGCAGATTGGATGAAATTCACAAAATATCTAATTATGTTGCTATAAAATAAGCTGTTATTTTATGTATGCTTTTCTCTTAACTCATCATTAGTTAAAAGATTTCATTAGTGGTTACATAAAATGTCTCAGATCAATCCCCCCATTACCCGTAGAAATAACCATGACCAATAATGAATCTACAAAATAAAAAAGAAAGACAAAGCATACCTTTTAGTAGTATTTTGCTTGGATTGTTGCTTTGTGATTTCTTCCAAAGCAAGAATTGGGCTACAGAACAGCCGCCCGCTTTTCCTGATTATTTTTTGCTTCATGGCAGTTAGACTACTCCATTCTCGAACAAACCTCAAAATCTGGCAGAAAATGAGGTAATGAAAAGAGTTACCAGCACACCAGGCATTTTCCTTTGAAAGTAAAGCCCCTTATCACATCAGAAAACTGCTGTTGTATTCTATCTCCAAAGAGGCTTCTGAATGTCACAATTTAAGGCTTTCTTCAGTTTGATGCTTCTTCATAGCTTTATTGTAAAATATCATGGCCAGTTCTGCAGAGGTCTCTTTCAACCTAAAGACTCTATAAAGACCCATTTCAGGATGCCCAGCATATTTCCCGGACGCACATAGGAACCAATGGCAGCAATGTGCTCAGCGAGACCCAAGGAGGCCCAGCTGTGAGGAGCACAAAGCCTGCAGAGGCCAGGGCAAGACCGGTCTTGGGGAGAGCAGGTCTTACAGTGGTGGCAGGTTTCACTGTAACATCTGAGAATCGCTTTGTACCCAACTACCTGAATTACCCCAGGAAAACAGTCATCAATAAAGCTGGGACATTTTTACCAGGGTTGCCATTAATCCTACTTATTGGTCAATTATATGTAACTGGCTATTATCTGGCAATCTGAGAATCAGGATTTGATGATACCAGAGAAAACAGCTCACTGGTACCTCTTCCTTTAAGATGGGTGCAGCTGACCCATGGGCAATGTTAGATTTCCACTCAAAGAGCAGAAACAATCACTATTTTCTTGTAAAAAATGGTACACTGCATGCCGTCAGCCCCACACATGTTGACATTTCTGAGCAGTGAAGATCAGTGGGCCACAGATCAGGCTTGAGGCTTCCTGAGCAGGTACTTGGCCTACAGCTGTATGCTGGTGCTTCTGACGATGCCAGAGTCACCCGGCACAGCATCGTCCCTGCTCTCAGAATGTGTCATCGCTAGAACTTAACTGTCAGAGATAAAATGTGCTCCTGTCAGATACAAATATCACAGTTGCTAATCCTGTGAATGAGAAATTAAACGATGTGAGGATAATTCTATCCACAGAAACAGCAACTCTAGGTGTGATCACTCACCAAGGAAACAGATCTCACTCACGTTTATTCTCAGCACCAAGGTAAATCATGGCAGTGCCTGGACTGATGAAAATGCGACCAGTGATTTGACTCTGCACCAGGCCATGAGGCAACTCTGCTTTTATTAAACCTAAAATGGTCTTAAATTACTCAACAGATTTTAACTTACAACAAACACACAGGACTGTTCTTACCAGGGAGCGATTTTGTTTCAGCTGAAAGCTTGCTGGTAAGTCTTCCCAAAGGTCTAATTTTATATCCAAGGGAATGAAGTTGCAGTTCATCTGGTTTCCTTCCTGATTATAGATTAGGAAGGCATTATTAATCCATCCTGTCTGTAGGTACTACTAATTATTTAAAAAGTAAAGAATCATATTATGGCGCAATATTCCCAATCTCCTAAAAGATAAATGGAGGTGGCACATTTTAACAGGAGTCCACCCACACAGCAGCCCTGCATGGACACTGAGCGCAGAGAGGGGCTGGGCTCCCCATGCTCTCTGCATGCCTCCACTACTTTCTCTCTAAAGGGTAAAAAATACCATGTAGAGGGTTTAAACAGGAGGTTTAAACATAAGTAGTTCTTTTATAAAGGCGAAGAAAAACCTCTGCACATAAAAATCTATTCTATCAACAAAAGCTGAACCCATATTCTAATCCTCTCAGCTAAAAAGAAAGTTACAGCTTCCATAATCACTTTGGAAAAAACACACGAAAGTACTTAACATATTGATTCAAACATTAGACATGTAATGGTTACTCTAAAATCTGAATAAGGAATTGGGATTCTGGCTAAAACGAATAGCTCTTGGGACGCCTGGGTGGCTTAGCAGTTGAGAGCATCTGCCTTCGGCTCAGGGCGTGATCCCAGGATCCAGGATTGAGTCCCATATTGGGCTCCCCGCAGGGAGCCTGCTTCTCCCTCTGCCTGTGTCTCTGTCTCTCTGTCTCTGTCTCTCATGAAGAAATAAATAAAAACTTAAAAAAAAAAAAGAATAGCTCTTTAGAGGGATACTGTTACTACAACGTAGGACGCTAAACATCTGTTATTGATCTTCCTTTTAGGGGGTCTTCTTTTAGGCAGGGTACTAGGGTTTTTATCCAAATTCCTCCTTCCAGATTCACCTCAGCTCACCTTATCACTGTGAAAAGACCTGTTAATGTGTCCTTCGCTTAGTGTCTCATGTTTAGAAGATTAATTGAATTACATTTTATGGTAAAGGGACATGTAAGTATTCAGATCAGTCATACAAATGCACTTGACACTATGAAGAGAGATGTCAAGAAGGTGAGGTGGCCCACGCGACACAGGCTGGGTGCTGAGACTGTAAGATAGGTCAGTGAGGCTGGGACACCAGGACTTTGCAGTTTCTTTCCTATTTCCACCCAGAGGGGTAAAACCATTGATCAGATGATCCAGGATGCAGAGCTTTCACCGTATAGAATGAAAAATGTAAGGAGTTTTAGGGCTTCTGAATTCTGTGTTGTACTCTGCCTGGTGTCCGCCTTTTGGCTTCTCGACCTTCAATCCCCTCTGGGGACCAGTTCTCTGTTATTCTCGCGTGGTGGTCTGAGAACCAAGGCCTGGCCCCTCCCCACACTGGAGATGTAGGTGGCTCAGGCACTCAGGCCTGCCTCCAGGTGAGCAGAGGAGAGGCCTTGGCACTCCCTCCACAGCCAGTGGTTCCACATAGTGGACAGGGGTCCGGGCCTTAAAGAGGAGCATGGTTCACGGTCTGCCTTCCTTCCTGGTGTCTCTCTCTGCTGTGGTCCCACCGCAGAGGCAGCATGGGGCTTCTGGCATTCACAATCCTAGTCATCTCCTAATCTTCTAGCAATCCCTTCTAATTGTTAGTTAGCACTGGAGAGATTGTTACACGGCCCACCATCTATCTCTATCTCTATTTCCTTTAGTGTAAAACCTATAACCTAAATTATCTTGAAAAAGGCATTCTTTCAGTAGGCTGGCTCATGAATGCAATAGGTTACAAATAGTATTTTATTATACTTATAAAGATTAGAAATTTGATACTGTAGATCAAACATAAGTATTCATAATCTCAGCAAGTTTTTCCTCAAAAACTCACACTACTTTACCTAGGCCAAAGATTCTCACAGGGCCCATGAAACCACTTCAGGAGATGCACAAAGGCAAAAGTATCTGCACAATGCTGTTTCCCAGGGACAGACAGATATGACAATCCTAATGTCTTCTATTAAGACTCTAGAGAAACTGCTAAAAATGTAAAACAATGTAGGGGTGCCTGGGTGACTCAGTCAGTTAAGTGACTGACTCTTGATTTACTCATGATCCCAGGGTCCTGGGGTCCAGCCTGAGTCGGGCTCCCATTGAGCGCACAGCCTGCTTATCCCTGTCCTTTTGCTCCTTCCTGCATTCTCTCTCTTTCTCTTTCATAAACAACTTTTAAAAAACTCTTTAAAAAAAGGAACTGATAACTTTCCTCACTAAATGTTATCTTGTTTTATATATGTTTCATAAAATTAAGTTATTGACATGAATATCAACAATGGGTTTATTACTACTATCCTTAACTAATAAATATTTTTAAGTGTTTCCATTTTAACTTCAAATACAGTAAATATCAATAGATATAACCTACATGAACAAAAGTTTGAGCACCACTAACCTAGACTATGGCATGAGTCCAAGCAATCATATTTTTAAAGCATCCTAGAATTTATTTGACACGGATGGGCAGAGTCAGGCTTCTGCAAAGGTGCTGCGGCTGCTACAAATAATCCATGAAGGAGCTAACTTTTTTTGGAAGTATAGTTGACACACAACGTTACATAAATTTCAGGTGTAGGACATAGTGATTTGACAAGTCTATACGTTATGTTGTGCTCACACAACTGTAGCTCCCATCTGTCACCTGTACAGCACTATCACAATACCACGGACTATATTCCCTGTGCTGTGCCTTTCATCCCTGTGACCTATTTATCCCATAGCTGGAAGCCTGTATCTCTTACTTCCCTTCACCCATTTTGCCCATCCCCTCCAATTTCCTCCCCTCTAGCAACCACCAGTTCATTCTCTGATTTATGGGTCTGCTTTTGCTTTGTTTGTTCACTTGCTTTGTTTTTTTAGATTCCACACATAAGTGAAATCATGTGATATTTGTCTTTTCTTGTCTCACTTATTTCATTTAAGATCATACTTTCTCTCTACATCCATCTATGTTGTTGCAAATGGCAGGATCTCATTCTTTTTTATGGCTGCATAATATGCCATTGTGTAGACATGGTGTGCGTGTGTGTGCCACACCTAGGAGCTCTGAGGGTTCCTTACGGCTAGGCACAGTGCTATGTGATTTACAGGATTTAGCTATTACCCTTGCAACAACTCCTATCCATGCTTCCCAGTTGAGGAAACTGAAGCACAAGCAGTTAAGTAATCTGTTCAAGATTCCACGCTTAGTAATAGATTTGAACTGAGGCAGTTTGGCCCTGGAGTCTGTGCTTTTAATGACTATGCTGTCTTGTCTCTCACTGTCTTTAGATTTAAGAAAGGAATTTTAGAATTAGCTTTAAGGAGAAAAAGAACCAGATACTTATCTCACTATTAATAAAATTAAATATCTCCACTGAAACATGAAAAAAAAACTTTTTTTTTTTTTTTTTTCTTTTTGGCATGTTTCAAGCTATAGACTCTGCATGATGCTTACCTTAGTATAAAGGTGAATCCGGTCAGTATTCTGACTTGCACAGAACATTAGGGTATCATACACTGGCAAGTTGTCTGAACTCTTCAACTGTTCTGATAAAGAAGATAAAAAAAAATAAAATAAAATAAAGAAGATAAAAAAAGAACCTGAAGGTTTACCTCTCCTCTATCCAAAATAGCTTATTTTAATCTTCTATGGGTTAGAATGATGAAAGAGCTATGTAAAATATATCAAAATATTTGACAAAGAACATGTGTCGCACTTGAAATAAAACTACCATGGTAGGCCATCTAAGGCCACACTGGCTTAGAGGGAAACCAGTTGCTTTTGCACTTCTGCAAATGACCCCAGTAGAGAGAAACAAATTCAGAATTAGCTGAAAAGATATGAGTGACATGTGAGGGAGAATTTCCTGCCACCAAGCACTGTTATCAGCCTGAAAGGAATCTAGAGGGACACCTGGGTGCTTCAGTGGTTTAGTGTCTGCCTTTGGCCCAGGGCGTGATCCTGGAGTCCCTGGATCGAGTCTCACATTGGGCTCCCTACATGGAGTCTGCTTCTCTTTCTGCCTGTGTCTCTGCCCCTCTCTCTCTCTCTCTCATGAATAAATAAATAAAATATTTTTTTAAAAAAAGGAGTCTAGAATCTGGACTTCTGCTTTAGTGGTTTTAAGCTGAGGTTGAAGGAGCACCATTTTGGTTATCAGCAGCAATGCAGCTCTGTGAAAGACCACATTAACACCATATCCCCTATGACCCCGTGCTTCACATTCACAAAATGAAATAGGTGGACAAGCTTTTTTTTTGGATAATCTTCTTTTATTTACCACTTCTCAGTCTCACCAATATATATATTGGAGAGATAGGGTTATCACAGTGGATCTACATCATAATTATGGTGAACACTTATCAAGTACTTAACAACGTGCCAGGCACTGTTCTAAGTACATATTATTAACACCTCTCAGAAATAAGTAGTGCATTTTACAGAGGAGAAAACTAAGGCACATTAACTTGCCCAAGGGCACACCACCAGCAAGAGGGCTTAAGACCAGTAATGTGGCTACAGAGCCTGTACCCTTAATCTCTTGCCACAGTTTCTAAATGACTTTTATTATTTTTCTTTCTTTCTTCTTTCTTTCTTTCTTTCTTTTCTTTCTTTCTTTCTTTCTTTCTTTCTTTCTTTCTTTCTTCTTCTTTCTTCTTCTTCTCCTCTCTCTCCTCTTCCTCCTTCCTTCCTCTTCCTTCCTTCCTTCCTTCCTTCCTTCCTTCCTTCTTCCCTCCCTCCCTTCCCTCCCCTCCCCTTCCCTTCCTTTTCTTTCATTCTATCTCTCTCTTTCTTTCTTATTTATTTATATATATTTTTTTCTTCAGTGACCTTCTAGATCCTCAGATCTAGAAGTCTATTATTTGTCATTCTACTTGACAATGTCATCATGTTTTAATTTTTCTAATGAAACCACTGGTCATTTTACAAACTTGGGAGTATTCCCATATTTCATGAATTTAAAAATGTCAGTTTTTTTCCATGGTTTAACATCTCTGAATTGGCATGTCTTACATCCAATAATCGTGCCATTTTACAATCACTGTTGGCCAGGTGGCAGTCGGTGATGTAGTTGTCATTGCCTGAGCATGCATGAGCTTAGTCATAACTACAATATTGTTGTTACTTCAACACCACACTTGAGGCAGACACATTATTTGTTACTACATGAGTTGAGTTTAATTGCACTAAAATGTCTTCAAAATGTTTCACTAGGATTTGGTATTGAAATAAAAAGTTACCACGTGTACCAAAAGTTTTACATATAAAGCAGGAGAGCATAAATTTGATATTAAAGAAGTAAATATGTATTGTTGGGAGAATAACCCAAATTTGTTAATATTCTTGTGAAGGAATGACCAAGTGCTTCATGGACCTAAGGAAAGGAGATCCCAGATAAAGCTCTCTCACATCTGGATCCAGAGCTAAGCAGAAGGGTTGCCTAGCATATGTGAAGCACAGTAGATGAGGGTAGAAGACAATGCCGAATCCCTCAGGACAAATGAAAAAAATAATCAAAGCAACAGAGGGTGGTATGACCTGGTCTGGGTATCATTCAGGTATTAAATCATAGTTTAAGTTTTAGAGTTTCCTTCTTTCTTAATGTACATAAAACAATGCATTGTATAATCACTCTGTCTTCAGATTTTTTGAAGAACTATGGTTAATGCATTAATGTTTAAGGATCAGAAGTCATTCTCTGATAAAAAGAATTATAGGATTGATTCTAAATTAGCTGATATTCTTGGTAGCTGGCAGCTACATCAGGGAACATATTTCTCTTTCTATTGTTTCCATGAAGTGTAATTTAATGGTTTAGACTAGAGATGACACATCTTGTGAAGACACAGCCACCCTACCAGACCCTTAGAACTCCAGTTAGAACAAAACCACAGTCCTCGCAAAGCACATTCCACTCCAGTTCTAAAAGAGCTTATGTGTACAGAATAAACATTATAACATAGTGTGTCTCCTCTGTTATTCTTCTTTTGTTTTTCATGAAAATCCATGTTAGTGGGGAGAGGTGAAGCATATGGCTTATATGGAATTCTCAGCCCAGTGACCTGAGAAGTCCACAAAAGGAAGAGCGGACAGGTATGGGGGGAAACATTGGCATTGTCTGGAGTAGAAGAGGCCAATGCAAATTTTACTGGCAGAACAGAATTTCAAAAGGTCTAGTGATTTTTGAAAAGTATGTGTAAGTAAAGCCAGCATCTGCCTTCAACAAGGGACCAATTTACAACTAACAAGCCAGAATGTCCTTGCCGTAGATGAAAAGACTCATGGCCTAAGCATTGATGACAAACTCCAGTTGTTTGTTCTGGGCCTGATGTTTAGTCCAGTGAGCCACAAGCTGTTCTATAACAAGAGCTTCATCAATACTTGAGGGATTGTCTAAGCAGGAGGAAGGAAACCAGAGTTATGAAAGGAATGCCTCAACTGAGACTACACCATCTACCTAAAGACTGTTATAATTAACACACCTCAAACAGGGTCCATTATAAGACATTCTTTGAGAAGACCCTGAGGCATTAGAGGGAAGAACAGCTGGGGTGGGGGGTAGGAAAGGAGGATGCCTTGAGCTGAGAAATTCTTAAATGAAGACTTCATTTTAGAGCAATAATCTGACTCTGAATTATATCTGCGTTTAATAGCAGCTGATTTAGGAGAAAAACTTCAACTGTCCCATCTTAGCAGTTTTGGTGTTGTTATAATGAGAACAATAGTCTGTGGGTTACTATGGTCACTGACCAATTAACAAAGAAAACAACCCCAAACTACTCACCAGCTCTGGCCAGCCAGCCCATAAAGATAGTGATGTCTGGCATAAGGCTGGTGTGTGCACCAACTATCACAGCTCGAAGAAATGAATGGCATCAACCAAAGAGTAAATAAATCCAAATCATCTGGTTGGCTCCCAATGTAGTCATGATTCATATAGTCTTGAAATTATGTACCTTAAAATGTTTTCTTAAAAAAACCCCTAAACCCTAAATTTAAAATATGTCAATTAATTGTGGCCATTTAAAAGAAATTCATGTGCAAATGATTAATAATTTGTTAAGCAGCTGTTAATAATACGTCAATCTTACTGTTTTGTCCAAAAAAGCCTCCCAAATATCAGAACCACACCCTCACTCGTGGATGGCCTGGCTCGGATAAGGCTGGGCAACCGGCCTGGGCGCAGCAGGAGCAGCTAGTGCCAGTTCTGCTCTAAGTCATGTCTGAATGCCCACAGCTCTGCTCTTCCAGCCATCTGGTGTTTAAGTGTGTGCTTTTAAATGATTGGTATTTTTAATATAAATGGGAATACAAGAAACCTGGAACATGGTAGTAGTCACAAATCTACGAACAGTATCATATATCTACATTCATCCTTAGTATCTGGACCCTGGAAGTGAAAACCAGACTTACCATCACTTGGCTGGGGTGTGAGTCCATCTTCTCTCTTGATTTCTGATATTTCTTCCTTGCTCTCAGCCAACGGGTTCGGTTCTGGGGATGCAAGGACTTGTTTTTCACAGTCAGAGCTACTCCAAATGTTTTTGGAGGTGTCTTTCTGCGGATCATCTTTCTTATTTTCCTTTTTATCCTGGGTGGAGCTGAGGCTATCTATTTGCAGAATTATGAAAATCAAACAATTTATGTACCAATTTAGATAAAATCATTATTTACTTGGAGGCCAGTTTTTAAAAAGTCACAGCTAGGTCTTATAAAAAAGAAATAGTCAATAATGTTCGTTCATTCTCTGGGAGTCACTAAATGCCCCATGTGCAAACGATGAAGTGACAGGCAGTGAGGAAGGAGACAAACAAATCCCAGCTTCCTAGAGTTTCTATTCTAAGTGTCAGAGACAGACAATCAACAAGGAAATGAATAAATCAGAGAAAGAGGATAAAGGCCAATGAATAAAGAGAAAGAGAAATGAAACAGAATAAAACAAGGTTTTGTAATCAGGGGATGGTAGAGAGCAAAGGTTGGCAGGGCCAAGATCTGGGTCGAGTTCCATCCGAGTGAGCAGTGAGCAAGTGAGTGGAGGGTTGTTGGGGAATCTAGGAAGCCTGGCCCCAGGGCCTGTATTCTTAAACCGTATTGTAAATGAAACAGAAGCCATTAAGAGTTTTAGGCAAAAGAATGGGATCCTCTGAATTTTTTAAGGCTCCCTCAGGCTGCTTACACTGAAGGGCCACAGGGAGTCTCACTGGGAGGCCACTGAAGTCTGGGAGAGAAAAAGGTGACTTTCATTAGGATGGTAGCAATAAAGTAGACGTGGCCAGAATCAAGATAGACTGGAAGTTATACTGGCAGAACTTGGCAAATCAAGTGTGGAAGGAGAGAGAAGAATCAAAGATGCTGCCTGGGTTTCTAGCATTATGGAGGGGAGATGAGGGAAGAGAAGATTTAGGTGTTAGGTGAGGTGGTGGTGAATGAACAACTCCATCTTGGGGCATGTTCACCTCGAGGGACCTGTTAGACACGCAGGTGCAGAAGAGGCAGAGGCATATGGACAAGCCGCGAATCAAGTGAGAGACGAAGTGTGGGCCTGTGAACAGTAAGATGGCAAGTATAAGCTATGTGGATGTTAAGTAAGGACAAAGCACAGGAGGGGCACATGGCTGGCTCAGTAGAGCATGTGACTCCACATCTCAAGGTTGTGAGTTCAAGCTCCATGTTGGGCATAGAGAGTACTTTTTTTTTTAAGGTTTTATTTATTTATTCATGAGAGACACAGGCAGAGGGAGAAGCAGGATTCCTGCAGGGAACCTGATATGGGACTCAATCCCAGACCCCAGGATCACACCCCCAGCCAAAGATGCTCAACCACTGAGCCATCCAGGCGTCCCATTGAGAGTACTTAAAGAAACAAAACAAAACAAAAACAAAACAAAACCCAACAAAGCACAAGAGAAGTGCTCCCTACTGACAAATATTAGTGTTCAATATATACTATACCAAATTGTACTGAATGTCCTGGAGACTGCATTAGCAACCTTTATAGGACTGTAATTTCCTAATATTGCCCCTTTAGTTTTTTGGATTCTGTTTCCTCAAAGTGTTACATTGCAAACACTGATTAAAAATTTTGGATGAATTAGAATTAATTCTGCTTTTCAGCCCTTTTGGGGGTACATCCAAATCAAGGCTGGAAATCATTATGCCACGTGCAGTAATATAAACCTAAGAATTATAACCTTTTATATACAGTATTATCACTGTTACTTATATGTATTTCTGTTTAATCAGACTTTCATAGTCACAAAAGAAGTTTTACTTTTCTTTAGGATGTTTGAGAGTTTGCTTACTAAATCATGGATCTAGAAACTTTCGCTGTTGCTCTTGGCATCACAAAGAAAAATCAGAACTATAAAACCCTGTTAAACTATGATTTTCATTGCTAAATCACTCAACTTATACTTAATGTGAACTGGCATTATTCGTAGTCATGAGATACTTTATTTTTATGGCCTAGAGTAGTTGGAAATTGAATGAGATAATGCAAATTCTGAGAGATATTATATGGAATAAGCTTGTGGTTCCAATTTAGTTCACAGACAACAGGTGTCCACATTACAAATATAACCGCCCAGATGGCAGACTTGTCATTTTTGTAGGAACACCCAGAAATGAAAGAGGAAAGACTCAGCTACTGATTACATTTTCTTTCAGATTAAAACTAAGACATAGGAGAACAAGAAAGACAGGAAGGAACTGCAGTGGCAGAGCCTTTATCTTAGCTGACTCTTTGTTAATGTTACTTAGCTAAAGAATTCACATATGATGGAAAAGGAGATGCGTACAATTATTACAACTTATAAAATAAAATGCTTTCTCCCAGCTTCCAAAACAGTCTGCTTGGCATTTTGAGTTGCCATGAAAATGGTCTCTAAAACTGGAAACAAAAGAAATACTAATGATCTATTTTCTAAGACAACCTCAGGATTGATAATCATTTCAAAAAACAAAACATCAGAAAATGGAATATTATGCTATAAAAACATACTCTGAGGTATGTTTACAATTTCTACTTTTAAAATATCATGCTTTGGAAAATAATTAACTTATAAAACAGATAACAAATTGGTCCTTAAAAGAAGATTTATAGAGGAATTTTTATGATTTGTCATGCAAGAAACAGGACACAATGCATATTTTACTAGGCAAAGAAGCTACATTGGATTATTTTACTATTTAAACAAAAATAATCTAGAATTTCTTTAAAAACAAGTATTATCTACAGGAGAAAGAAAACAGCAGGTCTATGACTATAAGGCATATTTGCTGCCATAGCAACAGAGCTTCTATTCCTGCCCACTGAATTCACATCCTGCTGGCATTAATGAGAAATGTCCATTTGTGCCAAATTAATGCCATGTCACAGACGCTCAGGCATATACATTCTTGACAGAACTGGGAGCTTTCCACATTCCACCAGGGGATAAATTCAGTCTTCACTATATAAAGTTCTTACTCTAGATTAAAAGCTGGAGTCACACTAACCTGTGATAACCACGGTTGCCTCTAAAACCACAGATTATGTGAAGACAACACTGCTAGCCCCCTCCAGGGCCACACTCCATGTACTCACCAGCTCTGCCTTGAGGATTCTCACACATTTCACAATAAGGTAACACTGAGCTATTGACATAGGTGCAGAGACTACACTGCCAGCCCTTTCCAGAAAGGGGTGGGTTGGTTGCCTGGGCGAGAGATGAAGTGTGCCTGGGCCAGGACGGTTTCTTCTCAGGGGCACTGCGGTGGTCACTGGTGGTAACAGACTTCAGTCTTTTAGCTTCCGGTTCAAAACTGCTTTCATGATCAATAGTATGTCCTGTGGCCAATTTTCCAGGGTTTGCTGGCACGACAGTATGTTTCTCCTGGAATATCCCTGATTCATCACAGGAGGTCACCAACTGTTTTTTCTTAGGTTTTGGTATAAAGAATGATCGAATATCATGCTGTTTTTCTTTTTCAAACTAGGAAAAACAAACAGTCATCAAATTAAGAAGCAATCTAATATGTTCTTCCTCAATGAAACAGATTAATCAACTGTTTTCAGTAATCATATTCCTTTATCTTTTGAATACCTTGTTGGAAATGAATTCAATTATGCTATGATTCTTCATATATACATATATGCAGAATATCATTAACACATCTATATACTTCCTGTGTCTAACTTTTTTTAAGCACTTACAATGTGCCAAGCGCTTTACATATATTAACTCATTTAATCCTCATGCCAGTTCTGTGAAATGAGACAGGTACTAGAATTCTTCCTATATTTTAGATGATGACACTAAAGCTTTAGAGATGATGTTTGGTAATGCAGCTACAGAATTTATGTAATAAAATTATACTTCATCAACTACCTGGTCTAGAGGTATGTCAGGGAAAGGAAAATTGTGTATTTAAATATGTCAAGTCAATCAAGAACCTGCAAAAATGTTTTCATGCCCAAACTATAAATACAGTGTTTATAAAGTGTTTTTCATATTAAAATGTTTCCTTGACTAGGGAGCTTTTTTTTCAAATAGCATTAAGCTATTAATTAGAACTGCTTCTTTAACAGACACATCTTAATAATTGCCTTCCTTTTGAGAAATGTATTTCCCTTTTCTAAGAAAAGCTCCATCATTATTTCATGCTTCTCATCTTCTTTTCTATGTGTAAATCTCAACCTCCTTATTAGAGAGGTAGGATACATATCTCCACAACTGATAAGCTAGCAGTGAAGGAAGTAAAGGAGTCAATTTTAGAGAATCCTGTTAGGGGTACCAGAGTGGACACACACTGCCTTTCCCAAGATGGCCATACCAGTTCTTATCCTATTTGATAAGCTCTTCTCACAATGTGACACTGACATGCCTACATTTAGAGGTGGGGTCTGTGTTCCTCTCCCTTGAACCTGGGTAGACCTTTGTAACTCTCTCAATCAATAGAACACAGTAAGAGTAACACTGTGTGACTTCTGAGGCTAGGCAGTTGAAGGTTATATGGCTTCCACTTGGTTCCTGGAACTCTGAATCTTTCTGTTTATGTCTCAGGTTGCTTGCCTTTGGAGCCTAGCCACCATGTTGTGGGGAAGCCTAGGTCACATGGAGAAACCATGTGTGGATGTTCAAGTTGACAACTCGAGGTAGGTTCTAGGCTACAGACAGCATCAATTGCCAGACATGCGAGTGAATGGGCCTTGAGATGTTTCCAGATCTCAGACTTGGGGTCTTCCATCAAAGGCCCCAGTCATCATAGAGCAGAGACACACCATTTCCATTACACCCTGGTTGAATTCCTCACCCACAGAAACCATAAGAAATAATGTGATTGTTGTTTGAAGACAGCAGCAATAGATAACACTGACAGACACTACAGATAATGTTAGATAATGTTATACATATGCTATAAAGAAATATTTTACATAATACATCTTATCTGCACCTCTTAGCAGTGCTGCATAAGAAAGCAAGATATAGCAAAATCCATGAGACAGAAGGATAAGTGGTTACCAGATGCTGAGGGAAAAGGTGATGGGTAGTTACTGCTAAATGGTCACAGACAGTCTCTGAGGTGATGAAAAAGTTTTGAAAATAGTGGTGACAACTGCACAACAACTGTGAATGTGAGATTAAGTGGCATTACCACTGAATTGTATACTTAAAAGTAGGTAAAATGGCAAGTTTTATGATTATCTATTTACAAATATAATCACATATTTTTAAACTAAAAAAAAAAAAAGGAAGGGAGGAAAGCAGGAAGATTTAGGCTGTTCCCATATTAGTAAAATAAAACATAGAGCAGAAAAGCCCCCCACCATGTACAACTTTCATTTTATGTGGCTTTTATACCGCCTCATGTTCTACAAAAATTATCTAATTAGTTGTAGAAGTGACAAAATTTAGATAAAAATATAAAGAATGAAATTATTAACCACGAGACACGTTTTAAAAACAAGGCACAAGGGAAATTCTAAGAAAAGCATGAAGAAAAGCAGAGAGATTAGCAGACTAAACAAGTTTGGTGTTTAAAAAAGGTAACAAAGCAAAAAAGACAAACATTTAAAAAAAATGTTCTATTCTGGGCAGCCGGGTGGCTCAGCGGTTTAGCACTGCCTTCAGCCCAGGACCTGATCCTGGGGACCCGGGATCAAGTCCCAGGTCGGGCTCCCTGCATGGAGCCTGCTTCTCCATCTGCCTGTGTCTCTGCCTCTCTCTCTCTGTGTCTCTCATGAATAAATAAATAAAATCTTTTTAAAACATAAATAAAAATGTTCTTTTCCTATCAATAGGATGACAAAGAGGTCTTGTAGGATTTTGAAAATATTAGCAAATGTTCAGCAAACATGAACAAATTCCATCAGCTATTTCTCGTTAAAGCATGACCTGAGTCCTTGCAATGTCTGAGAATGAATGGATTTCATTCCTAACTCTTCATTAGTAGCTTCCTTGGGCATGCAATTCTTTTCAAGTCCTTAAAGACGTTGCTCTCCTTCCAACACCCAATGATGCTGATCATGTTCCTTCATAGGTTGCAAACTTTTCCTTTGTTTTAGAGTCTTTCAGGACCTTCTCTTTTACCCTGATGCTCTAAAATTTCACAATAATCTGTATTTCTGCATCTGTGTCATTTATATTCATCTGCCTTCAGCACCCAGGACCAGGATACCTTAATTTTGAATGGTACTGATCAGCTTTAGCTCTTGGCAATTTTCACTATTCTTTGATAGCTTCTTCCCCTTTATTTTCTCTTTTTTGGAATTATTGTTAGCAGAATGGTGGAACTAGACATAATGTCTTATCTTTTATTGTCCTGTCTTCCTTTTGTCTTTTTTACCCTCAAATTCTTTTTTTTTTTTTTTTAAAGATTTTACTTATTTATTCATGAGAGAGAGAGAGAGAGAAGCAGGCTCCCTGCAAGGAGCCAGATGTGGGACTCGATCCCAGCACCCTGGGATCACTCCTTGAGCCAAAGGCAAATGCTCAATCACTGAGCCACCCAGGAGTCCCTACCCTTAAATTCTTTAGAGTTTTTCTCTAATTTATCTTGCAACCCTACTACAGAATTATTTTATTTTGACAGCCATATTTTTAACATCTGAAATTTCCTTCTCATTCCCTGTTCCTTTTTTTGCAGTAGTCTATTTTTATTTATATTTGCAATATCATCTTAAATGTGAGGCTACTAATTTGAGTTTTTAAAACATTATCTTTAGGATTAAATTTTCTATCAGCTTATTTTTGTTCCCCTTTTTCATGCTACAGATTTCTCCCCAAACAGGCAATGACCTTGCTTGTTCCTGTATACATGTGAATGAAAGAATAGGAGGATTGCCTGGAAATGTGGGACAAATGGGCCTTATCATCATGAAGATCTAACAGAACATTCTGATTGACCTCAAGATGTGTGGAAGATGGAGGGGCCCAGAGTGATTCTCAAACTCCTACATTTCTGACTTGTAACAATTTAGGGATGATATTTTCCTGTAATTGGGAATATAGGAAACAACTAGGCTCATAAAAAGACAGAAAGAGAAGAGATAAGGAAAGAAGTTCACTTTCAGGCACGTGTGAGGACTGATGGGTACCAGGGTGGAGAGTTCCAGGAAGTAAATCTGGAGTTCAAGAGAAAGAAACAACTACATTCACATATCTGTGAGCCATGAACATAGAGAGGTGGTTAAAGACATAGGACTTGATATCATGGTACATGAAGGGAGAAGGATGTGAGATAAGGTTAAAGCCAAGGACAGAAAGCACAGAAAGATCATTAAAGTTGGAATGAAGGGGGATCCCTGGGTGGCTCAGCGGTTTAGCGCCTGTCTTCAGCCCAGGGCCTGATCCTGGAGCCCGGGGATCAAGTCCCACATCGGGCTCCCTGCATGGAGCCTGCTTCTCCCTCTGCCTGTGTCTCTGCCTCTCTCTCTGTGTCTCTCATGAATAAATAAAAAAAATCTTTGAAAAAAAAAAAGGGTGTAATGAAGAAGAGATACAGAGGATAGAAACACAAGAAAGAAGAGTAAGAAAGGGAGAAAAGTCAGGAGAGTGGTAGCTTTAGTGTGTGTGTGTGTGTGTGTGTGTGTGTGTTTTGGTTCTTCTGCTCATGATATCAGGTGCTCCGTGGGTATTTTCAATCAGAAAATCCCATGTCCTTGAGTTTTGGAAAATTTTCTTATATTACGTTTTCTTCCTCTCTTTTCTCTGTCTTCTTTTTCTGGAGTTCCAATTGGGCAAAAAACTTCTGGATTAATCATTTGATTTTCTTCGGCTTTCCTCACATTTTCCCATTGTTCTTTGTTCTTTCTTTCTTTTTTGTTTTTTTAAAGGATTTTATTTATTTATTCATGAGGGACACACAGAGAGAGAGGCACAGATGTAGGCAGAGGGAGAAGCAGACTCCCTGCAGGGAGCCCAATGCGGTACTTGATCCCAGGACCCTAGGATAATGACCTGAGCCAAAGGCAGACACTCAACCACTGAGCCATTCAGGTACTCCTCTGTTCTTTCTTTGTGATTTCCTCATTACCTTCCTTCCCATCCTTGGTGACTTACTATCTCCTGATATGACAGGTTCAGTTCCTACGAGCTTTCCCTTGCATGATTTCCTCTCCTTGATCTTGTTTCATGGGCACAGTATTTTCTTTCACTTCTCTATGGACATTGATAATAGTTTTGATGTTTCCTTTTAAAGTTTTCTTCAGCTCATTCCACTGTCTCTGGTTCTTCTGATCCCTTTCTTGGCTTACACGCTTGTTTTGGTCTCTGCTTTTCAAGTGAGAGGCTTTCCTCTAGGCCTGGTGACCTTTACCGTCCATTCATATTTAAGAATCAGTCTTACTAATAAGCATTAAGGATAAAATGCTATGGCAAGTTCCATGTGAGGGACTTCACTATGGTCACCATGACTGTCAGGGAAACCCTGTCAGTCTCCCTAATGCTCTCTTGGTCCAGTTTGGCTCTCCAGAAAGGAGTCCTTCAGTCTTTTGCCTGTAGGGTACAGTGCTGGCTACCAGTAATCCAGGAGCTGATTAGGAAAAGGGTGCTAAGGATTCTATCATTAATTAAGGATTCTTGCAGTTAATATGCTTGTTTTCAAATTACTGCCTTGCCCTGCTCTCTCAACTGCCTCTCTTCCTAGATACATTTTGAAATACATTTTTTTTTAAGATTTTATTTTTAAGTAATTTCTACACCTGACATGGGGCTTGAACTCCCAAACCTGAGACCAAGAGTCGCATGCTCCAATGACTGCACCAGCCAGGTGCCCTTGAAATATATTTAAGAGAAGCAAATAAAACAGTTACATAAAAAAATAGGAAATATAAATAATAAAAAATAGGAATATAAAAAATAGGAAATAAGAAACACAAAAAATAAAATGAATAAAATATATAATAACAGGCCACTGTCATTTACATGAATAATGTTTAGGTAGTATCAGAATCTTCTGTCCCCTTCTACCTTGTAAGGAATTTCTTTCTGTAAAAACATTTTAATTTCTCCATCTTCCCACCAAACCAAACAAAACAGTTAGAGATCTGTTTATAAAAAAGCAACCCTCCTAATAATACAAAACAAAAACCTGAGAAATCTTTCAGAAAAAAGAATTCTCAGGGCCTTAAAATAGCAGTTTTTACAGTTCTTCTCTTTAATTAAGACATTTAATTAAGCTGTTTTTTAAAAGAACTTCTTTTACTATTTAAGTAATGACTAATTTTGGAAATTAACATTTGAGAAATTCTCACAATGTGCCAGAGGCAAGTCACAGTCAAGGTTACAGTGGCTGACAGTAATCAGGAATTGACGGCCACCTCTGCTGCTAGGAGGGCTAACTTACCATACACAGGAGTAATCATTATACGTGTTACTTTGAAATCTCAGCTGCTTGGGTAATAAATTGAGACTTAAGTGCATAAAACCCAGAAAAGGAGTGTGTGGGTGTAAAGGGAATCATTTTACATAATTTTGGGAACCAAAGGATCCACTTAGAGTATAATTTTAGAAAAAGGAAAGGGCAAGATTAATTAGCAGCAATGACTTTAGTTAATGCCATGATGGCTACACTGGACAATGATGAATATGGTTATGGGTAGTGAACCTTCAAGTTAGCTTGTCGCCATGGGGCTGCGAGAAGCTGTAAGGCACTATGGAAATAAAGGCTTCCTCTAGGATAATCAATTACAAGCCTGATCTATGTTAACAGTTCATGTTTTCTGAGTGTAGCCTCTGAGCAATCAGGCAAGAATGTGGTTCATGAGGTTTCTTTGATACTTGGCAGCTAGGAGTGATAGAAACACATGTAAGAAAATGTGACACACTTTAATGATACTCACATATGTTGGATGGGAACAGAGAAGGGCTGCAGGTTTACTGAATAGGAGTGGGACTCATGGACTTTTCACAAGACCTAGGGTGGCCTCCCATTAGCCTAGGAAGCCTCTGAAGTGGAATATAAAGTGTTGTCTGTATTGTATGTACATTTTGGAGGCAACTTTTTAAAATTTAATTTTAAATTTATTTATTCATGAGAGACACACAGAGAGAGGCAGAGGCAGAGGCAGAGGGAGAAGCAAGCTCCTTGCAGGGAGCTCAATGCGGGACTCCATCCAAGGACCCCAGGATCATGACCAGAGCCAAAGGCAGACGCTCAACCACTGAGTCAACCAGACATCCCTGGAGAGCACTTCATGGTCTCAGAAGGATTCAGGATCCAACAAAGTTAGGAGCCATTGGACTAGAACAAAATATCTGAACATGCACCTGTGGTTTGAAGAGCTCCATTTCTTTCCTTAACTGTCTATAAGTAAAGACAGATTGAAAGTTCCTATGTGAGTGTACATAGCGGTAGTGAATTCACTCTTTGTAAGGAGAAACAAAGAAATAAATAATTAATGAGAATCCCTCTGGCTGCTCTCAAATAATAATTTTTAAAAACTGAGTGATTCTAAAACAGAGTCACTTTTGTGCAGGCATGAAACATGCTCACTTAGCTCATCTGTCTGTCACGGTAACTGATCTCTGAACAGCTCCTCATGAGAGAGCAAATGACATGGGAGCGCCCACAGGGCCAGAGAGAAGGAAACTGCTGATGAGGTGAGCAGAAGACAGTGCAGGAATCACGAGGGCTGGGAGTTGGAGCAGACACTGCTGTGCTGGCAGGACTCACAGCTGGAATATCATGCAGGTCAGCTCAAAACAAAACACACTATCCTTGATGTTTTGAGACAGGGACATATCACCATCAGCTCCTTATGGAGCTCCAGCAGGTTCTGGGGACAAGTCTGATCAATGAAAGAAGGAAGTGACCATTAATGAGATTTATAGACGCAGACACTAAACGTGAATGCAAAACTTCTGTATCTGTTAAGATGCTTCTAATTTCTTTTCTTTGGTCCTTTTAAAATTAATCTTTTATAAAGTGAATAGGGATCCACTGATTCAAGCATCTGAGAAAAAGGCAGGAAGAAATAATTGTAAACAAAATGCTCCCTAAATAAACATGTTTTCTAAAAATATGAGGTTGATTAATAACCAGACTTCCTGTGGGAGCAAGCTTTATTGGTCTTACCAGAATAGACCAGAATCTTCAAGTTTTTACAGCCACACTGATAGTTAAATACTCAGCACCCATACTGCTCTGGCAGGTTTGTATTTGGAAAACTACTGACCGTATTAATGTTATCAGCATTTCTCAGTGGTAAAGATAAGCAGGAACACAGGAAGGCAAACTATTTTTTATGGCCTAGGAAAGCTCTATACTTAAATAGCACAATAAAGTTAAAAAGTTTTAAGTCTTTTATGATTACATTCTTGCGTTTAGAAGAAATTTACTAGCTAATTATTGACAAATATCCTAACTCATCATGACTGTCCTTGTAAAGAAAGAACTATATTAAGTGACCCTTTTAATATGTGATAAAGAGCTTAAATGTAGGTGTTTGTAAGTAGGAGGAGTGATCTAAGCTTATAGTAATTTTTATCACATGACTTCGGGAAAAATATCTTTAAGTCAACTGTAAGTCAACATGCCCATGTCAAAAGATGTGGAAAATAGAAGATATTCCTCTCTTCGATTATATAGACACCCAGTTATTGCATTCCTGACTTTTGTTCGATATTGCTTTTGAAAAACAAAAGAAAAAATATTGCTTCCAGTGAGCAGTGCGGGGGCAAAACCATTACAAAATGCTTAAGGTGGCAAAATGTATGTTTTTATCTGAAAGGTTCAGGGGGCTAATATAGTTGCTCTGTTTTGCACCCTGGTAAACTACTGCTCTTTAGAGACAAATTTCTTGGCTGTGATGATAGGATTAAAAGTCAGTTATTAGAACTGAAGGGGAGGAAAAGGAAATCTCGTAAAACTCATAAAAAATAAGAAAGCACTTCAAAGCCTGGTGCTATTCTAGCACGGCACACGCCACCACCAAGAGCCCCGATGTCGGCTCTCATAGACTTTGATCAAAGGGCAGCTCTGGTAGGAATCATTACTGCCTCATGTCATCTGTCTCCTGCTCTTTAAAGAATTAACAAAACCGCTGTGATATACCAGTGGCTGGCTGGTCCTGAACGGCGGACGAATGATGATCGGAACTGGAACTAAAGAGACTTTCTCAACATTTGTAAACAAGCCAGAGGGTAGAGAATGACAAAAGTATGATCTTAAATATCTAACTAAAAAAATGAATTTCAGTTCTCCGAAAAGGAGACTTTTTCAGATTTTGTAAAAAGGTCCATTCTCATGTAGTTAAATGAAATTTTGAATAATCCTCTCTTGGGCACCATATGCTTTTCTCTGTGGGCATAAATAAAATAAAGCAAACAAAATAAAACAACCCTGGTTTTAAAAAAAAAAAACATGGTGGCAAAAAGGAAAACATTATTATTTATTTTTAAAGATGACATCAAAAGCAGTACAAGCAAATGTCTCTGGGAAGAGCCATTTCTGTTAATAAGGACAATTAGAACGTACAGCAAAACAGCGTATAACACAAAGGTTCACTAGAGTATGACTGGGAAGAATGTGAGTGGAACGTCACCTATTCACAAGCCTCTGGTTATGGCATCTCCCCTCTCCTCCTCCTGCAAAGGCTGCTATTAGGCTGAATTCCTCTGAGGCTCTGCTATATTGATCCTACCTCTGCAATGTCTGCAATTTTTCTGTTCCCATGACCACTACTACTGTTAGGAGTTCAGGGTGGTGTTAAGTGCCCCAAATTCCATCTGGGAATCCCTGACAAAGCAGCCTTCTAAAGAATAATAGCTCTAAGAATAATAACGAACTGACTTTATTAATAGACCTGTATGTGTGTAATAAAAAAGTAAAATTTTGGTAAAATGTGTATTACAGAAACCCGCTAAAACCCAAGGCCATAATGGGAGTTCCTATGTCTCAGCCCAAATCTAGAGTGCAGGGCCACCAGCGCAGGTGCTCTTGCTGTGCTTTCAGTGGAGACACAAGTGTGGGAAAGGCATGCCTGTGGGGAGCTCAGTAACTCATTAGCCTTCAACTGTGGCCCAGTCAAGTTCTCAGGCTCTGAGAAATCATCTCTGAGGGATAGGGCAGAAAGCCCTAAAATGGAGTGGAGACAGAGTATCTCTTTACCATAGATGAAAATGAGATGGGAGGGACGGCAGACATAACCCCTTCCCCAGATACCACTGCCTCCAAGAACCTGTCCCTTCTCCCTCTCATTCATTTCCTGTATTGCTATTAGGATCATCTTTTGAAAACAGAAATCTGATCATGTCCTTCATCTGCTTAAAAGCCTCTGATATGAATACGCCATTTCCAAGATAAATCCAACTTCTTGGCATTTCATGTGTGGGCTCCTCTCCATCTGTTCAAGGCCAAAGTTTTGGGGTTCTTCCCATTTGAACCATGGCTTATAAACTCTATGCTCATACATTCACATGGAATTCCCATTCCCAGAACAAATGATAATTGTTCTTATCACTATGCTTTGGGGCATGCTTTTGGTGTTCCTTACCCAGGGCTAGCTGAACTAGGACTCACTCCCTTTGAACTCATCCTTCATAATCCAGCTCAGGTGTTTCCAAAGGGACACTTTCGCATGCACATGTAGTTTATTATTCTAGCCTGTGATCCCAGAGCCTGGTTTATATATTTCTATTTTGGCATGTATTATATCTCATTAAAATGATTTAATTTGGGACGCCTGGGTGGCTCAGCGGTTTAGTACCTGCCTTCAGCCCAGGACATGATCCTGGAGTCCTGGGATTGAGTCCCACATCAGGCTCCCTGCTTCTCCGCCTGTCTGTGCCTCTGCCTCTTTCTGAGTGTCTCTTACGAATAAATAAATAAAATCTTTTTTAAAAAAAGGAATGTTACCTGTTTTCTTTAGCTTTGCACCTAGCATATAGTCTTAATTAAAAAAAAAAACTTTTTAAAGATTTAATTTTGACATGCATTATAAAACATTCTCATAGCCTTCAAAAAGATACCAGTTAAGCAGTCACTCCCCATCTCTCCCTCCTCTAAGTCTCTTACAGCCACTAATCTACTCTATTTCTCTATGGATTTGCCTATTTTGGCCAATTCATATAAATGGAACGAAACACTATGTAGGCTTTTGTGTCTGGCTTCTTAAAGTTAGCATAAGGTTTTCAGGATTCCTCTAGGTTGTAGCATATATCAGAACTCTGTTCCTTTTTATGGCTAAATAATATTGTCATGTGAATATACCACATTTGGTTTATCCAATCATCAAATGACGGACATTTGGACTGTGACATTCATGCACAAGTTTTTATGTGGACATATATTTTGAATTCTTGAAAGTGAATCTGCTGGTTCATATGGTAATTCTACGTTTAACGTTTTAAGGAACTGTCAGACTGTTTTTCAAAATGGCTGTACCATTTTACATTCCTACCAGCAATGTATGAATGTTCCAATTTCATTCTATCTTTGCCAATGCATGTTGTCTTTTGAAAATTTTAGACATCCTAGTAGGTATGAAGTGGCATCTAATTGTGTGTATTTTTTTTAAAAAAAATTTTATTTATTTATTCATGAGAGACACAGAGAGAGAGGCAGAGAGAGAAGCAGGCTTCATGCAGGGAGCCCGATGTGGGATTCGATCCTGTGACTCCAGGATCATGCTCTGGGCCGAAGAAAGGCACTCAACTGCTGAGCCACCCAGGCGTCCCTCTAATTGTGGTTTTAAGGGCGCTGGGTGGCTCAGTGGGTTAAATGTCTGCCTTCGGCCCAGGCCATGACCCCAGGGTGCTAGGATCAAGTCCCACATAAGGCTCTCTGTTCAGTGGGGAGTCTGCTTCCCCTTCTGCCTCTCCCTACTGCTTGTGCTCTCTCTCTCAAAATAATTGCAGCTTTAATATAACGTTAATAAATGTTTATATAATGAATGATCTTTAAATGACCTATACAAAATATACATCACATAAACACTGACTGAGTCAAATTGAGGTGTTTCAATGTTCTACTCATTCCACAAAGAACTGAAGGCCCACAGGGTGCTAACTCTAATGCATCTGGTATAGTCTGGCAAGGTTATGAAGGCAGACTGCGGAAAAGAAAGGCTCAGGTTCAGTCCCAGCCATGCCTTTGGTTATATGAACTTAGGCAGAATATTTAACCTTTTTGAGTTTTAGTGGGGCATGGTAATGGTATTTGCTTCTTGGTGTAGCTATGAAGGTTAAATAAAATTATGTGTTTTAAGGGCTCAGCACAGTGGCTGCATGGAATAGTCACTCAATACATGTTAATTATTACTACTGAATGAGTTATGATTACTGAGTTGAAATAATAAAGACAAATGCCTAATAAATAGCACTATGTGATGTAAGCCATGACAGAGATATTTATATGTCTCTGTCCATAACAATGTGGTTACCATCTTGTCCTTATTATTAGGCTATTATGTAGACTAATTATATAATGTTTACAGAGTGGTTTGAATTCTAAAATACATATAAATAAATATTCTAATTTAACACATGTTAATGTCAAGAAACCGGTATATTCACATATGCAAAAACAAGAGATTTTGGGTAAGAAAAATTTAGACCTCATGAATGCCACAGCTTCTATGGTCAACTTTATTTTGCTGTTACCATTTTTTCAACTAGACAACAAGGTTGCATAAGATAATTTCTTATTACCCTCCTTAGCCCACAACAGAACAAATGTTTTATACAATGTTGGGATTTAATAAAAGATGAAGGTTTATTTTTTAATTTTGAGAGCATATTTTTAAACATCATGGTTGTGCTAAAGAGCTTTCCTTCCCAACTATACACTATATTTTTTGCAGCAGACCAGCAACCACCCTACATATTTTTAATGCAAGTGTGAGTGTTTAAAATACAAATCTGGTTTGGGTTAAGGTGTTTGAGCCTTTGAGGACAGCAGACAGGGGACTTGAAGATGGTTATGCTAGGGAAAAGGCAGTGGTGTGAGCCAGGTCAAAGATGTAAGTACTAAGGCAGGGTAAGAAAGGTAGGCAACCAGTTAGAATCTAATGAGGAGAAAGGAAAACTGTGAGATATTGAACTATAAGCCCACAAAATGAAAACAGGGAAGCCTGGGTGGCTCTGTGGTTGACTGCCTGCCTCTGGGACCAGGGCATGATCCTGGAGACCCGGGATCGAGTCCCACACCAGGCTCTCTACAAGGAGCCTGCTTCTCCCTCTGCTTATGTCTCTGCTGCTCTCTTTCTCTGTGTCTCTCAAGAATAAATAAATAAAATCTTTAAAAAAAAAAAAAAGAAAAGAAAACAACTGGTAAGGTAAAACACAGATATCTCAAAACCACAGACTGAATTTGGGATCTGGAGATCTGTTCCAAAATGGAAAGAGAACTACTGTCTGAAGTAATCAAAGGGAAGCAGCTCTGGCTTACTGAGCCTTGAAGAAGAGAAACCAAGCAGGAAGACTTGCCCTAGGCAGGAGTTGGGACTTGTTACCCATTTCAAATCAGAATCCCTTCTTTTGCTTACCTACGACCACTGATGCACCAAGTTTCTCTAAAATACACATATTTTAGAGTGTATTTAAAATGGATAAAAGGGACCTCAGAAGTTATCCAGTGATTTAGGGACTCAAGCAGCTGGATAATGATGTTACTGTTTATCCATTAAGGGCCAAAAGAGAGAAAGGGCTCTGTAGAGGTTAAGGGAAGGGCCCAATTCCCATAACTCTTGCTAAAGAAAGGGATACCCTCAGATGATGGAGCATAAGTAAACATCAGAGAGAAGGGGGCAGCCCGGGTGGCTCAGCAGTTTAGTGCTTGCCTTCGGTCCAGGTCATGATCCTGGAGACCCGGGATAGAGTCCCACGTCGGGCTCCGAGCATGGAGACTGCTTCTCCTTCTGCCTGTGTCTCTGACTTTCTCTCTCTCTCTCAAGAATACATAAATAAAATCTTTAAAAAATTAAAAAAAAATAAAAAAAATCAGAGAGAATGGGAGGCTTCCTATTGGAAAACTCCACTCAGTGTATTTTATTCAGAAACTGCCTTTAATCACTTGGAAATGACAATATAAAATAATAAACTCTGTATCTTTCTCTCCTTCCACCTATAAATGACCAACTTTATTGCTCAATGTAAGCCACTGTAGGAAAATCAGAACCAAAACACTACTTAGATGTCATGTACATTCAGAAGTGGAAAAAAAAGAAGCCTGAGAAACGGGATTGCACCTGAGGCAGTGACCCTGGTGATGGACTCCCAGACAGTACTGGTTACTTCAGGGACAGTCAACTGGGCTGTGCAGAGCTATCTTTCCTCATGGTGGTGGGATGTTTTCATTGAGTTGGACTTCAATTTGAGTTACATTTGGATTAATAATTTCTTTAAAAAATGTAAGTATATTTAGGATGGGTAAAGAATTAGGATGGGTAAAGAACTCTTTCAGTTGTGGGGATTAATTCCACGCAGAGTATTCAAATATTTCACAACAGCTAAAACAGGAGCATTAACCAGTGTTGCGCTGAAGCAGAGTCCTAGAAAGGCTCCATGCTACGCCAAGTTACAGGGATGTCCAGAAGGCCCTACTAGTGGGGTGAGGGAGTACAAGGGGACTGACAAAGTGACTACTTACTAAACATTACCAAAATATTGATTAAAACAACCAGTACATTTATACATGAATATACTGGTAAAGCACCAGCCCTGGTACCATGTATTTTTTTTTTAACCTAATAGTTAGCTGAATTATGTGACAGAAAAAGAATTCCGATTAAGAGAGGAGGGAGATACAGATAACGCCATTCTGAAAGGCGATGAATACCAGGCAAGAGAGATGGCAAGAGATACCAAAAGTCATATAAAGACTTTGTCTAGGAACATTACTGTTATTCTTCCCCTCCTCTTCCTCCTAACCACAGGACTTTCCATTTCCCAAACACATAATCATACTATTAGGCTATAGATCCATCCACAGAAAACCACCTTGACCTGAAGCCCAATTCCCTGAAGAACAACTTGCCAAATTTATCAAATTTATTGGTTTTCTGAAACTCTTTATAGTGTTCACAGCATTTTGAACATGATGGATTGGCAGGGTTAAGAAGACTGGGGAGCTTGGGATGTTGGGGCCTCCTGACTCTTCTTGCCCTCAGTTTATCCTTCCTTTGCCCTTCAAGTTCACTCTCTGCTCCTTGGTCCTCTCCTCTTTGAGCCTCTCAGTCCTCCATTCAACAGAGCTGATGGGCCAGGATGAGTCATGCGCTAACATACACAATCTGTTCTTCCCACAATGGAAGGTCTCTCTTCTTGGCCCCAGCTCAAACCTCCAGCTGCAGCCACAGGGCAGTGAGACAGGTAGAAAATGAACATTTCTTAAAATGCTGACACTCAGAAATATTAACAAGCTGTTAAAATCATCTAATTAGAACTATTATAAACTTTTTAGATCAACGAGCTTTTGATGACAATGGGCAAATTTGGTTACTTTGGCAAAGATTAATTGAGAAAACTGGAAATATTAAAAAATGTTAAATGAAGGAAATTTTTAAAAAAAAGACTTTAAAAAGGATCAGGAAGAAATTTGTATAAATAGAAAAATTCCCATAGGAAATGGTGAAATTCTGGCAACATTCAGAAGAAAAATACGTTAATCACACCAAATATCCTTAGGACCTTTCAACAAATTGAATATTTTTAAAATGTATGAAAATGGAGGGTATCAAGGTAAAGTGGTAAGTAGCATACACACCTAAACTCATTCAAAGCACATTTCACATCCTGGCCAAAACCCAACCGAATACAAAGCGAGGCCAAATCAAAACAAATGGTCTCCACATTATAGAACTCCAATTTATAGAAATCCATGTGTGTATAAACACATGTAGTGAGGCCAGAGTGGTTCAAGATAGTAGAGTAGAAACATCCTGAACTTCCCTCTTCTTATGTATAACAAATATACAGCTACATATAGATTTATTCCCTCTCAAAAAGACTGAAAGACTGGCTGAAGAACTTATCTACAACAAAGGATATAAAGCTACATGGAGATGGGTAGGAGAGGCAGAGATATGGTTTTGCCAAAAACTCTATCTTTGCCAAAGGGAGGGATCTCAGTAGTCCAGTGCTTCTCCCAGAGGAGACAGGTGCTGGTGCCCCATATCAGATACCCTAACCCTCTGGATTTACACTGTAGAGATAAACTCCCAAAAAGTCTGGTTCTGAAAATCAATGGGGCTTATATCCAGGGGACCCAAAAGCCTGTAGGTAATTAAAAATCTGTTCTTAAAGGGCTCCTGTGCAGATTCACTCATATCTTTGGGACCCAAGGCAAAAGCAAAAGTTTGAAAAGTGCCAGAACCATATGCAAAGGTGATTCATTAGCTATTCTTTAAGCATCTGCTGGAGACAAGCATCTGCTGGTAGGACTTTCTCTGGGGAAGGAAGTACTGTGGGTGTCATTTTTGAGTGCTTACTCCACCTTGCCAGGCTGCCAGACACCACTTTTGCACTCCCCCAGCTTTGCTAGCACCAGTGGGCTTGCCCTGCCCCAATATTCTCCCAGGGTCATGCTGAAGCTGGCAGGCCTGCCCTGGCCCCAGGCTCCCCAGCAGGTTCCTCAAGCCAGTGGACTTGCCCTGGCCCTGAATGCTACTGCTATGCTACTGTAACCAGGGGGCTAGTCCAGCCTACATACTTTCCTGTGGCCCTGCTATGGCCAACAAGATTGCCACAGTTCTGCTGAATGTGCAGCAGGCATGTGCGGTCAACATAGGGGAAACCCCTTGAATAGTTGGCTTTGGTAGCCAGGGTGGCCTGTGTTGCTGGGCCCCATGAGACTAAAACAATCAGAAAGAGGGTTCTTTGCAGATGATTAATACCAGGAGATAGCTCAAAAAGTGCACTGAAACAAATCCCAGGCCTCCTATGAAAGAGGCCTTGTTACATGTCCTAGAGCTTTAGCCTGAGGAACAGACTCTCAGTTCACCACACAACTAGAGGCAACAAAGGAACTATCAGGGAATGTAGGCTGAGAGACACCAGCTTTGCTCTCCCTTGGCCTCCCTAAAACTCGCTGGCATCCCCCAGTAAGGAGCTTATCCACTTGTCTGGAGCCCCAGTGTGCAGCTGCCACCAGGGTACACCTCCAAATCACCTGGTTGGGAAGCCAGCAGCAGTTATGAATGCATTCCCATAGGACCATATATATATATATTTGCAACTTTAAAAATCAGCTGCCTGAGGGTCTGGCTTTCGCTCAGCTTGAAATTAGGTGCTGACTAAGGTCTTTCCCTTTCAAACACTGACAGGGCTTAACACACCATCAAAAGTAGGACCCATCAAGAATAATTCAGGCTGCTTAGATAATCACAAGGGTACAAGAGAAAGCCAAACACTAGGGCAAGACTGAACAACAAAGTTCATTATCTACAAAAGGCAAGTCCTCCAAGACTCTGAGGAAGCTGTTACACCTGATATACAGAGAAACAAAGAAAGAAAAGCAAAATGAGGAAATGGAGGAATATGTGCCAAATGAAAGAACAAGAGAAAACTCCAGAAAAAAAAAATCTTAATGAAATGGATATAAGTAATTTACCTATAGAAAGTTCAAAGTAATGGTTGTAAAGATGCTTGCCAAACTTAGGAGAAGAATGGATGAGCAGAGAGATAATTTCAAAAAAAGAGATGGAAAATAGAAGAACGTATCAAACAGAAGTCACAGAAGGAAGAATACAATAAGTGAACTGAAAAAAAAAATAACTGAACTGAAAATACATGAAAGGGGTTCAAAAACAGACTAGATGATGCAGAGGAACAAAATAGCAACCTAAACCAGGGGAGTGGAGCTCACCCAAACAGAGGAGCAATAATAAAAAAGAATTTTAAAAAACTGACTATAGTCTAAGGGACTCACGGTACAACTCTAGGGGAATAATGTTTGCATTACAGGAGTCCCACAAAAAGAAGAGGGAAAGGGGCAGAAAACTTTCTTGAAGAAATAATAGCTGGAAATGTCCCTAATGTGAGAGAGAAAATAGAAAATCCATGTCCAGGAAGCAAAGAGAGTTCCAAGTAAGTGGAATCCAAAGAAACACACCAAGACACAGTATAATTAAAATGTCAAAAATTAATGTTGAAGAGAGAATCTTAAAAAGCAGTAAGAGGGGTAGCCTGGGAGGCTCAGTTGGTTAAGTATCTAACTCTTGATTTTGGCTCAAGTCATGATGTCAGGGTTTTGAGATCGAGCCCCAAGTGAAGCCTGCTTAAGATTCTTGCTCTCCCTCTTCCTCTGTCCCTCCCCTCTCCCTCTCTTAAAAAACAAAAAGCAGCAGGAGAACACTTGTCACATACAAGGGAACCCCCATCAGACTATGAGCTAATTTCTCAGCTGAAGCTTTGCTGGCCAGAAAGGAGTGACACAATATATTCAAAGTCCAGAAAGGAAAACACTTCTAACCAAGAATACTCTATTCAACAAGGCTATTATTCGGAACTGAAGGAGAAATAAAGAATTTTTCAGAAAAGCAAAAGCTAGGGGAGTTCATCACCACTAAACAGGTCTTATAAAAAAAAGTTAAAGGGAATTCCTTAAGATGAAAAGAAAAGGCATTAAATAGTAATGAAAAAAACATATGAAGTAAAAATCTCACTAGAAAGACAAATATATAGTAACCCCTTATTATATTAATCCCTTATAAAGCTAGCATGAAGGTTTAAAGACAAAAATAGTAAAATAAACTCTAACTATGATAATTAGTTGTGGGATACACAAAAAAGAAAGATGTAAACATATAAAAAACAAAAAACATTCTACATGAAAAATGTAGAATTTTTAAAATGCATTCAAACTTAAATTGCTATCGACTTAAAATCGACTGCCATATAAATATTTGCTGTTATATATAACCCACATGGTAATCACAAAGCAAGAACCTATAGTGGGTACAAAAAAGATAATGAGAAAGGTATCTAAACACAACATTAAAGAAAGTCATCAAACCGTAAGGGAAGGGAGCAAGAGAAGAAGAAAGGAAAAGAGAAGAACTATGTTAAAAGTCAGAAAAGAATGAACAAAATGGCAATAAGTACATACTTATTAATAATAGTAATTACCAATAATTACTATAATTACTATAAATAAATAGACTAAATTCTCCAGCCAAAAGACACGGAGTGGCTGAATGGATGAAAAAACAAGATCCATATATACGTTGCATATAAGAGACTCACTGCACAGATCTAAGGACACACACAGCTGGAGGTGAAGGAAAATAAAAATATATTCCATAGATATGGAAACTAAAAGAATGTTGCTCTAGCTACACTCATATCAGACAAAATGAACTTTAAAATAAAGATTGTAATAAAAGAAAAAGAAAGGTATTACATAATGATAAAGGGGTCAATCCTCCAAGAAGATATAACATTTGTGAATATTTATGCACCCAACAAAGGAGGGCTAAAATATATAAAACCATTTCTAATTAATAAACCTAAAGGAAGAAATTGACAGCAATACAATAATAGTAGGAGACTTTAATACCACACTTATATAATTGGATAGATCATCTAGACAGGAAACCAATAAAGGAAAGCTAGCCTTAAATGCCACTAGATCATGTGGTATGTATGTATGTATGTATGTATGTATTTATTTATTTATTTATTTTTCTTGAGAGACACAATGGGAGAAAGTGCAAGTAGGGGGGGTGGGAGAGGGAGAGTAAGAGAGAAAATCTCAAACAGGCTCCACACTCGGACAGACCCCAACATGAGACCATGACCTGTGCCAAAATCAAGAGATGGATGCTTAACCGACTGAGCCATCCAGGCACCACAGATCAGATGGTCTTAAAAGATTTATACATATATATATAGAATATTCCATCCAAAAGCAGCAGAATACACATTCTTCTTAAGTATACATGGAATACTCTCCAGGATAGATCACATGTTAGGACACAAGACAGGCCTAAATAAATTAAGAAGGCTGACTCATACCAAACATCTTTTCCAACCAAATTGGTATGAAACTAGAAATAAATTATAACAAGAAAACTGGATAAAATCACAAGTGGGTGGATATTAAACAACATGCTACTAAACAACCAAGGGCCAATAAAGAAATCAAGGGGAAATAAAAAAGTACCATGAGACAATGAAAACAGAAATATGACATATCTCTATGGCAATATATTTATAAATTCAACAAAATCTATAGAATATAGCATAGGAGGTGCTAAGAGGGGAGGTCACAGCAATACAGGCCTACCAAAAAAAAAAAAAAAGAAAGAAAAATCTCAAACAATTGAAGGGATATCTACAGGAACTAGAAAAAGAAGAATAAGCAAAGCCCAAAGGAAGTAAGGAAATAATAAAGATCAGAGTGAAATAAATGAAATAGAGACTTAAAAAAAAAAAAAAAAGAAAAGATCAATGAAACAAAGAGCTGTATATACCAATGAAAAGGTATATAAAATTGAGAAAGCTCTAGTTAGACTCAAGAAAAAGAGAAAGGGCTCAAATAAAATCAGAAATGTAACAGAAGTCACAACTATTACCAGAGAAATACAAATGATAAGAGACTACTATGAATAATTATAGGCCAATAAATTGTACAGCCTACAGGAAGTGGATAAATTCCTAGAAACATACAATCTTCTAAGATTGAATCATGAAGAAATAGAAAATCTGAATAGACCAATGACTAATAATGAAGTGATTGAATCAGAAATTACAAAATTTCAACAAAGTCTAGGAAGAGATGGTTTCACTGGTAAATTCTACCAAACATTCAAGAAGATTTAAGAACATGCTTGTCAAGGTTCCAAAAACTGAAGAGAAAGAGATGCTCCCAAACTCATTTTATGAGGCCAGCATTACCCTGATACCAAAACCAGATAAGTACACCACAGAAAAAGAAAATTACAGGCCAATATCCTTCAAGAATAGACAAAAAATTCCTCATTAAAATATTAGCAAACAGATTTCAATAATACACTAAAAGGTTAATACACAATGATCAAGTAGGATTTATTTCAGGGATGTAGGAATGGTTCAACATCCACAAATCAATCACTAGACTACATTAACAAAACAATGATAAAAATAATCTCAATTGATGTAGAAAAAAGCATTTGACAAAATCTAATATTTATTTATGATAAAATCTCTCAACAAAGGGAAAGTACCTCAATATAATAAAGGCCATATATGGCAAACCCACAGATAACATCATACTCAATAGGGGAAAAGCTGAAAGTTCTTCCTTGTCAGAGTAGGAACAAGACAAGAATGCCCATTCTCACCACTTTATTCAACATAGTATAATTTCTAGCTGCAGCCATCAGACAAGAAAAATAAGTAACTCATCTAAATCACAAAGGAAGAAATAAAATTGTCACTATTTGTAGATGACATACTATACATATAAAACCCCAGAGTCCATTAAAAAATGGTTAGAATAAGTGAATTCAGTAAAGTAGTAAAATGCAAAATTAATATACATAAACATTGCATTTCTATCCATTACTAATGAACTATCAGAAAGAGAAAATAAGAAAAAAATCCCCTTTACAATTGCATCAAGTATAATAAAATACTTACAAATACATTTGTCCATGGACAGGAAAGGCCTGTACACTTGAAAACTCTTAAGACACTGATAAAAGAAGCTGAAGAAGACACAAATAAATTGGAAGATATTCTGTGCTCATGGACTGAAAGGTTAATATAGTTAAAAAGTCTATATTAGGGATGGATGCCTGGTGACTCAGCAATTGAGTGTCTGCCTTTGGCTCAGGGTGTGGTCCTGGGATCTGGGATCGAGTCCTGCATCAGGCTCCTTGTAGGGAGCCTGCTTCTCCCTCTGCCTATGTCTCTGCCTCTCTCTCTGTGTCTCTCATAAATAAATAAATAAATAAAATCTTAAAAAAAAAAAAAAAAGTCTAGGGATCCCTGGGTAGCTCAGCGGTTTAGCACCTGCCTTCGGCCCAGGGCGCGATCCTGGAGACCCGGGGTCGAGTTCTACGTCGGGCTCCCTGCATGGAGCCTGCTTCTCCCTCTGCCTGTGTCTCTGCCTCTCTCTCTTTCTCTCTCTCTCTCTCTGTCTATCATGAATAAATAAATAAAATCTTAAAAAAATAAAGATTAAAAAAATTCTATATTAATCAAAGCAGTCTAGAGGTCTAATGCATCCATATCAAGTCCCAATGGTATTTTTCACAGAATCAGAATAAATAATCCTAACATTTGTATGGAATTACAAAAGACATTGAATAATTAAAGCCATCTTGAGATAGAAGAACAAAGGTGGAGGTATCAGGCACCTTAATTTCAGACTATAGTATACAACTATAGTAATCAAGACAGTATGATATGGGCATAAAAACAGACACATAGATCAATGGAATAGAGAGCACATAAATAAACGCACACATCTATGGTCAACTAATTTTTGACAAAGAAGCTAAGCACATGCTATGGGGAGAGAACAGTATCTTCAAAAAATGGTGTTAGGAGAACTGTATAACCACATATGAAAGAATGAAACTAGACTACTATTTTACACCATATACAAATTAACTCAAAATTGATTAAAGATTTGCGTGTAAAACCTAAAACCATAAAACTGTAAGAAAACATAAGCACTAAGCTCCTTGACACTGGTCAGGGAATGGAATGGAATTTTTGGATCTGACTCCAAAGCAAAGGCAACAAAACCCAAAAATAAATAAGCAGTGCTACACTAAACTGAAAAGCTTTTCCACATTGAAGGAAACCATCAACAAAATGAAAAGGCAATCTACTGAATAGGAGAATATATTTGTAAATCATATACCTGATAAGGGGTTAATATCAAAAATATATAAAGAACTCAACCAATAGCAGAAAAGCGAACAATTTAATTAAAAAATGGGCAGGAAATTTAGAGAGACATGTTTCCAAAGAAGACATACAGATGGAAAAAAAAAAAAAGAAGACATATAGATGGCCAGGAGGCAAATAACAAGATGTTCCATATCACTAATTATCAGGGAAATACCAATTGAAATCACTATGAGATATCACCTCACACCAGTTAGAATGGCTATTATCAGAAAGATAAGAAACAATAAGTCTTGGTGAGGATATGCAAAAAGGGAACGGATGTGTACTGTTGGTAGGAATGTAAATTGGTGGAGCCACTATGGAAAACAGTATGGAGGATCCTCAAAAAATTAAAAATAGAACTACAATATGATTCAACTATTCCACTTTTAGGTATTTATCCAAGGAAACAAAACCACTAATTTGAGAAGATATATGCCCCCCCTCCCCGTATATTCCTTGCAACATTATTTACCATAGCTAATAGCCAAGATCTAGAAGCAACCCAAATATCCACTGATGAATGGATGTATAAAGAAAATGGTGTGTGTGTGTATACACAGTTTACTACTACTCAGCTATAACAAAAAGGAACTCTTGCCATTTGCAACATGAATGGACCTTGAGGGTATTATGCTAAGTGAAATAATTTGGGCAGAGAAAGACAAATATCGTATGATTTTACTTAAATGTGGAGTCTATAAAAATACAAATTAAAGTAAAATAAACCAAGCTCATAGATGCAAAGAACACACTGGTGGTTGTCAGAAGGGGAAGGGAGGGCAGCCCCGGTGGCGCAGCAGTTTGGTGCCGCCTGCAGCCTGGGGTGTGATCCTGGAGACCCGGACTCGAGTCCCACATCGGGCTCCCTGCATGGAGCCTGCTTCTCCCTCTGCCTGTGTCTCTGCCTCTCTCTGTCTCTCTCTCTGTCTATGAATAAATAAATAAAATCTTTAAAAAAAAAAAAAAGAAGGGGAAGGGAGAGGGTGCATGGCTAAAATAGGTGAAGGAGGTTAACTGAATGGTGACCATGGGTAACAAGACTTACTGTGGTAATCACTTTGTAATGTATACAATATTGAACTATTATGCTGTATTTTACCTCAGTAAAAATGAAAAAATAAATATTTTCTGGTAAAAAAAAAAGATATGCATTGAAAAGTCTATGTGAAATAACACTAAACTGTGAAAAAAAAAAACACCTCACTTGGCAAAGAAAGATTTGGTAAAGATGATTGGGTGATTTTTTTAAAACTTTGTACAAAGATATATATTTTTCTTCAGACACACTTAAAAACAATAAATATATATATTTGTAGGAAGATGCATTTCAAATTCTTAATACTCATCTTAAAAATGAAGCCTTAAACCTAATTCAACAGTTAAGAACTTTTAGAGAATGAGCAGCTACAAATCATAGTTTTAGTTACATATTTTAAAAACATCTATTGGTTTTTTTTATAGACCAAAATATATAAACACTACCAAAAGGAAAGTAGTTTTTTAAACAAAGGAAAAAAGTCTTAATAGTAGTCCATCTATTTTTTTTTTAGCAATTTTTGACAGAATGCCATTCTAGTAACCATCATTCTAAAAAAGTACCTGCTCTCAAAATAAGAGACATAAAAAATTTAGTAACATTACACATAAAAACATGGTTTCTTCTTATGGAACTAAACTTTGCAGACCTTAATTGTATTCCTATAATATCTGATCAATTTTTTTCAAAAATTAAAATTAAATTCCCCTATATGGAATAAGTCACAAGAATAAAAGGTACAGCATAAAGCATATATAGTCAGTGACACTGTAATAGAAATACATGGGGACAGATAATAGCTACATTGTGGAGAACACAGTATAATGCATAAACTTTTCAAATCACTATCTTATATATCCAAACTAACAACATTGTGTGTCAACTATACTCAAAAACAAAACAAAACAAAACAAGACAAAACACCATTAAACTCTCTCTCTCACACCATATTGTACCAAAAGGGCTAGAAGAAAAAACCAGTCTGGATGACTATAAACTTTCCTAATGTATAATTTCTTAGATTATATATGGCCTGTGACAGTATTTGTAATTATACAGAGACATACTCACCATTCAAAATTTACAAATACTGTAATTCTTCTTCTTTTTTAAAATAAAATATTTCTATTGAAGTTGCTATTACATTTTTTACCCATCCTTCTAGATAAAATCAGTATTACAAGTGTAATATGTTTTCTTCCAATCTATGTTTATATATTTGATTAAATATACATATATATTCGTAAATACCTAATATTATTTGTATGTATGTGCTATGCATTTAAAAAATAATTTTATGTTTTCAAAATCTGGTCATGTTAAAACATATAAATCTATCCAATCATGTTAACTTCTAAATGGTATCTTAAGATAATTTAAGTATTAGTCATTTTCCTACTGATAAGTATTTTGGTTGTTTCCAATATAGCATTCCATAAACTGATTCAATAAATATCCTGTACATGTATCCTTATACCCATGGGTAAGAAGATATTTTTAGAAATGGAACGATTTGGTTGGAGGGCATTTCCAACTTTACCGGATATTGCCTAATTGTTCTTCCAAGGAGTTAACAACAATTTATACTCCTCCCCAGCAGTTTATTAGGGTTTGGTATATAAAATGTTCCTAACATTTTTGGTATGTCATGTATTTTCAATGTTGCCAGTCTAGTAGGTGTAAAGTATGGTATTAGTGTAGTTATTTTAAAAGTATTTTGCATGTTGGAAGGACAAAGCTACCGAGCAAATACGATGATGATGTCAGGAACCAGAGTTCTTATTGTTGGATAAGGGAAACATAAATACTTACACTCGCTGAGATATGTAGAGAAGGTAAAAAAGAACCTGGTGGTCCTGGATGTGAACTGGAGAGTTAGAGTGAATTTATGAACTAAAAATGCACACATACATATTAATCTAGCCATGCAAAAATGTATGTATGCGTGCAAAAATAGCACACATTAATAGTAACTGCATCCTCAAGTTCTAGTGATATTTTTCTTAAATGAGGAAAAATAAAGTTCATCTTTACAGAAGAATGCCAGCTAATAAATACAGAAGCAAAGATAAAATTATAAAAACCACTATCTCAAAACTGATTCAGACAAAGATCATAGTGAATGCTAAGACCACGAGATGAAAGGTTTTGGAAACAGGACAGCCACATAATCTCAAAGCACCACGCTACAGATTACTTAATAATTGTCAAGGGAAAAACCTGCCTTTACAGTTTGCCTTATCTTGGTGAGATAGAGCTTCTTTCTGTGCTTATTGGCTATTCAGGTGTCCTCTAATGCTCACATTCTTGGCTTATTTTCCTGGTGGCTTGTTTGTGTTTTACTAACTTGTATTAATTCTTATATACTGTGGAAATTGTAATACAAATATCTTTACAGAGTCTGTGACCTGTCTGTGTTACACTTTGTGGCCAATGTAACATTTTTCCCTGTCCTCTGGATCATAAATATAGCCACCTACATTTTCTTCTGAAGGCTTGATTCTACTGAGCTTGCTTTTCTAAGGACAATAGTGAGCATGGCATGTGACTGTTGGAAGATACAAAGCCACTGGTGCAGCCTCCTCTCAGTGTCATCTTGCGGTTCTAAGAGATTTTCCAGCTGTATGTGGAGCTCCTTTCAACAAGATAAACAATTTAAATTTGCTATTTTAAAAAATAAATGATAGGGGCACCTGGGTGGCTCAGTCAGTTAAACACCTGCCTTAGGCTCAGGTCATGATCCCATTGAGCCCGCATTGGGTTCCCTGCCCTACAGGGAGCCTGCTTCTTCCTCTCCCTCTGCCTGTCCCTCCCCCTGCTTGAGCTCTCTCTCTGTATCAAATAAGTAAATACAATCTTATAAAAAATTAAAAATAAATGATATAGTTTTAGGATATTAAAAAATAAAAAAAAAGAGTTTGTCATATAATCTTACATGAGTGAACAAAATTTCATTCTTGAGCTCTTCGCAGCTTTCACTCGGAATCCAAGCTTCAGCGAACTGCAGGAAATCCCATTTTTCCTTATCACCTTCCTCAGCCTGAAGCTGTTCCTTCCTACCATTCAGTGTGCTCCCTGTGACTTGTGTCTGTAAGATGAAGAAGCAGATGAATTTTACTAAAGTTCTCTCACAGCTGACAATTACTAAGCAGTGATTTTATTTTGCACTTAAACCATGAACAATTCACAAAAGAAACTCTTAGTGTTTCAACCTATCATGGACTTTGGTAATAAAATTTTTCAAAATTACAACCAAATTACCAAATCGACGATTCCTATACTTAATGAGGAAAATGTCTAACTAGAGAAGTTATACTATTCGCTTTTCTTATAAAAACTTTTATTCTAATATTTATAAACTCTGAAATTGAACCCACATGACTGGCCATTTTGAAACTTTATACTCAGTGCTTGAAAAACAACCTCTAATAATTAGTCAAATCCTTTCTATAAATACCCCCCAAGTTCGGGAGAAGAGACAGTTGAGTGGATAGAGCAAGGAGTGTCCCTCATACCCTTTCTGGAGTCCTGGTACAGGCTGTCCTCTGTCCAAAATTAGCAGGGAACTCAATCCGTCTGAGTAAGAATTTATTTTTACCTTACAAAAAGGACTTGGAGGGATCCCTAGGTGGCTTAGTGATTTAGCACCTGCCTTTGGCCCAGGGCATGATCCTGGAGTCCTGGGATGGAGTCCCACATTAGGCTCCCTGCATGGAGCCTGCTTCTCCCTCTGCCCGTGTCTGTCTGTCTGTCTCTTTCTCTCTTTGTGTGTGTCTCTCATGAATAAATAAATAAAATCTAAAAAAAAAAAAAAAGGACTTGGAGTTTGACAGTGTTATGGTTCCTTGCTACCTCATCCTCTTCTGCCCTCTAAAATGGTAGATGAAGACCTCAAAATATAGTAAGAACATACATAAATTCATATCTCTCCCTTATTATAGAGGATAGGTATGATACTACCAACTGATGACTTTTTTAACATTGGTCCCTATCAGCATCACTATCTTAGTGTGCTTGGATATCCTTTGCCTGAAAACATTACAACTCAGCCTCTTAATTTATGTAGGCTCTGCATAATGAGTAAGTTGGTAACTTGGTTTGAATTCAAGCTTTACCTTTCGATTCAACATCCCCCACATAAGGGTGTCTAGAGTCCCATTTGCAACAAGGTAGTGAATATTCACAGAGCTGCACTGTCCAATTCGGTGAGCACGGTCTTCTGCTTGTTTTATATGTCCAGGGTCCCAATACAGCTCAGCAAATACAACATAAGTTGCAGCAGTAAATGTCAAACCCTAAGCAAAATAAAGAAAAGAAATTGAGATTCAAATAAACAGAATGTAACATAGAGCCAGATATAATAAAGTCTTCCTGATCATGTTAAATGAACAAGAGAAAGCTGAAGGACTTAAAAACAAATCAGTCTTTTGTTTTAAGTCAAATTAAGAAAATTTAATTCATGAAAGGCAAATGAAGACTGCTTATTGCAAATGGCCAGGTAAACTACAAAAAACATATTTAAAAGGTATTTCAATATTTCAAGTCAGTTTGATGGAGATATATATATATATATATATATATATATATATATAAACAAAATCACTTTATCCTCTGATCAGGACTGGATTCACATTACCACTGGAAAATCTAATAAAATGCATTATAAATGAGAATATAATTTCCAACACATGGTATCCATAGCAACTAGGCAGTCAGCAATGACTTGCTCTATTCATTTAATTCATAGTGTTGTTCTATAAAGCAAGAAAATAATGTCTCCAGTCACACTGTTCTCTTCCTATGAAATTTCTCATGTTACATCTCAAGCACCTTTAAGTTTATTGGCTTATATTTCAATATATATAACACAACCGAATTTCTTCTGCAGCAATTGCATTTTACATGAGTTTGAAATAATGTCATTAATAAGTATTAACTAAGTCTTGTCTTATAATCACCATATGAAAAATAATGCAAATCTCAAACTAAGAATGTGTCCAAAACAGCATGATTTTGAAGTTTAAAGGCTGGGTGAAATGCGAACCATGCTTAAGCCATTGCCACATAGTAGTAAATGATGTTATGTGGTTGAAAGAAATACCTACCATCCTTTGAGAGAATCAATCTAATCCATGCTGTTGTTCACATGCACTGAAACTTCTTTCAGTGAATGACCTTTGTGACTTGCATGCTGTTATTTTGATATAACCTTAACCTAAAATATTTTTATATCACATAACAATATCATACTAGCATTCATTAAATGGTGGCATTAGTTCTCAGGCTGAAAAATTCACTAAAGATCCATCACTTTGGAACACAAGTTAGAAGTGATAGAAACATGGTGAACCCAGCCACCATCAAACTCAACTGTGCTGTTATTTAGGACAGGAAATACCACAAAATATTAGAGATGATGCTGGAAAATAAGAAGTAGTATTTAAAGAGGGATGAACACCTTTAAGTGTGTTAGAAGCATCATATAACCATATAAGAATAAAGTAGGGAAATAGGCTGGCAAGACCCACATGCCTCTAAGATACTACTAAACTACAATGGAAGATTCACAGCCCCAAGAACAAAGTCTTTTGTACTTTCCTTTATTCCTATGAACATACTACTGTTCAAGTATATGAGTTTTGAATTATACCAGGTCTTTGGGAATACAGTCTTGAATAAAATATGGGTGGCCTATACAATTTTAATTTCAGAAAGTCTTTTATCAAGCCACCCCTAGATCCTCCTGCCTGGCTTCCTTCTGCTTTTCTTCTCCCATGCTATGAGTACTCCATTTCTAATTTTAAGTTCTTTTTGAGATATTCTCTCTGGCTGGATTATTTTAACAGATATAATACTCAGACTACTTAGAGGTTTAATCCAACATGAGGGAAATGTTGAGACAACCCTCCTTTTGGTTATAACTCCTGGTGAGTTCTAGAACTTCTTTTTCATCATAGAGCTATTTTCTTTATATAATTTTATAGACATCAATTAGCTGGCTAAAACCAATCTTTGGCTCTGGTTCAGATTCCAGTGTCTACAGAAGATGCCAGATACGCTATATACCAGGTTGGATGCACAGCAATATGTTCAATAATTTTTCCCTATGTTAAATACCCTGGCTTAGACATTTATATCAAAATACTGTAGAATGTTAGTAGAAAAAAGTCCAGAAGAATCTCCCTTACATAGTGTGGCAGAGACTGGTATTGTCTTTCATAACAGCTAGTCAGCTCTGTTTTCTTTGTAACATAACACCTGAGTTTTAATGTGACTAGACAAAATAAAGGCTACTTTCCCCAGCTTCCCTTGAGGTTAGTTGTAACCATGGGGCAACCTGCAGGTGAATGAGATGAAGCATTCCTTTCTCCAGTTGGCAGCCTAGATTGCAAATATGATGGAGGAACTCTAGCAGCTCTCTTAAATTAGAGATACCTGCTTGGAATGGTAAAGCAGAAAGCCAGGAGAGGCTTATGTCCTAAGGATCTTGTGGAACTACCATGCGCACCTGGGAAGGTCTACATGAAAGAATAAAACTTTGTGTATTTGAGTCATTCTTAATTTGGGTTTTCTTTTCTTTTTCTTTTTTTTTTTCTTTTTTCTTTTTGGAAAAGAGAGAGAGAGCACAAGCAGGGGGAGTAGCAGAGGGAGGGGGATAAGCAGGCTCCCTGCTGAGCAGGGAGCCCGATGGGATGCGGGGCTCAATTCCAGGACACTGGGATCATGACCTGATCCGAAGGCAGATGTTTAACCCACTGAGCCACCAAGGGGCCCCTAATTTGGGTTTTCACATACTTGCAGCCAAACCCAATCCTAAGGGTCAAGCCTGGCGTGCTGCATAAAAAGTTCTCAGACGGAAGAGTTCTCTTCCCTCAGGCTACCTTTCCTCATAGGTTCTAGTAAAACCAATCAAATAAGGTAAGTGCTATAAGAAATGAAAGGAAAATTGTATGCAAATGCAAAGTAAGAAAAAAGGTCATGCAAAAGTATTACAATCAAATTAACTACACTCATCTAGGAAATTCTTTCCTTGAAAATTTAGGAAGATTTGAGTCAGATGTGTTGAGGTCTCCTTCTATTATGCTTTCTAGCACTCTCCAAAGTAGAATACTTATTACACCTTTATCTTGATATAAAGTTATAATTATAGTTAATGATCTTTTTATTATCTTAATGATATTTCATTATTAAGTTCACACCAGAAATTTCTTACCTGGCCAGCAGCCTGAATGCTTAGGATAGCCACACGAGTATCGGGATCCTTCTGAAACTGATTAACTAGATGTATTCTTTCTGAAGATGGAACACTTCCGTCTATCCTAATGTAGCGAGTCTAGTATCAACAAGGGAAATGGCAAAATTAGCACAAATCCCTATCCACCCAACTCATTTTATGTATTTAATACCTTATTTTTATGCTCACATATCAATACAGAAATGGGTTAAGATAAAAGGTTAGTAAATGTTATATAAGAAGTATCTTAAAAAAAAAAAAAAAAAAAAAAAGAAGTATCTTAACCAAATTTCTCAATAGCTTCTTATAACAATTCCATATTTTTAAATCTTTTAATCTACTTGAGGATAGGCTCTATGTCTAATTCATCCTCATACCATCAATGCCAAGTTTGATACCTTGTATAAAACAGAGGCTCCATAAATCATCACTGAATTAAGCTAATATCTTTAGTAAAATTCTGTGTAAATTCACATGCTAACTTTAAAGTTACAGATTCACTGATTCCAAAGTAAAAATAAAGCCAAACAGGGGAAAAGGGAGAAAAGAGGATTCTACCCACATTATTAAGGATTCATGAAGTGTAGTGCATTTACTTCTGAAATATCCCAATATTAACTGGGAAAAGATCTTTTTTAGTATACCATTCGAATTCTTTTTTTTTTTTCATTCCTCAACTTAACAGAAATAAGTGATAAGGTCACTCCCATTGAGTTGGGGAAATCAAGACATTCACACACATTTCTAAAAAAGTAGGAAAACATTAAGTGCTAAGCTGAACAGTGCTGTCTTCTAGGAATTATTCGGGTTAGGAAAAGAGAACAATCAGTGTGTGTTAGGGCAGCTAAAAAGAACTCATTACTCAACTTTCTAAAATTCACTATGAGTCTTGAATTTCAAAGTCTCATTTATATATGGACTTCTATGGAAAACGTAGCCTTATATAGGTGAGACAGACAAATATTCACTTTCATAAGGAAATAGTCAAGTTAATCATTAAATAGAATGTCCCATATTAACTTTCTATGTCTTCACAGACAGATATACATTGATCATTGATCCATTTAATATCCAATAAGGAAGCTTATAAATTCTTCCAACAGTCTTTCTAAAGAAAACACACATTATCAGGCTAGGGAGATTGGGAGAAATTCACTTCCAACCCATGGCTGCCTACCATTTTTAACTGTTAGTGATGTTAAATGGGATTCTAAACACATCAGCAAAGCAGAAGCGGGGAGAAGAGACTGCTATACTTAGAATAGATCCTGGTAGTTTTAAAGTTTTAAGTTTAATGGAATCAGAGTAAGAAAATATTATGAATCTAATTTTATTGCCCAACCATTTAAAAAATATTTCTAAGGTTACTTAACTCTTCCTCAAAAGTCATTTTAAAGATATGATATGATAATCAATGTGAGAGCATCTTTTCATGGATAGTACTTTATTGTATTATATTATCATAAATCTTTGTATGAAGGAAACACTAGAATTACTTCTTGGGCAATGTTAATAAACATACTGGCAAACACTCAAAAAATATACACAAAGTTTTAAAAAACACAGCTTAATTCCTGCATTTAAAAATCTATCTACACAGACAAGTGGTTTTACTGCTACATGTATATTAAGCTCACATAATCTGTCAGGAAATTCCTTCTGGTTGTTCCTGAGCATCTCTAAAAGCCCTCAGCACATAAAGAGAGAGGACAGATTTAAACTCTAAAAAGAAAAAATCGCAGATGCTGTCACAGATAAGACTGTTGGGGAATTAGGTGAACCTAAGAAAATGAAGTAAGGCCAATAGGTTCGGGGAGCTTACCTGAGAAACGTATGAGACTGTACCTGGCCCATATGTTTCAAACTCATCTGTATTATATCTTATTCTAAATCATACTCTACAGAGTATGCTATCTGGAAGTTTAAAAGGTGTAACAGCAGCTGAGTACTAAAACTGGATGAATTCATTCTGTTTCCCCTCGACATTATCCATATTCTAAGGCTGCTGCCTTGCAGGTAAAGAAAAATTTTAATTTTTAACTGCCTACATCAGTCTCAAATGGTATATCCAATAACAATAATGGATTTCACAATATAGCCTATCAAGTCAGCATATTTTAATCAATCCAGAAAATTACATCAGTGGAAAATTATAAGTCTGGAATAAAAGAAAGAGTTTAATGTATATCATTAACATAATAGTAATATAATGTTAGTATAATTTATAAGAAAAATCTAATAATAATTAATGTATCATTTAAGCAAGGCCATAAAAACCCCTCAATTACAAGACTACAATTGATGTTTAGTGTATTAAAAATCTCCATTCTAGAAAGAATTTTATAGAAAAGTGATAACATACCTTGCTTTCTATGACTGCTTCTGTACAAGCTTGGAGCATGCTTAAATGATGAGCAAAAACCAGAAATTTAAGTGAATCATTCTGAAGCATCATCTTAATATAGTCCTTTACGGCACCTGCCTAAATATTAAAAGTTAAACTTTATTAACAGTATATAATTTTTTATTAAAAAATCATATCACTTTATTTTCACAAAGCAAGAAAAACTTTTTAAAAGTCAAAAATTTCTATGACCTTTCAACTGCTCTGTTCTCTAGGTAGCCTATGGAAATACAGGTTCACATCTAAGGGGAAACTGGAAAAAGAGACACAAGAGAGGGAAAACAAAGACAAAAAAATCCAACAACTTGGGAAGTAAAGAAACTTCTCATTCCACAACAAGAATGAGAAGACAAAGTTTCTTTCCTTTTTTTTTTTTTTTTTGAAGATAAAGTTTCAATGGAAAATAGGAGGCTGTGGCCAAAAAAGGGGTTGGTGGTTTTGTTTAGAAGGTAATTTTCAAAAAAGCTCATATAAAAGACTAAGTGGAATAGGGTTAAGGAGGAAATGATGAATAGCATTTTTTTGAAAGAGAAAACTAAAAAATAAGAAAGCTGAGACCAGAGCCTAAGGATTAAGGAAAATTGATTGATTCATTTTTTAAAAAGATTTTATTTTATTTATTTATTCATGAGAGACAGAGAGACAGAGAGAGAGAGAGAGAGAGACATAGGCAGAGGGAGAAGCAGGCTCCTGCTCTCTGGATATGACCGAGATCATATCTGAGCTCTGGGATCACAACCTGAGCCAAATGCAGACGCCCAACCACTGAGCCACCCAGGCACCTCTCATTCATTTTTTTTTTTAAACTAAAAAACTTCAGTACATTTAAAAACAGGCCATTTAAAATGTAGACAGGCTAAGAGAAATGGAAAATGAGGGAATTTAGCTTGTCTCCAGGATGGAGACGTTTGTAGACGAGACTGGAGTGATGGGATGAAGCTAATAGGAGGGAGGTTTGAGAGCACAGGGGGACTTATGAAGAAAGGAGAGGTAGAAAAGAGAAAATGTGGTAAAAAGGAAAAAAATCAAGAAAGCTCAGAATAAAAAGACTTTTCTTAGTTAACTTGAGGACAAGTTACCTATTAAGAGTAAGACTATGAGGTGAATTAAATAGGAATTAAATTTAAAGCATCAATTAAATCTAAAACATGAATATAGTCTTAAAAAATAACTACTTATAACTTGTAACTTAAAAAATAGCTACTCAGAAATTTAGGGAAAAGAGAGCAATTGAATACATTTGAACCTAGACTCCCTCTCAATGCTGTATTTAAAAGATAGCAAAGTGTACACTGACAAAGAGAACTGCAGAGGGATCATTAGCAACAAAACTTTGGAAACTAGGGGTACCTGGGTGGTTCATTCGGTTAAGCGGCCAACTCTTGATTTCTGCTCACGTCATGATCTCAGAGTTGTGAGATCGAGACCTGTGTAGGGCTCTACGTTCAATGGGGAATCTGCCTGAGATTCTCTCCATCTACCACTCCCCTCCACTCATGCAGCTTCTCTCTCTCATATAAATAAATGTTAAAGAAAAAACAAAAATAAAACTTTGGAAATGAAAATTTAGTTTAGTAAATGATTTGCCAACCTAACAGCTCCTAAGGTGACAATATGGAAAGTTGAGAAGCCTGTGGTTTAGAATACAGTAACATAAAAAGGCTTAGGAAATGGTGCAAGGGGAAGTGAGGTTGGGGGTGTGGCGACAACAGGAGGATTGGTCAAAAGAATATTTAAGTAGCTGATTATGTGTAACACTGATCTATATCCTTTCTGCACCTACTCCACACAACAGAGTACTTCTCCAACCTACCCTGGCAAAAAGAAAGATTTATTTTCTGGAGAGGGTAAAACAGAAGGTATCTTGATAAAGGAATCATCCATTGATGGTAGGCTATCCTACAAAAATCATAGGAATTAAATAAAAGTTACATAATAAATGCTGAGGTCTGCCTTCTCCCTCAGTCTTCTTATCCTCCCATATCCCCCAAAAGATAAAGAGGCTTATGCCTTCTACACAGGAGAGAAGAATCATATAAAATGATTGCTTTCTAGGGAATCAGACAACCCAAGGAGAAAAGACTAAAGATTCTGATATTGAGAGTTCCTCAACAAGACATCCAGTCAGATCACCCTTTACTGAAGGCCATATTCTAAGCCATATCCATGTATAGAGTTTCTAGTCAGTGTAACTAGAAGAGATTATATTTATAAAACAATAGGATGCTCAAAAAAGAAATGATTAAGGGGGAAGGAGAGGGAAGTACTCTTGGAAATTAAAAGTTTAATAACAGAAATTAAAAATTCACAGGTTGTGAAGCTGAAAAAGTCTTCTGGGAAGTAGGTGAAAAATAATAGGGTAAATATAAAAGTATATGAAAATTAGAGGGCCAAACCAAAAGGGCAATGTTTTGGAATAATAAAATTTCTAGAAACAACAGAGAAAATAGGAAAGAAAATAAACAGAGAAACAGAAAAAGTTTTACAGAACTTAAGAGCTTGAGTTTCCAAAGTGGAAAATGGAATAGGTCCTCTGAGGATCCCTCACAATGGATGAAAATGGACCCAGAAAATGGGATTGCAAGGTCCATCATCATGAAATTTTAGAACACTGGGGACAAAGAAATAATTCTATAAGCTTCCAGGGAGTGGAGGAAAAGAATTAAAATAGAATAAAAGCTCTGAAGTGCACTGAATTACTCAACATCAGTACTAGTAATTCTGAGAGAAAATTATTTCTAAGAATTTATACCGAGCCAAATTAAAAATCAATTATAAATGTAGAATAAAGCCATTTTCAAGGATGCAGAGACTCAAATAATTGATGACAGCTAAAATCACAAAGCAAGCAGTAATACAAACCAAGAAGCAATATAAACATGTTGCTGAGGGATTTGAAGTAAATACTAAAAAACAAAATAAAACAGCTAACAGAACAGAAAGTGGTTGCCTCTGGGGAATAACTTGAGAATATTTATTTTTTGAAATAGCTGTTTTTCCTCATTAAACTATGATCATATTTAGCTTTGCTAATAATAAAAAAAATTTAAAGAAAGGTATTTCCAAATTGAAAAATACCTATTTAAAATTAATGCACATGACTATGAAGTCATGACTATTTTGCAAGTTATATTTTGTATGTATAAATTTTCCAAACAATAGAAATTCATCATACAGTGAAACTGGAGGCCATTAAGAACTTTAGCCTTGGATTTCAATGCCTCGGAAAGTGAAATGAAGTCCTCTCAAAATAAGAAACTATAAATTCCAGATATGTTGCTATGGTAACTGAACCACTTTAATAAACCGCTCGTTTGACTAAAGAGCTGTATTTACTGTGATAAGTCTTTCAAAAAACACATGTCAAGCTGGAGTATTTTTAAGGTACATTTATTGACCATCCATTGCAGACTCAAATTATACAATCACTGTACCCCAAGTCTCAGATGAGTGGCAAGCTATTTCTGCCAGAGTCCCCTCCACTGATACCATCCCTTCCTCATTACAAACAGAACTGCTGATGCCAAAGCCCAAACCTCCTGTTCCCCACTCTTTCTAATCACTGATTTAGAAAGGCTTATGGTTAATATTAATATTATAAAGTTCAATTATATAATGCACTAAACACTCTCTTGGGACTAGCCTGGTAACTTAATGATCATTGTGACCTTGCTTCCTATGAGAATGAGAACCAAAATATTCAGGTAACAAATAAACTTTAGGATTTTTCTTAGGTTCTTAGAATGGGATTGCAAATCCATGAAGGCAAGAGAAACAAAAGCAAAAATGAACTATTGGGACTTCATAAAGATAAGAAGCTTTTGCAAAGCAAAAGATACCGTCAACAAAACTAAAAGACAACCTACAGAATGGGAGAAGATATTTGCAAATGACCTATCAGATAAAGGGCTAGTATCCAAGATCTATAAAGAACTTATTAAACTCAACAGCAAAGAAACAATCTAATCATGAAATGGGCAAAAGACATGAAGAGAAATCTCACAGAGGAAGACATAGACATGGCCAACATGCACATGAGAAAATGCTCTGCATCACTTGCCATCAGGGAAATACAAATCAAAGCCACAATGAGATACCACCTCACACCAGTGAGAATGGGGAAAATTAACAAGGCAGGAAACAACAAATGTTGGAGAGGATGTGGAGAAAGAGGAACCCTCTTGCACTGTTGGTAGGAATGTGAACTGGTGCAGCCACTCTGGAAAACTGTGTGGAGGTTCCTCAAGAGTTAAAAATAGACCTGCCCTACGACCCAGCAATTGCACTGCTGGGGATTTACCCCGAAAATACAGATGCAGTGAAATGCCGGGACACCTGCACCCCGATGTTTATAGCAGCAATGTCAACAAGAGCCAAACTGTGGAAGGAGCCTCGGTGTCCATCGAAAGATGAATGGATAAAGAAGATGTGGTTTATGTATACAATGGAATATTACTCAGCCATTAGAAACGACAAATACCCACCATTTGCTTCGATGTGGATGGAACTGGAGGGTATTATGCTGAGTGAAGTAAGTCAGTCGGAGAAGGACAAGCATTATATGGTCTCATTCATTTGGGGAATATAAAAAATAGTGAAAGGGAATAAAGGGGAAAAGAGAAAAAATGAGTGGAAATATCAGAAAGGGAGACAGAACATGAAAGACTCCTAACTCTTGGAAACAAACTAGGGGTGGTGGAAGGGGAGGTGGGCAGGGGGTGGGGGTGACTGGGTGACGGGCACTGAGGTGGGCGCTTGACAGGATGAGCACTGGGTGTTATTCTATATGTTGGCAAATTGAACACCAATAAAAAATTTATAAAAAGAAAAAGAAAAAAAACATAATAGTCCTGGGGTGGGGGGAAAAGAGTGCATTTTAAAATGTACTATTCAAGCATGCTAATTTTATTCTAATTAGTACCGTCACTGCATTGTCATATTTTAAGCTACCTGAGCAGGATTTGCTTTCAAACTATCTTAAGTACAAATTAAGTTGGAATGGCAGGTCCTGATCAGCATTTTGGTTATGCTAGTTCAGGTTTTGTAGAAGTTGAAAAAATTTTTGTGCTCACAATTGTATTTTATTGAAACAGACTGTTAATAATGTGTCTGTTCAAGCTCTAAATTACATAACAAAGACTACACACTACATCTCATTTAAAGAAATACAGAAATGAAGGGAATATGTGCTAAAATTTCTTAAAATTTTTTTTAGTGAATAGGTATATATCATGCTTTTCGAAGTAAAAGTGCTTACTAAGAAAAACCTAAACTGCATTAAAGACCTGATGAGGGACACCTCAGGGATTCAGGACTTGATCCTGGGGTCCTGGGATCAAGTTCTGCATCGAGCTCCCTGCAGGGAGCCTGCTTCTCCCTCTGCCTGTGTCTCTGCCTCTCTCTGTGTGTCTCTCATGAATAAATAAATAAATAAAATCTTAAAAAAAAAAAAAGCCTGATGAAACTTACTTGATATTAAATTGTCAGCTTTTAATCAAATGATAGAAGGGAGAAATAACGAATGAAAAAAAAATCAAACGTGCACTATGACACAGACTCTCTCCTTGATCAAACATTAGTTTGGTTCAGTTAGTTTGTTCCCTTTAATTAGTTTAAATGGTTTTCCCAGGCCCTCTTGACGAGGCCTCAGCGTGTCCTGGCCAGGCCTACACAGCCCAGTCTCAGCAAGAATCCTGCAGAGTCCGTTTATCAAGAAAGCCTGTACCTTTGCTACCTGATCAACACTTGGTATCTGATCAAGTTCCTCACCCACTACTTACAATGTCTAAGTCCTTGGTCTTCCTTGAGCAAGAATCCTCCTGCCCTTAATGTCTCCTTTTAGTAATTTTGTATCCACTAACCCCTCTACCCCCAATCCTGCTCAGTGACTGACTATAAACCTCCACTGGTTCTTGTATTCAGAGTTGAGTGATTTCTCTCTACAACTGTAAAGGAGTTGACTTCTTTGCAATGATTTTGCCTGAAATCTTCCTTACCATTTTAATAACTATTGGAATGATTTTTTGTTTGTTTGTTTGTTTGTTTGTTTAGCTGCCACAAATTCCAGTTGAGGGAGTATGAACAAACAAGAAGCTCCTCCTTAAATTTGAAGTTCTTAGGCTCCAGAGCAAATGCAGTGTTATTTACATATGGGATGGCCAATGGGCTTTAAGGAAAGGTCTTCAGGCCCTTTTTAATCAACACATGGTGAATTGTGATTGATCTAAGCAAACCTAGCACTTCTATTCTTCATGCAAGTGATTCTGACTAATAAGAAATGGAAGAAGTCTGTAGGAGCCTTCTAACAAAATCCTGACAAGGGACTCTTTGGAAAGCTTTGTCTTGCTTTGGACATTACGGTCTATATTTAATCTAAGGAACTGCAGAAGCCACTTGGGGCTACTATTGAAGCCATCAAGAACACTCAGTGAACTACCATAGCCAAAGCAGAAAGACAAAAGAAGCTGGGTTCTTTACAGAAACAAACACAACCCCCCCCCCCAAAATACAATACCTTTCTTGAGATATAATTCATAGACCATTAAATTTGCCAATTTACAGTGTACATACAGTTCAATGGCTTTTAGTATATTCAGAGTTGTGCATCCATCACCATAGTTTTAGGATATTTGCATTATTCTAAAAAGAAACTCTACCTTTTAGCCATTGTATCCCCACCCTGGACTCTGTTTCACCCCTTGCTCTAGATAAACACTAATCTACTTTCTGTCTTTATGAATTGGACTATTTTGGACATTTCACATAAAATGAATAATATAATGTAATCTTTTGTGACTGGCTCTTTATTAGCAATATTTTTTAATTTAGCAAGTTTAGGAGAATTTTTAAAAAAGATTTTAATTTATTTATTCATGAGAGACACACACAGAGAGAGGCAGAGATACAGGCAGAGGGAGAAGCAGGCTCCCTGCGAGGAGCCTGATGTGGGAATCAATCCCAGGTCTGCAGGATCATGACCTGAGCCAAAGGTAGGCGTTCAATCACTAAGCCACCCAGGTGCCTTAGCAAATGTTTTCAATCCATATTATGACATGTATCAGTACCTAATTTCATTCTATTGCCAAGTAACATTCCATTGTATGGATATATCACATTTTATCTGTCCATTCCCAATCAATATCCTCTCTGCTTCTCATTTTTATACATTTATCTTGTTCACCTTATACTGCTTCTACTAATTTATCCGTGATAGTTGACCTATCTTTTATCCTTTAAAATGATCTTATAAGAGGAAAGGAAAGTGCAAAAGTAAAAGAGAATATGCATTGCTTATTCTCCCACCCACCCTCCCACCCACCCTCACAAAAGAAAGGCTAAGAATTTGTCTTCTGTAATCCCTTCCCCTTGCCCATGGTTCTTTCTTTTTTTTTTTTTTTTAAGATTTTATTTATTTATTCATGAGAGACAGACAGAGAGAGAGAGAGAGAGAGGCAGAGACACCGGCAGAGGGAGAAGCAGGCCCTATGCGGGGAGCCCGATGTGGGACTTGATCCTGAGTCCCCAGGGTCATGCCCTGGGCTGAAGGTGGCGCTAAACCGCTGAGCCACCTGGGCTGCCCCTGCCCATGGTTCTTAATTTAGAAACCGTATTATCAGCCCAAGAAGTATTTTCAAATCTGGTAGTAAATATTTTCAAATCCAGCAGACCTCCTTCAGAAGAAGAATGGAAGTTCCATACTATAATGTTAGTATGTTGCACAATTTCACTGAGCCCCATGACAAAATTTTCCCATAGAAAATAATAGTTTCACTTCCAAAGAAGGTTTAGGGGAACTACTGGAAGTGTTACTTTCTTATTTCTAGATATGTTTTTTTTCTCATTTCACTTAATTTTTGTTTTCATCATGATAAACATACCTCTCAATCCTTATTCCCTATATGTTCTCCATACCCCACACCCACCTCCCCTCTTGTAACCATCAGTTTGTTCTCTACATAGTTAAGAGTCTCTTTCTTGGTTTCTCTCGGTCTCTTTTCTTTTGCTTGTTTTGTTTCTTAAATTCCACATATGAGTGAGATCATATGGTATTTGTCTTTCTCTCACTGATTTATATTGCTTAGGATTATACTCTCTAGCTCCATCCATATCACTGCAAATGGCAACATTTCACTCTTTTTATGTTTGAATAACATTCGTGTGTGTATGTGTGTACCACATCTTCTTTATTAATTTACTGATGAACTACTTGGGCTACTTCCATAATCTGACTACCGGAGACAATGCTGCAATAAACATATGGGTGCATGTATCCCTTTGAATTAGTATTTCTGCATTTTTTGAGTAAATACCCAGTAGTGTGATTATTGGATCATAGGTAATTCTATTTTTATTTTTTTTAGACAAAACTCCATACTGTTTTCCAAAGTGGCTGTACTACTTTGTATTCCCACCAACAGTGCAAGAGGGGTCCTTTTTCTTCACATCTTCACCAACAGTTGTTGTTTCTTGTGTTCTTGATTTTAGCCATTCTGACAGGAGCATTTCCCTGATGATGAGTGATGTTGAGCATCTTTTCATGTGTCTATTAGTCATCTATACATCTTCTTTGGAGAAATGTCTGTTCATGTCTTCTGCCCATTTTTAAATAGGATTGTTTGTTTTTTGGGTATTGAGCTGTATCAGTTCTTCATATATTTTGGATACTAACCCTTTATTGGATATGTCACTTACAAATATCTTCTCCCATTCTGTTAGTTGTCTTTGAGTTTTGCTTATGGTTTCCTTCGCTGTGTGGAAGCTTTTTATTTTGATGTAGTCCCAATAGTTTATTTTTCCCTTTCTTTCCCTGGCCTCAGGAGATATATCTAGAAATATATTGTTATGGTTCCTCCTTTGTGGAAGATTAACTGACCATATAATTGTGAGTTTATTCTGGGTTTTCTGTTCTATTCCATTTATGTGTCTATTTTTGTGCCAGTACTATACTGTCTTGATTACTGATGCTTTGTAACATAAATTGAAATCTGGAATTGTGATACCTCCAGCTTTGTTTTTCTTTTTCAAGACTGCTTTGGCTATTCAGACAAATTTTGGGTATGTTTGGTCTAGCTCTGTGGAAAATGCTGTTAGCATTTTGATAGGGATTGCATTGGATCCGTGGATTTGAGTAGTTAGGAATTTTAACAATATTTGTTCTTCCAACCCATGAGCTTGAAAGGTCTTTCAGTTTTTTGTATCTTGAATTTCTTTTATCAATGTTTTATAGTTTTCAGAATACAAGTCTTTCACCTCTTTGGTTAAGTTTATTCCTAGATATTTTATTGTTTTTGGTACAATTGTAAATGGAACTGTTTTCTTAATTTCACTTTCTGCTGCTTCATTATTAGTGTATAGGAATGCAATAGGTATCTGTATACTGATTTTGTATACTACAACTTTTATTCTCTTATGAATATATCTGTAGATAGAAATCTAGCACTTCTGTTTTTTTAAGATTTTCTTTATTTATTCATGAGAGACAGAGAGAGAACGTGCGCGCGCATGAGAGAGAGAGAGAGAGATAGAGAGAGGGGCAAAGACACAGGCAGAGGGAGAAGCAGGCTCTGTACAGGGAGCCTAATGTGGAACTCAATCCTGGGACTCCAGAATCATGTCCTGGGTCGAAAGCAGGTGCTAAACCACTGAGCCACCCAGGGATCCCCTCAGTTCATCTAATTCTTTTAAAATTAAATTCAAGTTTAAAAAAAATTTCAGTTTCTTTCTAAACTTTACCTACTGGCCATGTCAATAAAGTGATCAAATTTATATTATCATAGCATAAGCATGAATAAATCTTATTTGGGTGTTAAAAATCATAACACATAGAACATATAAAATTTTAAATTCTAAATATTCTCCATGCTTGCACAAGGATGCTTAAAAATCACTAATAAGAAAAAGACACCACCTTAAACCCAGGGTCACTAACAGATATTAAATTTATTCAGTTATCCTACTGCAGTGATGGCCAAGTACATGTATTTTGGAGCCAGACTATCTGGGTTCAAATCCTGCCTCTATCATTTTCAATCTGAATCCTTGGCCAAGTCAGTCAAACTCTGTGTTTTAGTTTCTCCATCTTTAAAAGGGGCAAACAGTACCTATTCCTCAAGGAGTAGTGATGAGAGTTAAATGACTTAGTGCATAAAATATGCATGTAGTAGTGCTTGGACCATAGTATGCATTGTAAAAAGGTTAGCTCTTATTATTGCTGTATTTCCCCTAGCAAACTACAAAAACAACTTCAACCTTTAAATATTTTCCTCCATATCAGAACCCATGCTTATTGGCTTTCAAATGTCCCACTGCACAGAGAAAAGAGAATTCATCATCTGAAAATTTTTAGCTTTTGTTACTTTCACTCATCCTCATTTTCTTTCCCTTTGTAACAAGAGAGGTATTTCTTCTTTTCTCTAAGGCAAATCTCTTCACCTGTGATTCCAAACTTAACCATTCCTACTACCTCAAAAACCTTATACAACTCTTCCTTTTCAAGTGGATTATTGCTCCTTTTAAAAAAATTTTTTTAAGATTTATTTTTTATTTTTTTATTTATGAGAGAGAGAGAGAGAGAGAGAGAGGCAGAGACATAGGCAGAGGGAGAAGTAGGCTCCATGCAGGGAGCTCGACGTGGGACTCGATCCCGGGTTTCCAGGATCACACCCTGGGCTGCAGGCGGTGCTAAACCACTGCGCCACCAGGGCTGCCCGGATTATTGCTCCTTTTATTCTTTATTTATTGTATCTTTATTAAGGCCTTCCTTCATTCCCTACGGCCATATAGCTATCTCTTCCTCTAAAATGATAACATTGTTGTTTTATTTGTACTTTATTATTACTGACCATCTCCTTATCAACAAACAGGACGCAGGATGTGTCTGGTTTAGAGTCAAAGTCCCTTTCCTACACAAAAGAACTGGCACAGGACACGGTACTCTTCATTCTGACAACATCCCAATCCTTGTGCATCAGGGAATACTGCAGTGGCCTCATTATATATCACTGAGTATTATAAATAGGAGTCTACCTGTGTTAAGTTGCTGAGGCAAGACAGCAAAGAGGAAATGCACTCTGTGCATAATGGAAACGTGTTTAGAGCAGTATACCTTCTAAAAAGTTTTTAAGGCACTAAGGAATGCTGTCATTTCCAAAGAAACAGGAAACTAAAAATTATGGGTTGGTTTAATCATTTTCATAGAAAAAGTACTGGTATTTCTCTTAAAATGGTTTTTCTCTAAAAAATGTACCAGGAAATAACTGAGTTGACCAAACCATACCACTTATACCTGTGTTTTTTTCCTAGGAGAGTGCTTTCCTGATCCTAAATCTAAAGAATTTGTCCATTTTCATCCATTGTATTCTCAACAGATATGACAAAGCAATAAAAATAATGACAGAGAAGAAGAAAAGTAATTCTAATTATCTGGGAGCCTTCACTATTTGACTTTTTACCAGTAACATTGATTATTTTTCTTTCAGTTCCTTAGTTTAGTGTCACCACTATTAGCCTGGACTACAAGTGTCGCATCTCAACTGGATTCTCTCCCTACTGGATTGTTTCTTCTAGTGCATTCTCTACATAGCTACAGTTCTTTCCCCAAGGCACAAATTTTACTCTACTCCACTGTACTTAATTGCTCAGAACCTTATGATAAGTTATAAACTATGAATTGTGACCTTTATGATGGGGTTACTGCTCTCTGTGATCTCCATCCTACTCCCAGAATTCCTTCCTGACACTTTATGCTTTTAGTTCTGATGACCTACTTTTCTAAGTATGTCATTTCTGGTTAATCTTTGTGAGTTTGCCCAATTTATCTGTCTTGACATACACTCCATCAACGCCATCCCCTTCCCATTTCACTTCACTCTAGTTGGCTACATTTTCCTTGTTCATTCCTTGGGATGTCTTTCCTGAACTCCTGAGACTGGGTCAAGTGTCTTCTTCCAAGTTCTCCCATAACATCCGGTTTTTAATTTAAATACTAAATATAGTGTGCTGTAGTTGAACATTTATTTTAAATCCGTCCTCTTTTATAGACTGCAAGTTCCTTGAGAGAGAAACACTGTACCTTGTTTACATTGCTCCCCATCACCAAGCATAATCCTTTCTAAACAATAGGCACTCAATAAATATCTGTTGAATAAATAAAAAAACCCCCACATAACCAAAGAAAGAAATCTCAATGCTAGAATGCATTACAACACAATAGCCAATCTGTAAACTGTAGAATTCCAAAAGTCCATTTATAAATTGGTTTGCGAGTACCCTGAATGAAACGCGTTTTCTTATAGAAGTAATATTACACACAGTCTCTAACTACCTACTTCCCCCAGAATCTATTTCATCTATAATGTAGATAAACTGTATGATTTATAGTTACTAAAGCCCCTGACTATAAGATATCATCACTAATGTTTCTGGGGAAAATGTGTTACGAATTCCAACTCAATAATGCCATGAACTAATGATTTCTGGCTGCAGCCCAGAATAGAAATATACAGTTCCAGTTTACACAGGTGGTTGAGGACAGAGATTCTAATACATAGGGAATAAAAAAAATGACTGAAATAGGAATTGGGGTAGCAAGCGTTAGTTTTCTGCTGCCGTTAATCTCTGGAATCATGTTTCGATCTGTGGACAACTGACCCTCCATTTCTTTTCTTTCAAGGATCTTAGGAATTAGGTGCCAACTTTCTTTTGACTATTGACATTTCTCTGACATCAAACTAGCGTTTCTCACCATAGATAAGAAATTATCTAACAGGTTCTTATATATACACTTTTTCCTTAAGCAAGCTTCTGTACTCAGTATTCAGTACTAAGAAAGCTAAGCTAGGCAAGCAAGCAAACAAACAAAAAAACCCAGCTATTAAATCTAGGAAAAACAACAGTTGTCAAATAAAAGAAATGTAATTATAGCTTAACTGTGAAATGTTTAACAAAGTCATCATATTGTAAACAATGAACACTGATCAAACCCAAAATTTTAACATAGGAAAATGAAGCAGGAAGAATGTATTGCAAATATTTTTTTTTTCAAATATTTTCTTCCAATTTACATTTTACATTTTCATTTTCAAAACAGTATGTTTTGTATACCATACCTTTTAACAAAAACACCGTAAGTTTTAAAGTTTTGAGTCCCATATTTTTCCTTTAGAGTGTTTTTTGCATCCTACCTAAAAAAATGTCCCGACCCAAAGGTTGACAATATTTTTATGCATGTATACAATTTAAAGTTTTAAAAATTAGGGTGCCTGGCTGGCTTAGTTGGTAGAACATGTGACTCTTGATCTTGAGGTCATAAGTTTGAGACACATGTTGGGCAAAGAGCTTACTTTAAAAAATAAATAGATAAAATCTTTAAAACATAGTTTTATAAGTCAGTTTTTATATTTGAATCTATAACCAACTTCAAGTTAATTTCTATGAATGGTGCAAAATAATGGTCCAAGGCTAATTTTTTCCCACTAAAGATATTCAACTGTCGTAATACTATTCTTTGAAAAGACTATCATTTCCCCATTGAGTTATCTCATCCCCTTCCCTAACACCAATTGACAATCTATATGAAGGCCTATTTTTTTTTTCTCAGATTCTCTTCTCTGGTTCACTAATCTAAATGCCTATTCTTATGCCAATATCACAAACTCTTAATTACTATAACTTTATAGTAAGTATATCATGCAGTGTGAATCTTTCAACTTTGTTCAAGATTAATTTGGCTAAAGTAAGTTCTTTGTGCTGCTTCATAAATTTTACATTCAGCTTGTTAGTTAATTTCTACAAAAGACTACAGGGATTTCGATTAGCACTGCACTGAAAATACAAGCTAATTTACAGAGAAATGGCATCTTAATATTGAAATTTCCAATATATGAACATGATCTGTCTTGTGATTTATTTAAGTTTGCTTTATATTCTCTAGATGATGTTTTGTAGTTTTCAGTGCATATACTTTGTTGAATTTATCCCAAAGTAGGTCATGTTTATTGATCCCTTTCTAAATTTCAATTTCCAATTTTTCATTGCTTGTATATACAAATAATTTTCGTACATTGAACATGAATTCTAAGACCTTGATAAATTCACTCAGTTCTAGTGCTTGAAGAGTTCTTGGATTTCCCATGTACATAGTCATGTGGTCTGTGAATATAGACAATTGTACTTATTTCTTTTCAATCTGTGTACCTTATATTTGTTTCTCTAGGCTTATTACACAGTTATAAGAATAATGTTGAATCAAACATTGTTGAACATAAGTGGTGAGAACAGACTCTTGTATCGTTCCTGATTTTAAGGGAATAGCATTAAATCTTTGAGCATAAAGTATGATGTTAATTGTTAAGTTTTTCATAAATGTCTTTTATTCTGATGATAAAGTCCCTTTCTATTCCTACTTTGCTGAGAGATACTTATCATAAATGAATGTGGAAAGGCAACTCTTTGATCTCTGAGGCTGAGGATAAGGGAGTGTGCTACTGGCTGAGATTAGCACTGTTGGCTTAGTTCTCTACCCAAGTAAGGCTGCAGACTGGGTTCTACAGATATCTGAATCCTCTAATCAGGCTGACTAGATGATCAGGTCTGGGTACTATGTTCGGTAATAGATGGGGTCATGAATTAATCTTCCTGCCCTAGCAGGACAGGAGGATGAGACCCAGGGACTGGAAGGCTCTTTGTTTGGGGACCCAAATCAAGGTAGGAGTATATATTAGTCAGGTGAGACCATCAGCTTCACTGTGGAGATGAAGAAAGCCATAGGCTGTATTGTCTGTTCAAATGCCACTGTGGGGGCGCTTGGGTCGCTCAATGGTTGAGCATCTGCCTTTAGCTCAGGTTGTAATCTCAGGGTCCTGGGATCAAGTCCGGCATTAGGCTCCCCATAAGGAGCCTGCTTCTCCCTCTGCCTATGTCTCTGCCTCTTTTTCTCTCTCTCTCTCATGAATAAATAAAATATTTTTAAAAATGCCACTATAAGCAGGGCTGTTGGATGGACTCTGCAGATACCACATGTTCTGGTAAGGTTTCCTGGTCCAGTAGGCTGTATTCCATAATGGGTGGGGCTGCAAATTAGTTTCCTTGCCTGAGTGCAATGGCGGAAGAGGCTAGTAAAGCTTTTTGTCGTCTTAAATTCAAATTGACCCATGCCCCAAATTCTCTGGCCAAATAGGTCCCTGGCTTTGTCCTGCAAACTGTTAACTCTGCTTGCCCTACCCTTGGCCAAGGTGCTTCAGGGCTACATAGCTTCTTGGTGTTCTCATCAGTCCTCATCAGACCAGGAGTTGGAGTGGGTAGGTGTAGTAGTTATGTCTCACCCTTACCCTAGCTGGAAGGAGAGGGGCTGCTCCAGGTAAATCTCAATTTCTGGAAAAGACTCTCTGGGAGGGTTTGGGAGCTACTGTCAGTCTTGGATATGAATTAATGCTCCTGTCTGTGTGTAGCACTGTAAGCTTCATGTCTGGAATTGACTTTGCTCTGGGGGCAATCAGCTTGGCCCACCTGCCTGTTGGCTTGAATACTGCTATGCTGCACAGATTCCAGATGTTTTCACCAGTTCCACTGGTCAGATGTGGCCAGGATACACTTTCTACAGCAAGTGGGGCTATAACTCACCTCCCTGCCTACGCATGGGGAAAGTGGGCTCTAGGGCTGGCAAAAATTCTTATATGAGGATCTGAATCAAGCAAATCTACATTCTATCATGCTTCCTGGTCAGAGTATGCCACTGATTTGGTTCTGCACACGAGAAAAGTCGCCCCATGGGATAGTAACTTGGGCACTGCAGGTACAAACTTGATCTGCCAAGATTTATGTGCTGGTTATTGCAAGTTCCTTTCTGTTTCTCTCTTACTGTCAGTTTCCCAGTGGCTGAGCCTCATAAACTCTCCTGCAATCCCCATGGATAAAGATCAGAGTAGTGGCTCTGGCAAAGCAACCCACATGCTGGGTGGTGGGGTGGCAATGGTGGTGCTAGTTTTTCCCAATGGATTTTCTTTTCCTGTGGAGGAGCCAGAGGCTCAGTGGGGGGATCTCCCTGAGTGGTACTGCACTGGCCTGGGAGCATGGCAATGGGGCCAACTTCTCCTACCCTAGTAATATAGTCTGTCCTCGTCTTTAGGGTATAAGAGCATGTCTCAGCTTTACACCTATGTTCTAGGATTCTCCTGAATAAGTTGTTAGTTATTGTTCATGTGAGGGGTAGTAAAGTCAGGAACAATCTATGTTGTCCTCTTAGTGACTATAAATTTCCTCAAATCCTGGCAATAATCTTTATTCTGAAGTCTACTTTATCTGATATTACAGTGTCTACTTCAGCTTTCTGTTGATTATTGTTTGTATGATTTATCTTTTTTCATCCATTTTCCACTCTCACCTTTCATACTTAGAACTTTTTGCAGTTATCATATGATTTATGCAATGATAATTCCTAACATTTACTTGTTGAGTTTGTATCATTTACATTTAATGTAATTATTAATAGAATTGGATTAAAAACTAACATCTTGTGTTCTGATTGACCCAGCTGTTCTTTGTCCCTTTTCCTTTCTTTTCTGGCTCTGGATTAACTTAGAATGCTTTATGCATTAGGTTACTATATTGTGTCCACTCTATGTACATTTTAAAACTTTTTATTGTGAAATAATTTTAGACATACCAGAGGCTGCAAATATAATAGAGTTCCTGCATGACCTTAACATGGCTTCCTTAATGATAATTTCTTATATAGCCATAGTACAATATTGTGACCAGGAAAGACATTGATATAACAATATTTTCTATCACTAAAATTCCATTGTTTTGAAAATGTTATAAATATGGTATCATGATATATGAAAACTTTTGAGACTGGCTTCTTTCAATGAGTATAATGCCTTGAGATTCATCCAATTTGTTGTGTTTATCAATAGTTCATTCCTTTTAACTGAGTATTCTATTGTATGGATATACTACAATTTGTTTTAAGGACATCTGGGTTTACTTCCCAGTTTTTGGTGATTACAGATAAATTCCCGTAAAGGAGTCTGTGTTAACCTAAGTTTTCATTTCTCTAGGATAAATATCCAGGACATTTAGACTTTTACGGTTACATTTTATCTTCTCTATTGGTTTATAAGCTTCTTGAAATAATTTTTTCTTACTTTCTGTTTTTTATTTATAGCATTTCCATTTTGCTGTCTTTAAAATATTCATATTCTTCCAAAATTCCCACCTTTTCATGCATATTGTTTATCTTTGCTACCATTTTATAACACTTCATAGCTTCCTAAAAGCCCTTGTCTAATAGTTCTACAGTCTAGGTCATTTATCAGTTTGGCTTTATTGATGCTTTATCTTTGGATTAGTTTTTTAAAATTGCTTTTTCATTTATTTCATAATTGCTCTTATGTGCTAGAAATTATGAGTAGAAGAACAAGACAGTCTGAGGTAACTGATATTTACACACCAAGAAATAGGCTTTTTTTCTTTTTCTTTCTTTGGCCAGGGTGATAGTGTGGGAAGGATTTGTATCTGTATTTGGATTCTCTTTTTGTTACATTTACCTTTAGTACATTACAAACTTTGAACACCCCCAGCAACAAGATGCTTCTACCTTGTGATAAAGTATGCCAAAGCTTTTTCTAAGTATTTCAGATGAACTCTTAGCTTCCAGTAGTCCTTGCATGCCTGTACTATGGTCTCTCTCCCCACCAGTGATAGACTTATCTTGATGATTTCTCAGTGTTAAGTTCTTGGTAGGGGGCAGCAGACATTTAGGTCTCTAGAACCAATTCAATTTAAGGCAGGCCCCTTGATCTAGCTGAACCTTAAAAGTGGCACTTTCCTGGAGTTTCTGTCTCTCTCACTGACACTACACTGTGCCTGCTTCTCTCCCTGATACCATACCATATCCACACTATAGATAGTTTTGGGCAGGACAGAGGTTCCTACCTCTCCTCCAGTATTGATGGATCTTTGTCTTATAACAGTCCAAGGTCCTAATTTCAGTAAAGTTTTCTGCCTAGCCTGCAGAGCAGACAGCTTTTGTTACAAACTAGCACTCAAGAGCAATTTCTCTTAGTATGAGAAAGGTTCTGGAAGTAGATAGGCTATTGTACTTATGCTCCACTAATAGGGTGCTCTATCATCTTCTAGTCGGTACCTGGAAGAGGCCAAAGGAAATAAAGCTTGTGAGTGAGTGTGGACTTGCTGTGTCAAGACCCCCTATTAGTCTGAACAATCATGATACCCCATGCTCAGTCTATAATTTTCTTAAAATTTTAGCCATTTTCTTTTTGTCCACATTTATAGTAACTACCCTCATCCTAATTTTGCTCTACCAGGTAAAAAATTTTCATGTGTTTCATTTCTTCTCTCAACAAATTCATTAAAGAAGAACATTTTCTGAACCTAAGAAAGGGTATCTATGAAAAACTTAAAGATAACATCATTATTAATGGTGAAAGGCTGAATGATTTCCCTTTAGAATGGCAGCAAGGCAAGGCTGTCCAATCCTATCACTTCTATTCAAAATTGTATTTGCATTCCTTCACTGTGATAGGGAAAAAAAATAAAAGACATACAGATTACATATATGAAGTGTCTTTATGTGCAGACAAAAAGATGTTCTATGTAGAAAATCCTAAAGAATTTACAAAAATTCCATAGAATTAATAAGTGAGTTCAGCAAGGTTAAATGATAAAAAGTCAATAAATAAAAATAGATAACAATTCTATAATTAGCAATGAAAGAGTAGAAATTTTAATTTAAGAAATAGTTACAGGATATTTGCCCAAGATGGCAGAGGAGTAGAGGCCTTAGTTTTGTCTGTTCCCTGGAATTCAGCTAGATAGCTATCAAATAATTCTGAACACCTGTGAACTCAACCGGAGATCTAAGAAAAAAATGGCTGCAATTCTACAAACAGAAAAGCAACCACTTTCTGCAAGGCAGGAGGTGCAGAGAAGTGAATCAGAGGCAATATATCAGAAGATAAATGGCAGGGGGAGGGAGTCTCCACAAGCCAGCTATCAGAAAGTGATAGATCATTGGAGTGCAAAATCAGAACTTTCAGATGTCTGCTCCAGTGAGAGGTGTCCCTGCCTGAAAGGTGCTCAGGTGGCCAAGTGGGACAGAAGCCTAGATGGGACAGTGTGGTCTCAGGATCCCTGGGGTTACAGAAACAATGGGAGTGCCTGAGTGGGGCAGAGTTCCCAGGCAATGGAGTGGTGATGCCAGCCACAATCAGTGAGTCCAAGAGTGGGCTTTCAGCTCGGTGTTGCCATAAACTGGAACTGTGGCACAGTTGGGCAAATATTCTCTGAGCAGAGGCCCAGCAAACAGCAGAACCAGAATAATACACAACTCCTACTCCCTGTTGGAGGAGCAGCATGGATATGCAGGGTTTGGAGACTTCAAACAGGGTCACATCCCTGAGACGGAAATGCTGGGTCACTTGCTGAGTGAGCACAGAGTGTAGATTGAGACCATGGAGACAGGAATGATTGACTGCTTTTCCCTGAGGGCACACTGAGGAGTGGGGGTGTGAGCTTTCAGCTCTGGGGCTGGAGCTTGGGAGGCTGCAATTTTCATTCTCATCCTCTAAGGCAGAGCAGAAAGCCTTCAGGGAACAAAAGTCACATAGAGAAATCCAAAGCCATTTACACTTAGCCCAGCCCCTGGCAAGGGCAGTGCAATTACATGGGGCAAAGACTTGTGAGAATCAATGCAACAGGCCCCTCCACCAGAAGATCAGCAAGAGCACCCAGCTAAGACCAAGTTTACTGATCACAGAGAATGGCAAAACTCCATTGCTTAGGAAAAATAGTATATAGAATTCATGGGGTTTTTTCTCATGATTCTGTAGTCTATTTTCATTTTTTCCTTTTTCCTTTTCAACCAATTTCTTATTTTATCAACTTTTTTCAGTCTTTTAAAATTTTCCCTTTTATATTTACATCCTATCATTTCATTGTATTTAATTTTATTTTTGCATATATATGTTTCATTTTCTCAACAATTTTGAGATGTAATTTCTTCTAATAGACCCAAATACACCAATAATCTAGTGTATTGCTCTGTTTTCATCTGTCTGATTATATTCTTTTAATTTGCTTAAAGTCTTTTTTAAATTATGTATGTATGTATTTATTTATTTATTTGAGACACAGAGAGAGAGAGAGAGAAGCTGAGACACAGGCAGAGGGAGGAGCAGGCTCCATGCAGGGAGCCCGATGTGGGACTCGATCCCGGGTCCCCAGGATCACGTCCTGGGCTGAAGGCAGGTGCTAAACTGCTGAGCCACCCAGGGGTCCCCTGCTTAAAGTCTTTTTAAATTTTCATCTTTACAGTTACATTCTATCTGACTGCCAAGGACCAAATCAGTATGGATAGAAGTAAGATATTGGAACTAGAGTTCAGAATAATGATTATGATGACACTGGCTGGGCTTGAAAAAAGCAGAGAAGACACTAAAGAATCCTTTTCTGGAGAAATAAAAGAACTAATCAGGTCAAAGCAAAAAAAGGTTAATACTGAGACGCAATAAAAAAAAAAGTGGCTCTAACTGCAAGGATAAATGAGGCAGAAGAGAGAATTAGTGATATAGAAGACAAAATGATGGAGAATAAGTAAGCTGAGAAAAAGAGATAAATAACTACCGGTCCCATGAGGGGAGAATTTGAGAGATAAGTGATACCATAAAGCGAAACAATATTAGAATAATTGGGATCTCAGAATAAGAGGTGAGAAGGAGAGGGACAGAGGTATATTTGAGCAAATTATAGCAGAGAACTTCTCTAATCTGGGGAAGGAAACAGGCATTCAAGTTCTGGAAGCACAGAGAACCTCCCTTAAAATGCGAAATATCTATCTATCTATCTATCTATCTATCTATCTATCTATCTATCTATCTATCCATCCCTTGACATATAATAGCAAAGCTTGAGAATTTCAGAGACAAAGAAAAATTCACTGAAAACTGAAAACAGTTTGGGACAAAAGGTCCCTAACCTACAAGAGCAGAAACATTAGACTGGCAGTAGCTCTATCCACAGAGACCTGGCAGGCCAAAAAGGGCTCCAAAGCCCCCAAAGGGCTCCAAACTCTATGAGGCCAGCATTATCTTGATCCCAAAACCAGACAAAGACCCCACCAAAAAGAATTATAGACCATATCCCTTGATAAAGTATTCATGAACAAAAAAAAAAAAAAACCCAAAAAACAACAACAAAAAAAACCACGATAAGATACTACTTCACACTGGTCAGAATGGCTAAAATTAACAAGTCAGGAAATGATAGATGTTGGCACAGATGTGGAGAAAGGGGAACCCTGTTACATGGTTGGTGGAAATGCAACCTGGTGCAGCCACTCTGGAAAAAGAGTATGGAGGTTCTTCTTCAAAAAGTTGAAAATAGAGCTACCCTATCACCCTGCAATTGCACTACTAGGTATTTACCGCAAAGATACAAGTGTAGAGTGATTCAAAGGGTCACCTGCACCCCAATGTTCATAGCAGCAATGTCCACAATAGCCAAACTATGGAAAGAGCCCAGATGTCTATCAACAGATGAATGTATAAAGAAGAAATGGTATATCTATATAATGGAATACTACTCAGCCATCAGAAAAATGAAATTTTGCCATTTGCAATGATGTGGATAACTAGAGGGTATTATGCTCAGCGAAATCAGTTCATCAGAGAAAGACAATTATTATATGATCTCACTCATATGATTTTAAGAATTTAAGGAACAAAACAGAGGATTATAGGGGAAGGGAGGGACAAATAAAACAAGATGAAATCAGAGGGGAGACAAATCACAAGAGAAACTTAATCATAGGAAACAAACTGAGGGTTACTGGAAGGGAGCGGGCTGGGGGTATGGGGTAATTGGTTGATGGACTTAAAGAGGGCATGTGTTATAATGAGAACTGGGCGTTATATACGAATGATGAATCACTGACCTCTACCTCTGATACCAATAATACATTATATGTTAATTAATTGAATTTAAGTAAAAAAAGAACTATTTACAAGTGCATAAAAAGAGATGAAATAACTAGAGTAAATCTGGCAAAATGTATTCATTGAAACTAGAAAATATGGCTGGGGGAAATGAAAGAAGACACTCTTTTCATGGGTCAGGAAATTCAATACTATTAAGAAGTCAATTCTTCCAAATGAATTTATAGATTCAAAACAATTCCAATCAAAACTGCACATACTTAAAAAGCTAATTCTAAACCTCATAAAGAAAAGCAAAAGACTTACAGCAGACAGAATGATTTTGAAATAAAGTAGGAGTGAACACCATGTGATTTCAAGCTTTGTTAGAAAGGTACAGAAACCAGATACTGTAGTATTATGTCAAATTAGACGTATGGATCAATGAAACAGACCAGAGCTCAGAAACAGACCCACACATATATGACCAAATGATTTTTTTATGAAGGTGCTAAGATGTGTCAAAGAGAGAAAAATGGTTTACAATAACGAATATTAATTGAAAACTGAAAATCCACACGCAAAATAAATAAGCAAATAAAATCCACCCAGACCAAAACAACCAGATCTCTATCCTTAACTTGGTACCACATAAAAAAATTAACTCAAAATAGTTCTAGGCCTACTTATATAAGCTAAAGATATAGCACTTTTAGAAGAAAACATGGTAGAAGATATTTGTGAACATGGAATAAGCAAAAATTAATTAGGACTTAAATAGCACAAAATATGAAAAAAAATTATAAACTGGACTGTTTCAAAATTTAAAACTTCTGTTCTCTGAAAGACAATGTCGAGACAATAAAATGCAAACTACAGACTTGGAAGAAATACTTTGAAAAGGCCTATATGTTAAAGGACTTGTTTCTACAATATATATATAAACAATATGAGCACATCTATCTCTGTAGGGAACTAGAAACATAATACCAATTAAAAAAATATATATATATTATATATATAATATATAAGTCACCACTAGTCTGTGGTGACTAGTGGCTCAGTGGGTTGAGCATTTGACTTTTGATTTCAGCTCAGGTCATGATATCAGAATTATGGGAGCCATATCAGGCTCCATGCTCAGTGGGGAGTTGACTTGAGATTCTCTCTCTCCCTCTCCCTCTGCTCACCTCCCCCACCCCATGCTCTCTCTCACTAAAATAAATCTTAAAAAAAGAGAACTCTTATAATCCAATATAAATATGGACTTGGTATGCACAGACTATATGATATATAACAGATATATGATATCTTGTGGATATAAACACATGAAAATATGCTATCATTAGACATTAGGAGAAGGCAAATTAAAATAACAAGGAGATACCAGTACATATCCTGGAAAATAGCTAAAATTAAAAAGACTGACAAGTACTGACAAAGATGTAGAATCACTGGGAACTCTCATACATTGCTACTAGGAATGCAAAATGGCACAGTACTTGAAAAACAATTTGGCAGCTTTTTATAAAATTTAACCTGTGCCTTTCATGTGACCCAACAGTCCCATTCCCAGTTATTTACTCAGGTAAATGAAAATCTGTTCATACAAAGACCTGTACATGAATGATCATAACAGTTTTACTTATAATGGCCCAAACTGATAAGATCCCAAAATGGCCACTATCTGGTGAAGGAAAAAAACTGTTATATGGGCAGCCCTAGTGGTGCAGCGGTTTAGTGCCGCCTGCAGCCTGGGGGGTGATACTGGAGACCCGGGATCGAGGCCTAGGTTGGGCTCCCTGCATGGAGCCTGCTTCTCCCTCTGTCTGTGTCTCTGCCTCTCTCTCTCTCTCTCTATTTCTCTGAATAAATAAATAAATAAATCTTAAAAAAAAAAAACCCTGTATATATCTGTACACTGGAACATTATTCAGAAATAAAAATGAAGAAACTAATTACATATGCAAACCATGGATCAATATTCAAAAGCTTTTTGCTAAATGAAAGAAGCCAGACATAAGGCTACATACTATTTGATTCCATTTTTGGAACATTTAGGAAAATGCAAAACTACAGTGATAGAAAGCATAACTGAGACTGCAGAGGTGCAGAAAGCAGGTATGAGGGAGATGACTACAAAGGTGAACCAGGGAACTTTTTGGGCAAATGGAAATATCCTTTATCTTGAGTGTACTGGCGATTTACTCTGTGTATTTGTCAAACGTCATCAAGCTATATATATTTTAAAAGGACAAATTTCCCTGAATGTGGAAAAAAAAATCTTATAAAAAAATCTCAGAATTGGAAAGGAGTGACACTCATTAGCATGTCTAAGTTCTACGATGCTAGTAAAAACAACGTGTGATGAGCCTACTTTATATTCACACTGAGAATTAAAAACTCTAACACCTCTAATTTGCACTTTCAGACAAACAATATGAGCACATCTATCTCTGTAGGGAACTAGAAACATAATACCAATTAAAAATGATTGACTTAAATAAAAAACATTATTTGTGGCAATTATGTAGCAAAGACCACAGAAAAATCTGATGACAAAGATGAATATATGTATATTCTTTAAATGAGAACATGTAAAGCATATCATATTCCCTCATCAAAGTGTACCCATATATTGGAAAGGATCAATAAATAGATCTGTATAATGGTCTCCATTATACTATTGTTTACTTAGAATATATCCAAATTTTTCCATAACAGAGAATTTAAAAATTAAATGGCTAAGGCATGTTACAGTATGCAAATAAGCTGTTTAAATAAAAGCATTAAAATACATTAAACAATTTGTATCAAGACAAACACATGATGTCCCAACAAAGATTACCTTGGCAATAGCTGTTTGTTTAAACATGCGAGTAATCAATCCCATGACAGTCTTAGTGGCTCCTGAATTTGGAGCTTTCATTAATTTTTCCCATTCTTCAAAGCTGCTATTCAATTCCTATGCGGGAGAAAATAACAATGTTTAGAAATATGGCATAAAGAACAGAACAGGGATGCCTGGGTGGCTTAGTTGGTTAAGTGTCTGACTCTTGATTTTGGCTCAGGTCACGATCTCAGAGTCATGGGATAGAGCCCCACATCAGGCTTGGAGTTCAGTAGGAAGTCTGCTTTGGATTCTTTTCCCTTCCTTCTCCCTTCCACTCTGCCCCTCTCTGACTGCACATTCTCTATCTCTCAAATACATAAATAAAAATTTTTTTTTTTAAAAAAGAATGGAACAATTAATAAAATAATGAATTTTGTCCTACTTTTTTCTTTTTTTCTTTGTAAAGATATGAAAACAAACTCCCAAATATACCAATGTATTCATTTAAAAGCATCAATATGGAGATAGGTCAGTCACATGTTCACACCAAAGACAGAAACCAAGGAAAAGCTGTGGGTGAAAGCCAAGCTCTTTGCTAACACCACAAATCAAACAATTAGAGATTCCCCTTAAGGAAAAACATTTTGTAAAGTTAAAAAAAAGTTTGCATACATAAGAAAGGAAATAATGAAAATGTATATGGTAGCAAAGTATTTTCATAATGATATATGATTTCATTTAAATAAGCATAAAGACTTGAAGAATATTAGCTGAAGAATAATGTAATATAATTATATACTCTTATTTTTCTTTCTAATGCTAACATAGTAGATAAAGAAAATCAGGTTATTCTTTTATTACCAGTAATATATTGCTCAGGGTTTACAAAATGTCTACCTTAAGCTTTCAAAATCAAACAATGCAATAAGTAGTCTTTGTCAACAAAACCTTGTCCAGATTTAAAGAAATTTCAGAGAATATATAAGCACTGTACTCCATAAAAGTAAATGTAGGTAAGGATTAGGTAAAATACAATATGGCTTTCTAATATATGGACCTTCACATCCTCCAACATGATCATAGAGTTTTCAGATCTCAAAAAGATGCCCATATCCAAGTTATTCTAGAAGATAGCTCATACTTGAAAAAAATCCTAGAGCAAGAAACACAACTTCCCTTCCTAATTATTGGGCTTGACACCCTATAGGTACTTAGAACTCTTACTACTAAATCTTCCTTGCAGGTGAAGTGCTTTTAATCTAGACTGAACAGTAATAATCTTTTTAAATCAGTAGGATACTGATTCTTTTCACATTATTTGATGATTTAAATTAAATATTTCCTATTCTCTCGAAATGATACAAAGCCAGTTCATATGTTCTATTAATTAATCCTATTTTAAGAAAACAGACCTTTCCTTCTATCAAATATCAGTATGTATAATCTTTCATTAACATGACTTAAAGTAAGCCTTTGAATCAAACAAGCATTCTCACCTTGGCAGCTGCTGATGGAAGATCAAAGGGAATACGCTGTCTGACTTTAGGGGGCAGCTGGGTTAAAACATCATTCTTCAATCTTCTGATCATTATGTCACTTAATAGCTGATGAAGTTCATTCAGATTTGATGCCCCTCTGCAATCCCACTGAGGCCTTCTACCAAAAAATCTGTTAATATGAAGAAAAACCATGTAGCAAAGCTAAATGGTAGGAATAGGAAAACAATTTATCCATTTTTTTCCCTTTTAATGATAAGGAGCCATCACACTGTTTTTCTGTTACTTCTGAATGCAAATCAGTTTCTAAAAGCTCAGCTTGAGAAAGAGTAATGAGAATGATTACACATCATACTCAGCCATAGAAAATGTTAATTGTCTAATGTACTGTTTACGCTGAGTTAATGCAAGGCTAGAATGAACTGAAAACTGTAAGTATCATTGGCATTTTGGGTGGGCTTACAAATAGTGTGCTTAGCAGGTCTAGCCCCAATTAGGCACTGACTGCTAGTACACCAGCTAGTCTACATAACAGTCAAACCACCTAAAACCCTTCCATATCCTCTAAGAGAAGGTATCTCCCAACAAGCTGTTAGGTATGGCAGATTCATCTCTTGCTGATCACTTGGTCTTTGAAACCACTGGATATACAGTAAAGGAATTAGGAGGAAAAAAAAAAAAGGACAGAAACCCACCATGAAAGAGAGAATGGTGAAACATAGTATAAATAATTTCAACAAACGTTTAGAAGTTGATGTTGACAGATAAGTGGTAGCTGACTTGGCAAAAGAAAAGAAGCCACAACTTAATATGCTTGCAAAAGTGAAAACGTCCTCTAGACTTTTGAGAAGACTGGGAGTTGGAAGCACCAAACAGTGACGGCAGGTGTGAAGACAAGGGTTGGAATCTATTAGATTTATTAAACTTAGACATCAAGACAGCTGGCCTACTAACATTTCCCCCATTATTGTGACAACCCAAAACTTACTCAAAAAATTTCTAATCATCTCCTAGGGGCCCATACTATTGAAGATAGCTGGTAGAGAATAATTAACAACAGGAAAACTCCTGTTAGGTTCTATCATGATTACTGATACTGATAATTAAATGATTATTTATTTTAATGGCATTTTGGTGATATTTTAGCACAACAGTGTCAACTGGAGAAATCTGAAATTCGTTAACATTAATTTTTTAACTTACACACATTTTGATAACAAACATACAAGAATAGTATAGACAACGTTAAAAACATGCACTTGGAAGGGTCTGGGTGGCTCAGTAGGTTAAGCATTTGCCTTTGGCTCAGGACATGATCCCAGGGTCCTGGGACTGAGCCCCATAACAGGCTCCCTGCTTAACAGGGAGTCTGCTTCTCTCTCTCCCTCTGCCTCTCTCTCCACAATTTGTGTGCTCTATCACTCTCAAATAAATAAAATCGTAAAAAAAAAAAAAACCCATACACTTGCATGTAGAATTAGAAAAATTGAGTGAATATATGCCACTATTATCTGATAAAATTATAGACACTGCTCAGTTGTGATCAAAAAGAAATTCAATTCTTGTTTAAAAAAAGCTAAGTGCTGGCATTGTAAAAAAGATTTACTATGGCATTGTAAAAAAGATTTACTAGACTTATTTATACTTTTCATATATCATATTACTGGGAGTTTGACTTCCTTTAATGTTTTATGTCTATTAATATTAAAAATTCACACACTACAGAAACTGGAAAAATAACTTGCCAATACCCAATTATGTCACCATTTTTTCCATTCACAATCATAGTACTTAAGTTACATTTTGACCTTATGGAAAAAAAAAATCTAATGTTTAGAACTACCAATGATGGGAAAAAGAGGTTGGATCTTTTGTTTTTTGAGAATGAAATGTTTACAATTAAAATCAATTATTTAGCATGCTCTCCACTTATGCAACATATTCTGCAAGAATACAACATGCTAATGGAAGTTTTCTGGCACAATTGTTCCACACTGGTATGGACAACACACAGATGTCTTCAAACAGGCCAACCATAGAGGCTGCACTTGCCTGCTTCAGACCACCGATATTCCTGCTCCAAAAGGGCAGGTCTGTTTATAAGTCAGAGCAATCTAACTTCAGATGCCACTACACTTGTAACAAGCTTGTGACAAAAAGCTTATTTCAAATAACAAAAAGGTTATTTCACTCTTCCAGAAGAGGATGAACTACAAGAAACTTTTGTAGCCAGTTGCCTCCTAGGTGTCTTACCACTGATTGACTGTAAGCCCTATGCTTGGATTAGAGAAATCCTTTCTCCCAACACCTTTCTCTTTAGGCTGGAGTCAGACTGCTAGAGGTTGCAATGACTCTAAAGAGTACTGGCAGGACCACAGTACTGCTGAATCTCCTGCTTCAAGTTTGGATTGCAAAGGGGAAATGAAATGGGGAGGAAAGGCTAAAAGAAATGCCATCTATAAATGTCTACTCCCTTCCTGCTAAAATTGATGGTAACTATATATACTTTTGAAGTAGCCTATTCTTTTATTTAAGCAGTTTTATTGAAATATAATCCATAATGTCATATAATTCACCCCTTTAAAGTATATAATTCAATGGTTTCTCATATACTCTCAAATATGGACAACCATTACAGTAAATGTTAGAACATTTTCAACATCTCAAGAAGGAACCCCATAATCTTTAGCTATCACTCCCTTAATCACTGTCCTGCCTGCCAGCTCTAAGCAATCATTAATCAATTTCCTATCTCAAAAGATTTTCCTAAACTTTCATATACACAAACTCAGATACTAGATATTCTTTTTGATTATCTCCTTTCACTTTTCTTTCACAGTTTTTTTTCAAGGTTCATCCATGCTATAGCATGTATTCATTCTTTTGTAAGGCCAAATAATATTCCATTATATGGAGAAACCACTATTATTTATCCATTTATCTGTTGACAGACATTTTAGTTGTTTCCCACTTTTTGACTTTTAAAAAAATTTATTTATTTATTTGAGAGAGAGAGAATATGTGTGTGAGACAGAGTGATTACAAGTAGGGGGGAGGAGCAGAGGGAGAAGTAGGCTCCCAGCTGAGCAGGGAGACCAATGTGGGACTCAATCCCAGGACTCGGGATCATGACCTGAGTTGAAGGTAGAAGCCCAACCAACTGAGTCACCGAGGCGCCTCCAACTTTTGGCTTTTAAATAATAAAACCAACAACAAAACAAAATCAAACCTAACCAGTCTTTCCTTACTAGGATCTGTTTGCCATTTACTTTCATTGTATCCACATGAACTTACTTTTAACTAGAAGGCTGCCTATAGCATTAAGCTGTTGTTTTTTAAATTTTTAAAACTATATTTTTATTTTTTTAAAGATTTATTTATTTATTCATGAGAAACAGAGAGAGACAGAGACATAGGAAGAGAGAGAAGCAGGCTCCCCATAGGGAGCCCGATGAGGGACTTGATCCAGGATCCCAGGATCACACTCTGAGCCAAAGGCAGACGCTCAACTGCTGAGCCAACCAGATGTCCCTTAAAACTATATTTTCAAATAATACTTTTTTTGAAGTAATACATGCACAGAGTTAAAAAAGAAAAATTTCAAACGATTTTGATCAGTAAGTCCAGGTTTTGATATATTCTCCCTGCTTCAAAGTCAAGATAACTAATATATAGAGAAAACAAAAACCCACATTTGGGGACAAAGAAGATGAATGTCTCTGTAGTCTAGAAACAGAACAAAAATGTAAAGAAGAGAACAGGGTTGAAGACATCAATCTGCTTGTTTTATGTCTAAGAGCAGGCAGTGAGAAACAAGAACCAGGGTTATAAAGAGAAAGTATTTTTCTGTACAGTTTTAATATACAATAAATTTTCCAAGAACTGCAAATGCTGTTAATTCCACAGACTATTATATATTCTTATGTTTGAAATGTAACTCTGAGTTGCTTGCCAATTTGGAAAAATCATATTGTTAACACCATGACTGTGGTAGCTGACCTGCAAACATATACAGATGTATTAGCTCACATTTCTAGAGCAGGTGTTCATAATGATTCTACACATATATCAAATTTCATTACTTAAATGATTCATGCCTTTCCACTTTAATATCACTGATATTCACACATTTGTAACAGTATAGTTGGAACAGTTTTCCTCTTAATGGTATGTAAAATAATAGTACATATAATTAAGGCAGTCATAAATTCAATAACATCCAGTATCCAATATGTATATAAATATACATATTTTGTTCTTATTTTAAATTGCCTTCTAGTGTAGTATTCCTACCTATTTACATCCTAAAGTACATATTATTTTATTATAGTTTGTATAATTTTTATTTCTCCTCTATGTAATACTGGGGTTTTATTAGTTTTTTGGAACATACATAAAGACAGAGATTACTGTATCTATGAATTTCATTTAAGTATTATAACGGGAGCACTATACAGCATTTATTACTAAAAAAGTAAACATTAGGTCTATTAAGTCAAAAAACACTGCTCTACAATACAACCATTTCCCTGTCCCCATTATGGTCACTTACAAGTATCATGCAACTAATTCACAAGACTAAGTTCTGAGGAAAAACAATGCGTGTGTGTGTATTTGTGTATATTTTATGTACTTCAATCTTTAACACAAATTAAATTTTAAAAAGCCCCAAAAGAGCAATAAAGACAGAAAAAAAAACCCCACAACATTTTAAGATGAATGTATAAAATTTTCCATGCGATAAGTTAGAAAACTACAAGTATTCTGAAGGTCAATGTAACTTGACATCCAAGACTACTTAGCTACAAAGATCCAAGAATGGGATAAACTTATTGAGTCACTATGTTGTATGTCTGAAACTAATGTAGTAGCATTGTGTGTCAACTAAACAGAATGGTGACTCTGATCACCATAAATAAAATGTAAAGAAATACTTCCTAAGATAAAAGAGATATTAAACGGAACTCATAAAGTCAAATTGTCTTCAGTGGAGTAAGTATATCCCAGGGTATGTTAGTTGCTATTTACCACACCCATCTCTGACCATTCTAATCTCTCCTACATAATACTAAGAATAAACTTCCTAAAATGTAAATTATCTAAGCTTAAAAACCTTCAACAGGAGACTTCTGGTTTCCAGTTGAGCATGTAACGAGCTTAGAAGTTACCAATCCATCCTAACAAGTAAAAATCTAAACAAATTCTTCTTAGATTTGTCAGAGAAGTGAGGTCACAGGGCAAACCACTGCCCCCCAAATTGGAAAGACATACAGGTGGATACAGAGAATCACAAGGGACCAGAGCAGAAGCCGTGGAAAAAAACTTCCATGGAAACCAGCAGCAGAATAAGCAAATCTAAACTGTAACTGATGAATTGCTGGAAGCTCACTGGGAACAACTCTGAGTTAAAAACTCTAGGGGGATCCAGTCGCAGGGGACCCCCAGACTTGTGTGGGTTTTACCTACAGAAGCTCTACAGTGAATGAATATAAGATAAAAATCCTCTGATGTTTCTGGCATGGAGAAAAGAAAAGGAACAATTTTGAAACATTTCAGACCATTCTGTTCTTAACAAGGCCTGTATTTAAGAAAAAGTATTTTATTGGAGCTTAACCTGCCAGGATTTTATCAGAGCCTGACTGCTCTAAAAAGAAGGAAAATATCCAACTTTGTTTCCTTCTAGACATCCTTTCCTGACTAAGGGGGTAAAAGCCACTGAGAAGCACTGATTTATTTCACAGTCCAGGGGCATAAGTTCAAAAAAAGATTGAGACCTATAGACTATAGAAGGCTTCCCCTCCCTCTACAACATACACCACTACATCATTAGAAGCCATTTTCTGAAGTTCTCTTCACTCAGTTAATCACATCCACTTTTCAACAAAAAAAAATTACAAGGCATACTGAAACTTAAAAAATAGTCTGAAGAGACTGAATAAGCATCAGAATCGGAGTTCTTATGGCAGGAATGCTAGGATATTTTTTAAAAGATGATAAATATGATAAAAGTATTAACAGGAAAAGTAAAAAACAAGAATAGATGGATAATATATACAGAGACATGAAAATTCTAAGAAAGAATGAAAAAAATGCTAAAGACCATAAACACTATAACACAATCTATGAAAGAAGTAATTAATGAGTGGGACCATTAAAATAAAAATATTCTGCTCTATGAAAGACAATTTAAGAGAAATGAAAAGATAAGCCACAGATTGGGGGCAATATTTCCAAAAGATATATCTGTGAAGGACTATTTTCCAAAATATAGAAAGAACTCTTAAAACAGTAAGAAAAATGAACCTGATTTAAAAAATGGCAAAAGATGTAGATGTAAATGTAGATGTCATCACACCAAAGAAGATATACAGATTCCAAGAAAGCATATGAAATGATGTACAAAATTATAAATCATTAGAGAAATACAACATAAAACAACGAGATATCCATATATACCTATTAGAATGGCTAAAGTCTCAAACACTGGGATGCCTGGGTGGCTCGGTGGTTGAGCATCTGTCTTTGGCTCAGGGTGTGGTCCTAGAGTCGAGGGATCAAATCCCGCATTGAGCTCCCCATGGGAAGCCTGCTTCTCCCTCTGCCTATGTCTTCGCCTCTGTGTGTCTCATGAATAAATAAATAAAATCTTTAGGAAAAAAAAAAATCTCAAACACTAACAACACCAAATGCCGACAAGGATATGGAACAAGAAATCTCATTCATTGTTAGAGGGAATGTAAAATGGTAAAGCCACTTTGGGAGAATATTTGGCAGTTTCTTACAAAACTAAACATAGTCTTACTATACATATACCAGTCATGCTCGTTGGCAACATCTAAACAAAAACCTGTATATGAATGCTATTGCCAAACTACCAAAACTTGGAAGGAACCAAGATATACTTCAGTAGGTGAATGGGCAAGCAGTGGTACATCCCAGCAGTGGAATATTATTACACACTAAACAAGAATGAGTTATCAAGCTATGACAAGACATGGAGGAAACTTAAATGATTATTACTAAGTCAAAGACGTCAATCTGAAAAAGCTATATACTATGTGATTCCAACTATTAAGTAATCCCTAAAAGGCAAAACTATGGAAGTAATAAAAGATAAATGGTTGCTAGAAGTTATAGAGGAAGGAGGGACGAGTAGGCAAAGCACAGAAAAATTTTCAGGCAGTTAAAGTACTCCATGTGATGATACTACAATGGTAGATACATGCTTTATATCTTTGTCAAAACCCACAGAATGCATAATACCAAGAGTGAACCGAAATGTAAACCATGGTTACAAGGTAATAATAATGAGTCAATGCAGCTGCATTAACTATACCAAATGTACCACTGTGGTGCAGAATTTAATAATGAAGGAGTTTTTACATTTTTGAGGATACGGGGTATATGGAAACTCCCTGTACTTTCCACTCAATTTTGCTGTGAACCCACATGTGCTCTTAAGAAATAGTTTATGAATTTAAAAAAAAAGTGGTGGGGGAGGGCTGCATATATCAATCTCTGCCCTCTATAATCCCCAAATTCCCTTCCCAAAGCCCACTGAATCTATGGATCTTCTTAGTTAAGAGTGGCTGTGCTGATGTCAGATTGCTTAGGATCTTGAGCTGAAGGTCTTTAAAGTGTCCAGAGCCCAAAAATTTTCAAAGGCTTAGGAAGATTTTAAAAATAGGAGAAATAAAGAAAAATCCCAAACCCCAAAAATCCCCCCAAATGCCAACAGCATCAGTTCCAATGATAACAGTATAATCAAGTGTACTCTATGAAGTGATAAACTACCACTATCATCTTTATTTTATGAACAAGGAAGTAGAAGCATAGAAAGGTTGAAAATTTTGTCCAAGCTCTCAAGGATGGTAACAGCAGTACTAGGATTCAAACTTGGCAGTCAGAATTCAAAGTCCTGCTTGAATAAAATCCCATCTTTGATATAATAATATGAAAATCATATTGAGACACCTGGGTGGCTCAGTGGTTGAGCGTCTGCCTTTGGCTCAGGGCATGATTCCAAGGTCCAGGATTGAGTCCCGCATTGGGCTCCTTACAGGAGCCTGCTTCTCTCTCTGCCTATGTCTCTGCCTCTCTCTCTGTGTCTCTCATGAATGAATGAATAAAATCTTTTTTTTAAAAAAAGAAAATCATATTTAATATGGAATTGGGATTATTTAACTATGCCAGAGTTCATTTGTGTATGTGTTTTGGAGGGGAAGGTATAAAAAAGCCAGGAGATTCTGAAACTAGGAAACATTCCTGACTTCAGATCTTGTCCTTTTCTTTCTTAACTCTCAGTTTCCAAAATGTGTGAAACAGGAAGGTCCTCTATTTTATTTTATTTTATTTTTTTAATTTTTTATTTATTTATGATAGTCACACAGAGAGAGAGAGAGAGGCAGAGACACAGGCAGAGGGAGAAGCAGGCTCCATGCACCGGGAGCCCGACGTGGGATTTGATCCCGGGTCTCCAGGATCGTGCCCTGAGCCAAAGGCAGGCGCCAAACCACTGCGCCACCCAGGGATCCCAGGTCCTCTATTTTAGACAAATGATTGAATAAAAGGTAGGTTGTGCCAAATATGAACTATTAAGCAACTCTTCAAAAGAACCAAGCATAGGTTGGAGAGAATCGGAGAATATTTTTTGCAAATCATATTTCGGACAAGGGATTAATATTCAAAATATATAAAAAAAACTCATAGAACTTAACAACAACAAAACAACCTGGTTAAAAAATAGGCAGAGGATCTAAGTAGACATTTTCCAAAGAAGACATACAGCTGAACAACAGGCACATGAAATGATGTTCAACATCACTAAATTACTAGGGAAATGCAAATCAAAACCACTATGAGATATTATCTCATACCTGATGGTATGGCTTTTATCAAAAAGACCAGAAATAGTGTTAAAGAGGATGTAGAGAAAAGAGAACTCTCATATTCTGTTGGTGGGAATGTATACTGGTCTAGTTACTATGGGACACAGTATTCCTTAAAAAATTAAGACTAGACCCACCATATGATCTAGCTATTCTACTTCTGGGTATTTATGCAAAAAATACACAAATGCTGATTCAAAAAGATACATACATTCCTATGTTCACTGCAGCATTATTTACAATAGCTGAGAAATGGATATGTCCATTGATGGAAGATGTGATATGTATACACATACACACACAGACACACACACAATGGACTACTACTCAGCCACAAAAAAAAAATCGTGAAATCTTGCTGTTTGTGACAACATGGTTTAATCTTCAAGATACTATGCTAAATGAAATGTCACACAGGGAATGGCCATGGGGGAGTGGGAAAAATGGGTGAAGATGATCACTGTATGGTGATAGATGGTAACTGGAGTTTTGGTGGTGATTCTTGCATACAGATGTTTAATATAATGTTGTACACTTGAAGCTTATATAATGATACATGCCAATTTTATCTCAATTAAAAGAAGTTTATAAATCTTCCCATGTCTCCAAATCCAGGAAAATAACACATTTTTATTAACTGACCATTGGACACACATCTATAATGCCTTTTCTACATTTTCTACTGCTTATACTTTGATTGCCTCTTCACATGACAACCTTGTACCTACAAAGAAATATACTTCAGACTTGAACCAAGCATGGATGATCAAATTTTATTATTGTTACTTTTAAAAAGTTTCTTTCAGGTTTGTAACTTATCAGCATGTGTTATAAAATTACTTCTGAATTGTCAAATTTGAAAAATCTATCAAGTTTCTGCTATATATCAGCTCTATGAATTTGAAAAATTATTCTGGCCCTGTACCACTTCAACCTTGCTTCTCCACTATTCATGTCCTTCCAGCACCAGTACCAAGGACAAGTTCACAAACCAGTACATCTGCCATCCCTGCTCCAGGAATATTCCTGGAAGCCATTCCCATGTTGAGTTGACTATCAATAACCTAACTATACATGGAAATTACTGAGAACTACATAAATATAGCCTTCTAAACTCAAACTAAATGTATCTTCAATATACTTTCCTCTTACCGTGACCCCCAAAATGCTTGCTGATACTCCAATACCAGCATATAATACAAATACCCATATAATACATAGAACATAATATATATACACACACACACACATACACACACTCAAGAACTAGAAAGAGATCTTTCAATCTATTAATATTAAAATAGCCTACTTCTATAAATATGACAGGGACACAAGACCTGTGAAAGCTGCCAAAGCCCTTCCCGGAGCCTTGAAATGGGCCTAGATAAATGGGTGATTCTGTAAGGTTCATTAGTTTTAGGGCAAGGAAAGAAAAGTATACAAGTTTGTCAGTGCAATAACAAAGAGGTAAGGTATGTAGATGAAAGGGGAAAGGTGTAAATAAATAATAAAAAAGAAATATTTTTTAAAAAATATACTTTAAAGTACAAAATAGCAGCAGGATGGTTTAAGGTGAAATTAAACATAAGAGAAACTGAATTCTTAAGAACCAAAAATTAACAACAAAATTTTAATGTCTCTAAATGTCTATAAAACATGAACCTTAAAACTACTTTGAGATTAATATAGCCATTTTCTCATTCAGATTTACAAAGTAAAATTTCCTTTTTCCTTTTCTAAGTAAGAATAAACACAAACTTATTTTTTTATTACATACATTTTTAAAAAGGCATTTCTCAATAGGCACAAATTATTAGTTCATGATGGTGAAATAGGAAGTATATGGCCAAGAATATGCATGCTTATCTATGCTCCTAGAAACATACATACAGATACGTGAACACATAAAAGCCCACATACAGAGTTAACATTTGAATTTGGAAATTACCCTCTGATTTTAAAAATATATTTTTTAAGATTTTGTTTATTTGTTTGAGAGAGAGAAAGAGAGAGCACAAGAAGTGGGAGAAGGAGAGGGAGAAGCAGACTCCCCACTGAGTGAGAACTCCAAAGCAGAGCTCGATCCCAGGACTCTGGGATCATGACCTGAGCCGGACACAGATGCCAACCGACTGAGCCACCCAGGCACACTTGATTTTTTTTTTTTTTTAATGTAAGTTCCCTTATGTCCCTTAACAGCTATTCTTTTTTCTAATCCCCACCTCCTGGGAAAAACTAAACCATTTCTGCCCCTATAGTTGTGCACATTCCAGAATGATATATAAATATAATCCTACAGTGTGCAGCCTTTTAAATCTGATTTTTCACTTACCATAATTCATTTGAAATTCATCTATGTTGTTGTATGTATTTGTAGTTCATTTCTTTTCTGATGTGTAATATATTCCAGTTTATGGCTATATCATGACTTGTTTATATTAATCAGTTGAAGAACATCTGGATTATTTCAAGTTTTAGGTGACTATAAAAAGCTGCTGTAAACATTTGCACACAGATTTTTTGGTGAACATATGTTTTTATTTATCTTGACTAAATACCCAAATTGGGACCCCTGAGTTGTATGGTAGAGGTATGTTTAAGTTCATAAGAAATTGAACCTATATCATTTTGCATTCCCACCAGCAATATACGTAAGATCCATTGTTTAGTATTGTTGCCATCATTTGGTATTGTTAGTTTGTAAAATATTACCTATTTTAATGCATGTAGACTGGTATCTCACTGTGGTTCCAAATACTATCTGTCTAATATTTAATGATGTCGAACATCTTTTTTTTTTAGCATGTGCTGCCGAAGTGAGTACATGTCAAACATCTTTTGAAGTGCTTATTTGAATTCTCTATATCTTCTTAGATGAAGTCCCTAATTTAACACTAACATTTTTTTTATTATTGTTTTGAGAGATTTGATATAATTTTTAATAAATTCTTTTGTATATTACAAAAAAATATATATAAACATATCTTGTTTATTAAATATGTGCTTTACAAATAAGGTTTGTGGCTTGTCCATTCATTCTCTTAATAGAAGGTATCTTTAGAAAAGATTTTTTTTCAGGATGCCTGGATGGCTCAGCAGTTAAGCATCTGCCCTCAGCTTGGGGTGTGATCCTGGAGTCCCGGGATGGAGTCCCACATCAGACTCCCTGCATGGAGTCTGCTTCTCCCCCTGCCTTTGCCTCTGCCTCTGCCTCTCTCTGTCATGAATAAATGAATAAAATCTTCAAAAAAAAGATTTTTTTCAATTTTAAAGTAATAAATTTCATCACATTTTTCTTTTATAGTTCATGTTTCTTATATCCTATATAGTAAAAGAAATTTGCACAAACCAAGGTCACAAAGATTTACTCTTTTATTTCCCTTAAGTAATTTTATTTTAAATTTAGAATTCATTTTTAATTAATTTTTCAATTGTGGTAAATACACAACATAAAATTTGTCATCTTAGTCATTTCTAAGTGTATAGCTCAGGAGTATCAAGTAATTCATAAAAGTGCATACCCTACCACCATTAATCTCCATAACTTGTTTCATCTTGTAAAACTGAAACTCTGCACCCATTAAACAATAACTCCTCATTCACCAATACCTCCAGGCCCCGGCAATCTCCATTCTACTTTACCTCCCTATGACTTATAGTTACTCTAAGTACCTCATATAAGAAGAATCACATGGTATTTGTCTTTTGGAGACTGGCTTATTACATTCAGCATAATGTCCTCAAGTTTCATCCATACTGCTAGTTATGTTAGAATTTTCTTTTTTTTTTTAAGGCTGAATACTATTCGAAAATGTGTATAAACTACATTTTGCTTATCTAGTCATCCATTAATGGAAACAAGGGTTGATTTCACATTTTACTACTATGAATAATGCTGCTATGAATCAGGTGTACAAATATCTTGTCAAGATCCTGCTTTCAATTCTTTGGAATATATCCCAGAAGTAAAATTGCTGGATCATATGGTAATTCAGCCCACTGCCTTCTGGTCTCCAAAGTTTCTTTCTTTCTTTCTCTCTTTTTTTAAAAGATTTTATTTATTTATTTGAGAGAGAGAAAGAAGAAGAGAGAGAGAGCACGAGAGAGGGGAGGGTCAGAGGGAAAAGCAGACTCTCTGCTGAGTGGAGAACCCAATGTGGGGCTTAATCCTGGGAGTCCAGGATCATGACCTGAGCTAAAGGCAGACACTTAACTGACTAAGCCACCCAGATGCCCCAAAGTTTCTGATGAATTATCTGCTGATAATGTTTTTGAGGATTTCTTATATACGAAGAGCTGTTTATCACTTGCTGCTTTCAAGATTTTCTTTGTCTTTAGGAAATTTGATTATACTGTATCTCTGTGTTAGTCTCTGAGTTAATCTTGGAGTCTGTTAATCTTCTGGGTATATATAATCATGTCGTCAAATTTAGAAAGTTTTCGGTCCTCCTTTCTTCAAATATTCTCTCAGCCCCTTTATTTCTCTCTTCTTCTGGGGCATCCACAATGCATATGTTTACCTATTTGATGGTTCATACAGGTCCCTTAGGTTCTGTTCGCTTTTCTTCATACTTTTTTCTTTCTGTTCCTCAGACTCAAAAATTGCCATTGTCCTGTCTTCAAGGTCTTTGATCCTTACTTCCGCCTGCTCAGATCTGTCTCTGAAACCCTCAATTAAGTTTTCATTTTAGTTCTTACACTTTGCAGCTCCAGAATTTCTTTTTGGTTTCCTTTTTTAGGTTTTCTGCTTCTTCACATATTTTTTGTTCAAACCTCATTTTCTTGACTTTTTCCACATCTTTAGTTCTTTGAGTATCTTTATGAAAGCTGTTTTACTCTTTGTCTAGATCTGTCATTAGGTCTTTTTCAGTTGACTTCAATTTGTCCAATGCTTTACTGTTACTTTATATCCATTATGATTTTATTGTTGAAAATTAAATGTTTGAATCTAATAATGTAACTAAATCAGATTCTCCCCATCCTCTGTGTTCTACTGTGGTTTTCTTTGTTGTTGTTGTTATTCCTTTTGATTATTTATTCATTTATTTTTAAACTTTTGTCAGCTGTCTCTGTGCGAAGGATAAGACTGAGGTATAAACTTAAGGTCTTCTCTGGTCTCTTCTGAGCCTGTGCCTTTTCCTGGGCATGCACAGTCACTTTCAAATTTAACCCTCATGCGCAGTTGTGTTTGGATGTCTTAATCTTTAATATTTGGTTCCCAAATGGAGAAAAAAAAAAAAAAAAGAAGAAGAACTGGGGAAATGGCACCGGCCCCTTAAATTCTCTAGAAGTTGCTTTAGCCACAAGTGGTGGTGGGGTGAGGGGCTTGCAATGGGGATGGGTGCAACAACAATGGATGCTCCCACTTTATCTGCACCCCTATACTGAGAAGCAGCAATCAGTTATCAGAGAAGAATCTCTGATATTTGGAGAATAGGGTCATTTTTGCCCATTCTGGTTCCCACAAGTTGTGTGCAACTTGCTCTAGGAAGATGTATGAAGCTGTCTGCCTTGGGACTGGAGGTGGAAGATGGTAACTATTACTTTGGTAAGAGCTGGAATTGACTGAAATTAACTAAAACTTACTGTCCAGGCCTTCCCCTGGAAGTTGCAAGTCTTCAATACACTCCAGAGTTCCAAAATTATGACATCAAAGATTCTGTGGGTGCCAATCGTTGTCTAGATGGGAAGACAGATTCCTGATGATTCCTACTCTGCCATCTTCCCAGCATCCTCTACAAACCATTTCACTTAAATTTTGCATATGGTGTAAGATATGAATTGAGCTGCTGTTTCTGCTTTTCTTCTCTTTCTGTCTGTTTCTGCATATGGATATCTAATTATTCCAAGTACATTTGGTGAAAAGACACCTTTCCACATAGAACTGCCTTGTATCTTTTTAAAAAATCAGTTGACTATAGAGTTTCCTAATTGGTGAACATATAGGATATGTGAGGGAGTGTGGAGTGACTAGAGAGGTCATGGAATCTTCACACCCTTTCCCTATACCTTGCCCTATATATCTCTTAGCTGGATGTTCTTAAGCATGGAGGATAAAACTGGAATTTCTGGCAAGACTAAGGAGGACCAGGAAAGAAAATTAACAATAAAGGAGTTGGAAGCCCAGAGCTAAGTATGAACCCTTGAGACTCTGTGCCTCCTTAACAGACCCCGACATCTGCCCTGAAGGTGTTAAGTCAACCTTGCAGTATCAACCTTGACATAGATGATCAGTTTTTCTAGAAGGAAACAATTAGTGGAAAGAAACAACTTTAACAAAATCTGGCAGTAGAAAGTAAGGACTAGCAGGAAGTAAGATTTAATGTGCAACTTTCATTTCACCATCTTTTTTTCACGTGTTGCACGAAGATGCCACATAAAGAAAACATTGTCTATCTCCCAAGAAATAGCTCATGAGGTGTTAATGAGAAAATCCCTTCTCCCCAGAGCTAACTCTTAGGACAACTTAATTCTGAATAAATCGGACCACATAAGGAAATCAGGATTCACGTTACCACACAAAGGACAATCTGAGACAATCCAAATGACTCTCATGAGACAGGAAGTAGTTTTCAGTGTCTAGAAAAAATGTTCTATTCTTGCAAACAGGGCTCAGCAGACATAGTATAAAAGAGTTCAAATTATTAGTTAACTAAGGGAAGTACTAAGGTTGTAAAAAGGAGTGACAGTGCAAAAAAAGAGAAAAATGGAGAAAAGAAAAAAAATGGAGATGAAGTAGAGGCACCAAATTTAAATCACACTCCTCGTTGGAGGTAAGTTGCATGGTGCAGTAACAAGATCCTGGGAGTGGAAGTCAGATGACCAATGTTTGAATATTGAGTTCTGCACCTCTTAGTTACATAATGTTGTACTCATCACTTAATCTTTTAATCCTCACTATTTCTATCTGTGAAATGAGAAAATAACACCTTTTTCAAAGGATTATGGAAAGAATATGAACATTTGTGAATAAAACATACAAATCATTAAAATCAATGTGCCATATATGTATGGGTCTATTTCTAGATTCTCTGTCCTTTCCCACTGATCTACATGTCTCTAGTTTGTTGATGACTACACACAAAAATAGTGTGAGCTTTCCAACTTTGTTCTTTTTCAAAGATGTGAGGGATATACTTGGCTTTTGCATATAAATTTTAGATTTAAAATACAAATTTTACCAAAAAGTCCTTCTGAAAATTGGATTATTATTACATTGAATCAATAGAACAATTTGAGAAGAAGGGTCATTTCAAAAATTGTGGCTCTTCTAGTCTATGAACATGTTATTCTACTTCATTTATTTGGATCTTCTTTTTTCTTTAATGTTCAACTCTATAAAAAACAACCAAACTGTTTTTTATAAAGCTAGCTGTAGCATTTTGTCTTTCCACTACAATATATGAAACATTTACACTAAAAATTAGGACAAATAATGAAAATGGGAGAAATTTAGAAAATTCTATTCTTATATTAAATAATGTGTAATTCAGTGTGTAATTCACACTGGATCAACTAAGAAAATATACAAATTACAAAGAGGAACCAACCTAATGTAAACACACCAGAAAAAGAAAGTAAGAGTGGGGAAGATCTGTTATAGGAGTATAGACTGAAAAATTGTTCCACAAATCTTGATATATTAAATTGCTTGGAAACTCAAGTAACATATCATCACGAAAAGAGCAGAAGGTACATTACAAAGTAAGTCATCAAGCTGCAGATAAAAGGAATCATCAAATTGTAATTTTTTCCCACCCTAAACATAGTTGATGGGATGAAAGACATGGAAAATGTTTGAGGAAGATATGCAGAATTATTTCTTGCATCCAGTCAGACAGTTGGTTAGGGGGATGTTTACCATTCAACTGACTTTTGAGATAAAAAAAACTTTGGGAAGTCCAGCATTCTGAGACACAATATACTGTCCAGAAGACCATACATGTTTATCAGTAAACTGGATACCTGAGTGCTCTAAACTTTAAAATGCAGGAAAAAGTAAGAAGTTGCTGTTTCATTTAAGGGAATATAAGAATTCAGATGCTGAGCCATGTGTATGGGACAGATGGCTTCTCAGGAGTACACTCATCTCCTGTTAGTAAAGTTCTTCGAGCTCTGTAAAATAGCAGATTCTGAACCACTAGGAACCAAGTCAGGGAAAAGATGCTTGAATATATATAAAAAATTCACATAGATAGAAATAATGTTTTATGTTTCTTTAGCAGAGCAAATATTAAGATATAATTGAACTATCAAATAGTGATCAGGACCAAAAGAAGCTGATTTAACTGAAGCAAACTACTCACCTAAACAAAATACACCTGTATCTCAATTATGGAGATAAGCAAACATATGAATCCAATAACTATTTTTTCTAACTATTTAGATACATTTGGAAGCAAGTCAAAATTTTACCCAGATGTATGAAAATATATTACTTCACGAAATATCTCAAATTTAAATTATGACTTAGTAGTTCTTATGCAGAGCTAAGTTAGAATTGTGAATAGCCTAAGTGTAAGCTTCTTATGAACAAACACCATGTCTTTGTATTCCTGGCATCTAGTATGATGCCTGACATATAGTAACTGATTTATGAACTAATAAACAAATGGATGAAGTGACTAATGAATATACCCCACGGTTCTTGAGAATAGAAATACTTGAGAAAGCAAAAACTAAAGCACTAACTGGAGTTTGCAAATGGACATATAATTAAGCATAGCAAATTAATCACATTTATCAATTATTTCTATGGAAAACCTTCTAAAACAAGAAGAAATGAACTTAAAAGCTATTAAATAATAAGACCAAAGAGAACGAGAGAAGAAACAGTGGATAAGGAATTTCAAACAATTTATGGTAAAGAGAAAGTATGTAGAGGCAATGTCCTGGTTAAAACTCTTTAACTATAAGGAACAAACTGAGGGTTGCTGGAGAGGAGGTAGATGGCAGGATGGGGTAACTGGGTGGTGTGCATTCAGGTGCACTTGATATGAGCCCTGGGTGTCATACACAAATGATGAAACACTAAATTCTACCCCTGAAATTAATAATACACTATCTGTTAACTAACTTGAATTTAAATGCAATCTTTATATATTTTTATAAGATTTTATTTATTTATTTAAGAGAGAGAGTAAATGAGAGAGAGAGCACAAGCAAGGGCAGGGGCAGAGAGAAAAGCAGCCTCCCTTGAATAGGGAGCCCCTTGTGGGGCTCGATCCCAGGACCTTGGGATCATGACCTGAGCTGAAGGCAGACACTTAACCGATGGAGCCACCCAGGCACTCCTAAATAAAATCTTAAACAAACAAACAAAGAAACTATGGTGAGTAAACACATACATTTATCCTCAATCAAAACGAATACAAAGCAATATGAATGTGTTAACTCACCATGACAAAGATAATGGAAAACAAAAACAAAAACACCAAAAACCACAACAGTCAACAATGTGAACATATTCTAAAGCAGAAATAAACCTGAAGAAGCTAACGAAACCAGAAAAGCTATATAGTAACAACTTGAAGAGGGCTGTTCACAAATTCCTAGAATGTCTCAGAAACTAAGAGCATCAGGTCAGGTACCTTAGAAGGTGGAAGTATGACATGGTAGCTAAAACCAGGGACACTGGATGAAAAGTTTGTATAAGGAATGGCTAAATGCCCAGATTCTCTAGTCATTCCCATGTCATCATGTTACTATCTTACCCTCACAAGACAATAGTTTTATTCTATAAAGAAACTGAACTAATGTTCAAGCCTAAAGGACTAAGAATAGTAGAAGGGTGGAGGGAGGTACCATATGGAACCAAGACAGATTGAGATAAAGTCTACATACTGAGGATTGAGAACATTATTCTGCTTCCTTTGTTTATGCCACAAAAATGGTAGCTATGTTTAAAGCTTCACATACAGCACACAAGTGGAGGATACCTTTTTCTCTTAAGAATTTTAAGAAGTCACAAAGAAGACATACAAATGGCTAAGAGACACATGAAAAAACGCTCAACATCACTCTGCATCAGGGAAATACAAATGAAAACCACAATGAATACCACCTCAACATCTGTCAGAATGGCTAAAATTAACAACACAGGAAACAACAGATGTCCGTGAGGATGTGGAGAATGGGGAATCCTCTTATGCTGTTGGTGGGAATGCAAACTGGTGCAGCCACTCTGGAAAACAGTATGGAGGTTCCTCAAAAGTTAAAAATAGAACTACCTACAACCCAGCAATTAAGCTACTAGGAATTTTTTTATTCATGAGAGACACACACACACAGAGAGACAAAGAGAGAGAGAGAGAGAGGCAGAGACGCAGGCACAGGGAGAAGCAGGCTCCATGCAGAAGCTCAATGTGGGACTCGATCCCAGGACTCCAGGATCACGCCTGGGCTGAAGGCAGGTGCCAAACTGCTGAGCCACCTAGGGATACCCAAGCTACTAGGTATTTATCCAAAGGAAATAAAAATAGTGATTCAAAGGAGCACATGTACCTCAATGTTTATAGCAGCAATGTTCACAATAGCCAAAACATGGAAAGAACCCAGATGTTCATCAACAGATGAATGGATAAAGAAGTGGTATATATATATATATATATATATAACGGAATATTGTATATCAAAAAAATGAAATCTTGCCATTTGCAATGACATGGATGGAATTATGCTAAGCAAAGTAAGTCAGTCAGAGTAAGAAAAATATCATATGATTTCACTCATATGTGGAATTTAAGAAACAAAACAGATGGGCATAGGGGATAGGAAGAAAAAATAAAGTAAGATAAAAACATAGAGGAAGGCAAATCTCCCTGGACTCTTAACTCCAGAAAACAAACTGAAGGTTGCTGGAGAAGAAGTGGGTGGGGTGTGGGGTATGAGGTACATGGATGATGGGCATTAAGGAGGGCACCTGTGCCCTTGGTGTTTTATGCAACTGATGAATCACTAAATTCTACTCTTGAAACTAATAATATACTGTATGTTAACTGAATTGAATTTAAATAAAAATTTTTTTAAACTTTTAAGAGGTCACAAAAAGACAATCCCCACATATTAACATTTAGGGATTTCCATACTTTTCTAGTCAAAAAGCTTTTCTAACCATTTTTTTACAATTTCAATCTTAAATATGAGTGGACATTCATGGATCAAAAGGCACTGAAGAAAGCATCCAATATGAACAACAGAGATGAAGACAATGTGAAAAGAAATTCAGAGCAAACATACGACGCAGCAACAGAAGAAAATTAAGTACAAAAAAATCCCAAAATAATACCAAAAACCTGAGCAGCAACAAGCATCTCAAAACAAGAGGCTATGAAAGAAAAGTGAATAAGGTATAAGAAATAAAAGAAAAAAGAAAAAGAAAAAGAAAAAAAGCTTAAAAATATATATAAGATTGCAGCAATTTTCTTTAGTTTAAACAAAAATGCAACAGAAGAGCTGGGTAATAAAGAAGAAATGTCCCAAAAAGCAAAAAAAGAAAAAAAATTAGAAAGTCAATACATAAATAAAAGAAGTTGCAGAAAAATATATTGAAGGAAAGGAGAAAAAATGGTAAAAATGAGTAATTTCCAGGTATAAGCACTCAAGTTACCAGGTTAAAAGAAAATACCTACTATCACTAGAATAAAACAAAAACAAAAACACCCAACAAAGGCATATTTTCATAAAATTAAAGATTAACCACAATAAAGGACAAACTCAGAAGCTTTCAAAATAGAGAGACATATGAATATATATAAAACATGCAAAGGAACAAAAATGATAACGGTGTTGCGATTCTGTGCTTTTTTTTTTTTTTTTGAAGTCTATTAATTTATTTGGGAGAAAGACAGTGCATGTGAGCAGTGGGGAGGGGCAGAGAAGAGAAAGACAAGCAGACTGCTCAATGAGCAGGGAGCCCAATGTGGGGCTCAATCTCAGGGCCCTAAGGTCATGATCTCAGCAGAAATCAAGAGTCAGATGCTTAACAGACTGAGCCACCAGGTGCATCAACTACTGTGATTCTTAATAGCAACCTTGGAATTAGAGGCAATGAAGAACTAACCTCAAAACTCTAAGGAAAAATGATTTTCAACACAGAAATATAAAATTATCAATTTCGAAATTATCTAGACACGGTTATATAGGAATTGAAAAGGTTTAGTTTCTATGCACTATTCTTAGGAAGCTGTTGAGGGTTATCTTTCCAGAAAACCAGGAAATATTCTGAAAAGAACTAAAGAAAAAAATGTACAATATGATCCTGGAACATCTCACATCAGATACTAAGAAAGCATTCAAAGCCTAGTAGTGTCGTATAAAAGGACCGCATTGAAAATGGTCCCATTTGTTAAAGGTGGGACAATTTAACCATCATCAATAAAGTGAATTGGAAAAAAGTGAATTAAAAATAAAATTCTCTTGGGCAGCCCCAGTGGCCCAGCAGTTTAGCACCGCGTTCAGCCTGGGGTGTGATCCTGGAGACCCGGGACCCAGTCCCACGTCAGGCTCCCTGCACGGAGCCTGTTTCTCCCTTTGCCTGTATCTCTGCCTCTCTCTCTCACTCTCTCTCCTCTGTGTGTCTCTCAAGAAAAAATAAAGTCTTTAAAACAATACGTGAATCTTTTAAAAAAAATAAAATAAAATTCTCAAACACTTAGCAGACTAAGATTACAAAGTAACTTCCTTAACCTGATAAACGGCATCTATGAAAAAAAAATGTGAGAACTATACACTGAAAACTACACAGAACTATAGAAAGAAATTAAATAAATGTAAAGACATCTGTTTATTAACTGAATAGAGTTCATATTATTAAAATGGCAAAACTTCCCCAAATAATCTAAACCTCAGCTGACATCTTTGCAAAAATTAACAAGCTAATCCTAAAATTCAGATAAAAATGCAAGGATTACAGAACAGCGGAAAAAGAAACCCACTTGAAATAGAACAAAGTTACAAGATTTACACTAAACAATTTTAAAAATGAAAGCCCTTACTGGAAATCATTAGAGAATGTTAGCCAAACAAGTTGCTATTTCAAAAACTAATAAATAAAGAGAAATACACATTTTTTCCTGCTCTTTCTAAATAAACTGAATGAATGAGTTTCCAAGTAATAGATGAGGGGAGGTTCTCCTTTATAGAGGTATGTCAAGTAATGAAGGAAGAGTATGAGACTATAGCCCTTTTGCAATGTCTAAAGATATAGATCAGTACTGAATGTTGACAGCTACTAACATCACAAAAAGAGAGGCCTTAGATATTATGAGTCTTCTAAGGGAGGAACACAACATTCCTATTTAAAAAATTGCCAAAATATGGAAATAATTATAAGATAAAAAGTTGATTAAGAAAGAGTCAACTACTCAATCTTTTAGAGAACAATATTTAATTTATTTACATGTTTTCTATTTATTTAGTGAATCATATAGAGATGGACATGAGTTACCAAATAATTCAGACACCAGAAGGAGAATGGAAGAAAAATGGTGAGGAGAGGTGTTTAAATTACTGCTTTTTTACTTTAGGCTTTTGATTTGGACGAGGGACTTAATCTTTCTAAATCTCAGTTTACTCATCTATAAAATGGATGTAATATCATCATTCTTACAGAATTGTTTAAAGAATTAAAGATAATATAAAGCCATATGGCTTACATATAAAATACAATGTGCAGCTAACAAAAATGACATATTTTAGTTACTGATATAGAAAGATAGTCTAGAAATAGTGTTCAATGAAAAAGCACAGTACCAAAGAGTATGTATAATATGGCCCTATAAAATTGCCTACCTATCCATCTCTCTTTCCTTCTCCTCTCTTATGAACCTAAGGAGAGAAGTTATCTAAAAGGAAGGTTATCAAAACATGCTTAGTAATGGTTATTTCTACATAGCAAGAAATAGCAGAGTTCAGTTCATTTTATGTATTAAAAAACTTTTCTTCCATGTTTGATTTGTTAAAATGATCATTTTTCCAAAGCAATGCACCATATTTAAATTAGTAAAAATAAAAGAAAATAAAACAACTGAGAAAGACAATGTTAAAGCATGGGACAAGGTAATGCTAAGTGAAATTAGCAGATTATAGATAACATTACACATAGGTTATAAAGAAAAAATGAAAACAATTAACTTATTAGCATACTTGATTATAGTATTTTCATTCCAGTTTTATTATATAATATTATATGATTTCTTTGTCACATGTATGTGTAACTTCTTACTCATATTAAGCCAAAATCTACCTCCCTATTAAGTTTCATTCATTGATAACAGTTTTGCCCTGAGGCCACAAAGACAAAAGTGTAATTCCTTTAAAACATGATAGATCCTTAAATATTTAAAGATTTGTTCCCCCTAAGCCTTCTCTTTTTCAAATTTCTATAGGCTTCATAAAACCAAGCACTATGTCTTATTCATCTTTATATTGCCGGCAGGTCTGAAATAATGTCTTAAATATAGTAGGCAATCAATAATATAGGCATTTGTAGAGATGGATATGAAATACTCTCACTATTCTTGTCACCCTTTCCCAGCTATGTTTTCATTTAACATGCTTCCTACAATATGACTTTTAGTGCCCTCTCAGTTCCTCACATTCCTTATCTCCAATGACCTAAAACTCTCCTTCAAACATTCCAGTCCCATGGCTATAACCATGAAAAGCAGTGCCTGAAAAACAGCTCTATCTGGTAAATTCAGACATTCCACTCTATACTGACCCAGTCTTCTCACCCACTTGTTTACTTATAATCACTCTATCTTCACTATCACATCAGGACCTTTCTGTCAACTGACCACTTTTCCCATATTCACATCTTTCCTGTCTTCATGTTTTTCCTCACCTTGTATGGATTTCTCAGCCCATACATTACCTTTCATTCTATCAAGATCACAAAATGTCCTTATTCTTCAGTCCATGCATCACAAGGTGGTAAAAAAAAAAATCTTAGATCCAACCAAAAGCCTTTTCTAAGATTGTACCTATAATGCTGGGTGTTGCTGGGGAAATCGTATTTTTGAGAGCATTGGTTCCACAACATATCTAAAATTTTTGTTCTCAAATGGTTACTTGGTGCTGCTGCTGATTCTATCACACTAATCTCATTATCTCACTCTCCCTTTCAGCAATATTTCACACTGTGTCAACACTCATTCAATTCTCTACTTTCCCATTTCTCTAAACACATAACTGTGTTTCCCATTTCCTGAAAAAAAAAAAAGTCATCATATGCAAACTTCCTAAACTTCTTGTCACCCCAGAAACTATGGATGTCTCAATAATATAATGTAGCCATAACAAAGGATGAAATTACTTACATATACAAAAAACGGACAAATAAGTAAAGTACAAAACAACGTCTATGTTTATGCTATCCAGTATCTGAGTAAAAAATAGAAATTCCCTTGAAAAGGCACACAATTTTTTGTGGAAAAATTAAAAACTATATTTTTCAGAAAAAAGTGAGTGAAAGGGAGATTTTTCAAAGTATACTCTTACATAGATGATTTAGAAGTTTGAACAATGTGAAAATGTTGTCTTGAAAAATAACAAACCAAGCTTATACATCTTGGCATGTTTGTTCCTTTTATGCTTTAAAACCCCAGAATGCAGGGGTGAGGGGGCAAGGGGAATATAGAGTTACTGTTTAATGTTTGGGATGATGAATAAGTTCTGGAGACAAATGGTAATGATGTTTGCACAACAGTGTGAATGTACTTAATATAACTGAATTATAAACTTAAAAAGTTAAAATAGTAAATTTTCTTACGTATATTTTACTTAAAAAATCTCCTATAATACTGATAAATAAAAAGCATAAAACACCTTCCAGTGCCTTCTTACTGCTATTCTGATGAAAAGAAAAGGACCCCATATAAAATGACCTATGCCAAACTCCATTTTTGTCTTGAGACTCTCTTCTATTAGCTCAAGAATATTCCTATGACCTGATCTACTTTTACCTTTAGTTCCTCAAAGGCCTAGCAGTCTCTCTGGCTCTTACTTAGGCTTAGCACATAAAACTACTCTTCCTGGAATGCAAATAAATATCACTCACTAACAAGATGCCCCTTCTGTTCTTTGTGACTTGATAGTTCACTCTCTTAAACTCTGCCATTACATCGTTTACTTCCTTTATATGACACTCATCACAACTGTTATCATCTGGTTAGTGTTTGAGAACTCAGTGAAGGTTGGAACCACGTAGGTCTTGTTCTCTAATATGTATCTGATGCTTAACACATGGGATGACAAATAATAGATACCCTATAAATGTTTTTGAATGAATGGATTAATCAAAATTAAACTACACTCCAGATGTGGTCTAATCAATGATTGGAGTAGAACCATCCCTTACTCTGAATGTTAATATGAACAATACATCCCAATATTACTTTATTTTTATCAGTTATGACAGTTGACTTCAATTTAGCATAAGGTTATTCAAAACCAGAAATCTTCTTGAACTAAACTAGTGACAATAGGTGAGGATTTCTGAAATCCTTCCACACAAAGCAGACTTTCTAAGCATAAGTGCAGGATTTGTCCTATTAATTTTTATCTAATTATTTTTCAAACTTATCTCTGCCATCCAGTATATTAACTATTTCTCTCAGATTTGAGCCATTTGCAAATGAAATAGACTTGACCTCTATTTAGCCCATGGATAAGAACATTAAATATGACAGTGCTGAGGACAAAGTACAGTACAATTCCATAAGAGACATTTCTTGAAGCTGACATGACCTATTAATTAACACTTTTGGAAAATGGCTGTAAATACCTTTAATATGTATTATCTTTCAGCATTTTCCCTCTCATAAAAATTTAGACAACTATTTCTCCTAAGTGGCAGAAATGGCACAACATATCAGCAGTAAAGAAAGTTCAGAAAATCGGAGAAATTTTCATAAAACTATGCTAGAATATTCTTAACCTTTAAGCATGACATTAGGGAGGACAAATTTGTCTTCCCACAGTGTACCTTTTGAAGGTGGCTACTGATAACAGAATGCTTCGCTGGATTACCTATGTGTCCTTCTTTTCTGTGTAAAAGAACATTTATTAAAGTTGCCATTCCTGAGGTCTTTCTTACTTCCAGGGAAAGCGAAAAAAAGGTGCAAGATGAAGTCAGATACTAGGCAAGCCATTTAACATTGCCTGGTGCCTATAAAGTGACAAAGGCAGACTGAGTAATCTGTAAAGTCTTTTCTAGGTCTCCTGTGCTAATGATGGACAACTGAATGTGCTCCCTTATCCAAATCATATTTGCATTTATAGTGTCCTCTAAATACAATGCAGCACAATGAATGATGCAAAGGATTGTGGATATGGGATGTTCTGGTGGAGTAATACTTCCTCTGTGTCTCTCAAATCAAACCAAGTAGTCATCTATACCTAGACTTCTCATCTCCAAACTACATTTGCATTATTATACTTCTGTTTGTGACCACATATGTATCTAATAAACTTTATAAAGATAAAGTTATAATTTTGCTAAGCTTCATTTAACTTAATTTGAATACAGTCATGATATTTCAAATATAAAATATGGGTCTAGAACTGAATAACTAACCATAATTTGCCTTCTGCAAAATTATAGTGTGAAAATGACATCTTCATGAAATCAAAACATTATGGAAAAAATTTAACATTCCAAACTAACTTAAAATGCCAGGAAGAGCCTTGATCTGAATCAGTCTATGATACCATATTAGTTTCAAGGTAATAAAGAAAAGGAATAACGTAAAATTTTTGAAATGGAATCTGGAAGAAAATGTCTTTTGAGAAGCATAATAATAATAATAATCTTGAAATGGCTTTCTCTAGTAAACAGAAAATAGAACACAATCTCCCCAAACATAAAGCATTTCCAAAATATAAACCTTTCTTTGAAACCGTATGTGTGTTAATAATCAAGAAAGGAATAGTTACACACTTCTTTTCTCATATGACAAGTCCTAGTCAGAAAAGATGAAATGCTTCTGACCATTTAGGATTTCCTAGTCCCCCAAAGATAAATCCAATTAATATGTCTCTTCTATGTAAATAAACTTTTGGCATTTATAGTCTGCAAAAAAAAAAAAATACAGTCTCCTAACAACATGTAGTATCATGTCTATTTGGCATTATATCTTATAACTATTTATTATTATTTATGTATAGATAGACAATTGACTTTTTATTAGTAACTCTGTGCTAGGATACCTTAATAAATTCTTTTATTGTGAGCATTTTTGAGCTGATCCCCTCAGGCCTTCCAATTAAATAATATGAGCTGCAAATAATGATAATTTTGTCATTTTCATTACAATTTTTACCTTTTTTTGGGTGTGTGTATATATCTGAACTGATTTAGTGCTGCCTGCATAAAGCAAACCATGATGTCAGGGAACATCCTTGCTCCAGATTTAAAGTTTCATATAATACAGTGGCTTTGAGTATATATACACACATTTTTAAAAACCTCATATTCATAGATTGGAAGAGTTAATCTATAACCAGAGCAATCTATAGAATTAATGCAATCCCTACTACAGTACTTATAACATTTTTTCACAGGACTAGACTAATCCTAAAATTCATATGGAACCACAAAAGACCTTGAATAGTGAAAGCAATCTTGAAAAAAAAAGAACAAATCCAGAGGTATCACAATATCACATTTCAAGGTATAATGTAAAGACACAGTATTCAAAGAGTATGGCACTGGCACAAAAACAAACACAAAAATTAATGAAATGGGATAGAGATCCCAGAAATAAATCCACACTTACATGGTCAATTACTTTACAACAAAGGGGTTAAGGATATATGATGGGGCTAAAGACAGTTTCTTCAATAAATGATGTTGTAAAAACTGGACAGCTACATGCAAAAAAATTAAAACGAACCACTTTCTTACACCATACACAAAAACAAAATCAAAACAGATTAAAGATCTAAATGCTAGACCTTAAACCATAAAACTCCTAGAAGAAAACAGCAGTGATCTCTTAGACATCACTTAGCAATATATTTATGGGTTGTCTCCTCAGCCAGGGGAAGCAAAAGTGAAAATAAACTATTGGAACTATACCAAACTAAAAAGCTTTTGCAAAGGAAAGTAAACCATCAACAAAACAAAAAGGCAACTTAGTGAATAGGGAAAGATATTTGCCAGTGATATATCCAATAAGGGGTTAATATCCAAAATATATTGGGACTTGTAAAACTCAACACCAAAAATGCAAACAATTCGATTAAAAAACAGGCAGAGGATATGAACAGACATTTTCCCAAAGAAGACATAAAGATAGCCAATAGACACATGAAAAGATGCTCAATCAACATCACTAATCATCAAGGAAATGCAAATCTGAATGTACTGCCTTCTCCAAATCATATTTGTATTTACAACTTCCTCTAAATATAACCCAGTCAGAACGGCTAGTATCAAAAGAAATAACAAGTGTTGGCAAAGATGTGGAGAAAAGGAATCCCTTGTGCACTGTTAGTGGGAAGGTAAATTGGTGAAACCACTATGGAAAACAATACAGAGGTTCCTCATAAAACTAATAAGAGAAATACCAAATTCCACTAGTTGGTATTTACCCAAAGAAAACAAAAACACTAATTCAAAATTCATATGCACCCCTATGTTTATAATAGCATTATTTAAATAGCCAAATTATGGAAGCAACTCAAGTGTCCTCTTGATGAATGGATAAAAAAGTTGTGGTATATAAATATAAAAAAAATAATCATCAGCCATAAAAGGAATGATATCCTGCCATTTAAGACAACATGGACAGACCTAGAGGGTATTATGCTAAGTGAAGTAAGTCAGAGAAAGACAAATGCCATATAATTTAACTTACATGTGGAATCTAAAAAACAAAATAAATCACCAAACAAACAAAACAAAACATACAGGGAACAAACTGATAGTTGCCAGAATGGAGGTGAGGAGGGGAGCTGGGTAAAGTAGATGAAGGGGATTAAGAGGTACAATCTTCCAGGTATAGAATAGAGAAGATGTGGAGATGAAAAGTACAGTATACAGAATAAAATCAGTAACACTGTACTACACTTATCATAGTGAGCACTGAGTTATGTACAGAATCGTCAAATAACTATGTTGTACACCTGAAATTAATTTATCACTGTATGTCAACTATACTTCAATAATTAAAAAATTATTAAACCGTATAAAAGGATAGATACTGAATTTTATCAAATTACATCTCAGCATATATGGAGATGATGTAATGAAGTTTTTCCTTTTCACTAGTAAAACGACTATATTAACACATTTTCTAATATTAAACTATACTTGCTGATCTAAATTCAATTTGCAACACATGAGGTCAACACATGAGGACTTTTCATGAGTTTTGGTTTATATTAATATTGAGGATTTCTACATTTATAAATTTAAGTTAAAAAGTCCTTAGTTTTTTTTTTTCTGTATATTGTCTGATTTTGCTATCACTGTTAAAATGCCTTCATACAATTTAGAAAGACTCTATCTCTGTGCTCTATAGCCCTTGAAAAAGCATCAAAACACCATAAGGTTATTTTAAAAACTTGTAGAAGGCAGCCCGGGTGGCTCAGTGGTTTAGCGCCGCCTTCAGTCCAGGGCGTGATCCTGGGGACCCCCGGATAGAGTCCCACATCCCGCTCCCTGCATGGAGCCTGCTTCTCCCTCTGCATGTGTCTCTGCCTCTCTGCCTCTCTGTGTCTCATGAATAAATAAATAAAATCTTAAAAAAAAACAACTGTAGAAAGGATAAAAGAAAACATACTGGGAAAAAATGTGAGGGACTCATCACAAACAGCTGATTTCTATTATAAAGATTTCCAATATATCAATAAGAAAAAAATAGCTAGTCAGTTTAGGAAGATGAAGGGCAAAGAACATAAAGAGACAACTAGCAGGAGAAGAAGTAAAACTACCATCAGAACACACTGGCAAGAGAAAAATAATTTATATTTGAACAGGTTGGAAAGGTGTGGAGAAAGAGACAAACTTATTGCTTGTGGGAATATAAATTAGTATAATTTTGGTGGAGCAGTTTGCAAAAGTCTAAAAAATATAAAAATACACATGCCCTTTGTACCAGCAATTCCAATTCTATAAATTTATCCTAAAGATTTATTCCTGTATGTGTGACATGAAATATTAAAATAGCTCATAATTATTGAGTGGTCACTATGTGCCACTGACTGTTGAAGTCCCTCATAAATATTAGCTAATGTAAATCTCCTAAGAATTCTCTGAGATAGGGATAATTATTGTCTCTTTTAGAGCTAAAGACACCAAGGTCTGGAGAAGTAAAGTTACTTTCATAAAATGAAACATTGTAAGTACTGGATATAAATATATAAGACAGGTGGTCTAGCTCTAATTTTGCATGCTTTTTGCCAATATAATGTACTGCCTCTCAAAATGTGCAAGGATATTCAATGCTGTACTGTATGCAACAGCTATGTACCACAGATAAAGGTCTATTAATAGTATACTAAATAAATTATAGTGCATGCAAACAGTGGAATACTGGGAGCAGCTAAAAATAAAAATGTTAAAGCTCTTTTAGGAACTGATATGGAAGGATCTCCACACATATTAGATGAAGACAACATACAGCAGAACAATACGTACCTTATATTACTATATATGTAGAAATAAAATGAAACAATATTATACACATACAATCATATATGCTTCTTCATGCATGGAGTGCCTCCAGAAGGATACACAATAAATTGCCAACACTGTGTATCCATATGCTTCTTCGTACATTGAGTATCTCCAGAAGGATACACAATAAATTGCCAACACTGTGTTTCCAGAAGGATACAAAATAAATAACCCAACCCAGGTTACCTGGGAAGGGAAATGGCTGGCTGGGAGACAGCCAAAGAAGAATGAACTTACTCTTCACTTTTGTACATTGTGCACATTTACCCAGTCAGTACAATTAAATAATTCCAAAAATAAAATGGAAGGTAAAAAATTAAAGAAAAAAAAATGCCATTATATACTTCTTTTATTTATGTATAGGTCTTCACATAAGATTTTACTTGAAGAAATTACTCCATAGCTACTACCAGTGTGAAAAGCACTGGAACAAAGAATGACTAATAACCTTAATGTTCATGGTATATATGCAAGAATTAAAATTTATAGAAAGTACTTTGTCATACCTGATATGTGCATTACAGTATCTTTTGGCATACTCAGTCCATGTTCCAAATTTTTGAGGAAAGAGAGCTTCAATCTGCATGAAAAGCTGTAACAATACAAGTGTTCTCAATATGTTGTAGTATTTTCAAGTAAATATTATTACTATGATAACTCTAGTTTAAAAAATAGCAAAGAGTAAAAAAGAAAATCCACCTCTTCTTTCTCAGGCCCCCTCCTTTTCCTCTATTCACACATCTCTGCCATCCTATTCTTCAGGGATAACTGTTATCTTTTTCTCTAATATACATTTATATATTTTGTATGCCTACACAGAGATACATATATCTTCTCTTCTATTAATGTGAAGATATTATATATATAAAACTAGAATTTTTGTCCCCTAAAACATGTCTTAGACAACATTAGAGTACATATAAAAGCAGGGGAGCCTGCTTCTCCCTCTGCCTTTGTCTCTGCCTCTCTCTCTGTTAGTGTCTCTCGTGAATAAATAAATAAAATCTTAAAAAAAAAGAAAAAACAGTCTCCTGATCTTGGACACATAGGCTGTTTCTGGCTTTTATACAATTATAAAAGTTAATAACTTCATTTAGTCTCTCTATGTATATGTGTGCATATATAAATATATGTAGGCATAGGTATATGTATCTACATCTCATCTACCATTTATCTATTTATCTATTCATCCATCCATCCACTCACCACTCATCAATCTGTATTTCCATTAGTTAAGTCTGTAGGATATATGTTCAGAAATGAAATAGGTGGATTTAAGGTATATGCTTTTTAAAGTTTGATGGCTGTTATTGTGCTACAGTGCAAAAAGCAGGTCCCAGTTTGTATTCCCATCAATAGTATCATGAAATCTTCTCATTTTTATAACTTTGATAGGCTGTACATAGTAGTGTCTCACTGTTATTTAGTATACATTTTTAAGAGAGCTGCTTTAATGAGAAATAATTCATATATCACTTTCATTGTTCATACATTCATTTTTTAAATTTTTTAAAAAGATTTTATTTATTCATGAGAGACACAGAGAGAGAGGCAGAGACATAGGCAGAGGGAGAAGCAGGCTCCTTGTGGGTAGCCTGATGTGGGACTCAATCCCAGGACCAGGACCATGATCTGAGCTGAAGGCAGACACTCAACCACTGAGCCACCCAGGTGCCTCTCATTGTTCATACTTTTAAAGTGTACAATTCAGTGGCTCTTAGTATATTTACAAAATGCCGATCACCATTATTTACTTTTGAAATATTTGTATCACCATAGACAGGAATTCCATACCTATTACTAGTCATTTCCCATTCTCTCCAATCCTGGCAATCATTAATCTGATTCCTATTTCCATTACTTAGCCTTTCTGGATATTTCACATAAATAGAATTATGTAAGTCTGTCTGACTTCATGGACTTAGCATACTACTTTCAAGGTTCACCCATGTTGTAGAATGTATCAGTATTTCATTCCTTTTTATGGATACATTTTCATTACCCATTTATCAGTTATGGACACTGGCTTCTTACTACTTTGTGGATATTATAAATAATGCTACTATGGATAGTTTTTTTTGTGAACACACATATATTTTCAGTTTCTTGTGTATAAAATTAAAAAATGGAATTGCAAAAAAAAATGGAATTGCTAGGACTCATGGTAACTCTATTGTTATCTTTTTAAGTATTTGCCAATGTATCTTCCAAGGAGTGAACTTTATAGCTGTATATATCTCTATTTTTTTTTGTATATATCTCTATTAAAAAAAAGAAGAAAGGTCTTAAATCAATAATCTTTTCACCTAAAGACACTAGGAGACAAAGAGTATACAAAACACAAAACAGACAGAAAGAATAATAAAGATTAGAATGGAAATAAACAACACAGAGAATAGAAAAACAGAAAAAAAAAAATCAATGAAACCAAATACTGGTTTTGGAGAGAATGGGAAAATTCACAAAATTTTAGCTTAGACTAACCAAATTAAAAAAGAGAGAGAGAAAGAGAGAGAAAAGACTCAAGTTACTAAAATCAGAAATAAAAGAGGGGACATGGGATCCCTGGGTGGCGCAGCGGTTTAGCGCCTGCCTTTGGCCCAGGGCGCGATCCTGGAGACCCGGGATCGAATCCCACGTCGGGCTCCCGGTGCATGGAGCCTGCTTTTCCCTCTGCTTATGTCTCTGCCTCTCTCTCTCTCTCTCTCTCTCTCTCTCTGTAACTATCATAAATAAATAAAAATTAAAAAAACATAAAAGAGGGGACATATACTATCAACCTTATAGAAACACAAAGGTTATAAAGGAATACTATGAACTGTGTGCTAATAACTTAAATGCCTTAGATAAAATGGAAAAATTCCTAGAAAGACACAAAATATTATACTAACTCAAGAAGAAATACACAATCTGAATAGATATATATTCAGTGAAGAGACTTAATTATTAATTTAAAATCTACTCACAAAGAAAAACTCAGGCTCAGATGGTTTCACCTCTAAATTCTTTTTTTTTTTTTTTCACCTCTAAATTCTACCAAACATTTAAAAAAGAAGTAATAACAAAGTTTCACAAACTCTTCTAAAAAGCAGGAAAGGAGAGAATACTTCCCAACTCATTCTGTGAGACCAGTATTGCCTTAATACTAAAATCAAAGGTATAATAAGAAAACTATATGTTACTATTTCTAATGAATATAAACAAAAAAATCATCAGCAAAACAGAGCAAACTGAATCCAGTAACAAATAAAAAGGGTTATATATAGTCAAGAGAGATTTATCATGGAATGTAAGATTGGTTTAACATTTGAAAATCAATTTACATAATACACTTTATCAATAGTTGCCTCCCATGCTTGGCTTATTAATCAATAATAAAAATGTCTACTGTATGTTAAATGCATACCATGTGCCAGGGCACATACAAGATACTTTTAAACCAGTATTTCCTTTAATTCTTACAATCCAAAAAAAAAAAAAAAAATTCTTACAATCCTACAAGACAAAAAGTACATTTTTTTTCTATGACTCAGGGTTCATGAACAGAAAGGGCTTCTTTAGAGTACAGTGACCCTTCAAGACTCAAGAATTTCATTCATCATTTCTTCTCCCAACCCTTTAATTACTCCATTCTCTCTATGGCTCTTAGAACTAAATGGGAGTATCATACAAATGCCTTATTTCTCCATCTGACTTGAACATAAATTCAGATACCTATACCTTCCCAAACATGGATCTATGTGGGGTTTTTAAAAAAGATTTATTTATTTATTTTAGTGAGAGAGCATGAGCAGGGTGAGGGCCAGAGGGAAAGAGGGAGAATCTTGAGCAGACTCTGCACAGCATGGAGACAAAAGTGGGGTTCATCCCACAATGCCAAAATCATGACCTGAGCGAAAACTGAGTCTTAAGCTCAACTGACTGAGATACCCAGGCAGTCCTCAAACATGTATCTTAAAATAAAAGAGAAACAGAAAGAAGTTAGAAGATAAAAAATAGATTAAACCGCAATCCTAAGGAGCTTATAATGTCAAACCAAATGGATAAATGAAGACTAAAAGTATATATGAATAATATGAAAACAAATGTGATGGATATTATAAATGTATACTTAATATGAAAACCTTAAGTTGAAAGTAAAAACTATGTTTTTATATACATGTACAAGCACAGGTAAAGTTCACATGTAAACAGAGAAAATAGTCATACTAAAGGATGCATTTAATCAAGAATAGCCATCTAGAAATTCCCATTTATTTTTTTTGTGAAAGATATTTTTTAAGCCAAGATTTAAGGATTATAGTACCTCTTCAGGCCTTCCCAAAGCTGGAGTTCCTGTAAGAAGAATGGCTCGTTTGGCTTTCTGTACTATTGGCAATAAAATCTTACTGCGAGTTGCATTCCTGGACTTCATGTAGTGTGATTCATCTACTATAACTACTTTGAAGTTCTGATTATTCAATACATCTATCAAAGTCTCTGCATCTGTAGTTAAAAGACCATAGCCCAGAATTGTCACTTTGCTGGTCGATATTCTCCTAGGAAAAAAAAAAAGGTCATGTAATTTCAAAATATTTCAGTAACCAACTTATCATAAACACCACAACTCTTTGGGAGAAGGAAAATAAAGAAAATAAAGGGGAGAAATAAAGGGATTTATTAACATAGCAGTATTACACTGCCAGAACTCAGTTTCTCTTAAGATGTTTATACTTTTTAGATATGATAAATCAGAGTCCAAAATTTAATGTACTGGTTAACCAAAAATATTTGGTTAAATGGTGTTTGGAAGATTTTGACATCCACCAAGCCATGTATTACTAGCATAGGGACATTACTTTCTGAGAATATTTATGTCCAGGCATCTAGAGTCATAAATAAAGTGGATACTCAAATATTAGTTGAGTATTCATTGAAGCCTTCCCACAAAGAGGATAGCAGTATTTTTCAACACAGAAAATTTTGAGACAATGCTTAGTATTGCAGGGCTGCCCAATGCACTGCAAGGCATTTCGTATTCCTGGACTGTCACATTAAAGCCCAGCAGAGTGCCTGAAACTGTGACGACAAAAACTCACTGGCTGAGGGGTGATCTGAAACATGGAAAAGAGGAGAGGAAGGCATCACTTTATGCAAACACTGGCCTAAAGAGATCTCTCATATTTTCAACTACCTAATTATTCATACAACTATAGTATTCTTTACCATACTGTAATAAAATTATTCATGCACATATTTATCTCCCTTGCTACCTCATAAAATTGATGAGGACAAAGAATGTGTCTTGTTTATCGGTATATATGCAGTGCTAGGCTCCTTATGAGTTTGTAGAATGAAATAACTAGACAAGTAAATATATTAACAATAAAACACATTATGTTTGCATTTTCTGTATCACTGGTGAAAATATACAGGACAGAGTCCATCTTCTGCAGTTCTCTACCCTCTAAGAGAAAACGAAGAGGTCCTAAAAAAAGCACAACAATACAACAACTACATTTTAAATTTTTAAAAATTTATTTATTTTTAAAATTTTAATTCCAGTATAGTTAAAATATAGTGTTATATTAGTTTCAGGTATGCAATGCACTGATTCAACAATTCCATATAAGTATACTATGAATTCCCTTCACCTATTTCATTAGTCTACCTCACCTACTTCCTCTCTGATAAGCATCTGTTTGTTCCTACAGTTGAATCTGTTTCTTGGTTTGTCTCTTTCTCCTTTTTTGTTTTGTTTCTTAAATACTAAATTTCAGTAAGATCATATGGTATTTGTCTTTCTCAGGTTGGCTTATTTCGCTCAGTATTATACTCAGTAACTCACTGCAGGTTGGTGTTAACGGCAAGACTGCATTCTTTTTTATGGCTGAATAGTATCTCCCTGTATATATACATATGTATATTTATACCACTTCTTCATCTATTCATCCATTGAAGGACACTTGGTCTGACTGCATAATTTGGCTATTGTAAATAAAAATGCAGTAACATAGGGGTGCATATATCCTTTGGAATTAGTGTTTTTAAATATTCTTAGGAGGAAATAACCAGTCATGAGATCATATGGTAGTTCTTTTTTTTTTTAATTTAAATTCAACTTAGTTAACATACAGTATAGCATTGGGAACTATATCCAGGAACAATTTATTGATTCATCACTTACATGTAACATCCAGAGCTCATCCAACAAGTTCCCTCCTTAATGCCCATCACCCATTTAGCACATCCTTCCAGGCACCTCCCCTCTCTCAACCTTGTTTCTTCTCTAATATTTAAGAGTCTGTTATAGTTTGCTCTTTCTCTGTTATCTTTTTTTCCTTCCTTCCCCCAATGTTCATATTTTGTTTCTTATATTCCACATATGAGGGAAATCATATGGTATTTTTCTTTCTCTGGCTACATATTTCGCTTAGCATGACACACTCTAGTTCCATTCATGTTGCTGCAAATGGCAAGATTTTATTTTATTTTTATAGCAGAGTAATATTTCATTGTATATATATATGTATATGCCTTTATGTATATAAATGTATATAAATGTATATATATACACATATACACTACTGCTTCATCTATTCATCAGTCAATGGACATTTGGGCTCTTTCCATAATTTGGTTATTCTTGATAGTGCTACTATAAAGTTGGGGTGCATGTGCCCCTTTGAATCAGCATTTTTGTATCCTTTGGATAAATACCTAGTAGTGCAATTGCCAGGTCACAGGGTAGTTCTATTTTTAACTTTTTGAGGAACTTCCATACTGTTTTCCAGAGTGGCTGCACCAGTTTCATTCTAAGAGTGTAAGAGCGAGCGTTCCCTTTTCTCTACATCCTCACCAACATCTGTTGTTTCCTGTGTTATTAATTTTAGCCATTCTGAGAGGTGTGAGGTGGTATCTCATTGTGGTTTTGATTTATATTTCCCTGATGCTGAGTAATGTTGAGGATTTTTTTTCAATGTGTCTATTAGTCATCTGGATGTCTTCTTTGGTAAAATGTCTATTCATGTCTTCTGTGTATTTCTTAACTGCCCATTATTTGCTTTTTGGGTTTTGAGTTTGGTAAGTTCTTTATAGATTTTGTATACTAGCCTTTTATCTGATATGTCACTTACAAATATCTTCTTCCATCACATTGGTTGCCTTTTAGTTTTGTCGATTGTTTCCTTTGCTGTGCAGAAGCTTTTTATTTTGGGGCACCTTGGTAGTTCAGTTGGTGGTGGTACACTCTTGATTTTGCCTCAGGTCACGATTTCAGGGTCATGAGACGGAATGCCATGCTGAGCTTTGCACTCAGCAGGAAATCTTCTTAAGATTTTTCTCCTTCCCTTTCTTTACTCCTCACCACTACCACACACCCCACACTCTGACTTCCTTTCTCTCTCTAAAATAATAAGTAACTAAAATCTAAAAAAATATATATTTTTATCTCAATGAGGTCCCAAGAGTTCATTTTTCTTTGTTTACCTTGACTCTGGAGATGTGTGCAGTAAGAAGTTGCTGCAGCTGAGATCAAAGAGGTGATCCTGTTTTTTCCTCTAAGGTTTTAATGGTTTCCTGTCTTACATTTAGGTCTTTCATCTATTTTAAATTTATTTTTGTATATGGTGTAAGAAAATGGCCCAGTTTCATTCTTCTGCATGAAGCTATTCAGTTTTTCCAATACCAATTGTTAAAGAAACTGACTTTTCCCCATTGCATATTCTTTCCTCCTTCATCAAAGATTAGCTGACCATACAGTTGTGGGTCCATTTCTGGGTTCTTTTTTTCTGTTCCCTTGACCTATGTGTCTGTTTTTGTGCCAGTACCATGCTGCCTTGATGACTACAGCTTTGTAATACAGCTTAAAGTTCAGAATTGTGATGCCTCCCACTGTGCTTTGCTTTTTCAGGATAGCTTTCACTATTTTGGGGTCTTTTCTACTTCTATACAAATTTCAGAATTGTTTGTTCTATCTCTGTGAGAAACGCTGTTATTTTGATACGAATTGCATTGAATGTGTAGATTGCTTTGGGTAGTATAGACATTTTAACAATATTTGTTCTTCTATACCATGAGCATGAATGTTTTTCCATTTGTGTTGTCCTCATTTTCTTTCATATATATTCTATAGTTTTTAGGGTACATACCTTTAACCTCTTTGGTTAGGTTTATTCCTAGGTATCTTATGGTTGTTGGTATAATTGCAAATGGGATCGATTCCCTGATTTCTTTTTCTGCTGCTTCATATTAGTATGGAAACGCAACAGATTTCTGTATGTTGATTTTATAACCTGTGATTTTGCTGAATTAATGTATCATTTCTAGCAATTTTTTGGTGAAGTCTTTTGGGTTTTCTATACAGAGTATCATGTCATCTGTAAATAGTGAAAGGATGACATCTTCCTTGCTGATATAAATGCCTTCTACTTCTTTTTGTTGTTCTGACAGCTGAAGCTAGGACTTCCAGTACTATGTTGAACAGTGAGAGTGGACATCCTTGTCATGTTCCTAACCTTAGCTCTCAGTTTTTCACCATTGAGGATGATATTACTTGTGGTTCTTACGTATATGGCCCTTAGGATCCTGAGGTACTTTCCTTCTATCCCTACTTTCTTGAGGGTTTTTTGTATCAAGAAAAGAGTGCTGCATTTTGTGGAACACTTTTTCTGCATCTAGGAGGACATACGGTTCTTACTCTTTATTAATATAATCATGTTGATTGATTTGTGAATACTGAACCATCCTTGCAGCCCAGGAATAAATCATACTTGATTGTGGTAAATAATCCTTTTAATGTACTGATGGATTCAATTAACTAGTATCTTGTTGAGAATTTTTGCATCCATGTTCATTAGGGATACATGTTTGTAATTCTCCTTTTTAGTGGGGTTTTTTTGTCTTGTTTGGGATCAAGGTAATGCTGGCCTCATTTAATGAGTTTGGAAGTTTTCCTTCCACTTCTATTTTTTGGAACAGATTTAGAAGAATAGGAATTAATTCTTAAATGTTTGGTAGAATTTCCCAAGGAAGCCATCCAGCCCTGGATTCTTGTTTGTTGGGAGATTTTTTATTACTGATTTAATTTCTTTCTTGGTTATCGGTCTGTTCAAATTTTCTATTTCTTCCTGTTTCAGTTTTCGTAGTTTAGATGTTTCTAGGAATTTATCCATTTCTTCCAGATTGCAAAATTTGTTGGCACATAATTGCTCATAATATTCTCTTATAATTGTTTGTATTTCTGTGGTTTGGTTGTGATCTGTTTTGTTTTTTTATTTTTTTTAAGATTTTATTTATTTATTCATAGAGACACAGAGAGAGAGCAAGAGAGAGTGAGAGAGAGAGAGAGAGAGAGCGAAGCAGAGACACAGGCAGAGGGAGAAGCAGGCTCCATGCAGGGAGCCTGATGTGGGACTCAATCCTGCATCTCTGGGATCACGCCCTGAACTGAAGGAGGCGCTAAACCGCTAAGCCACTCGGGCTTCCCATGATCTCTTCTCTTTCATTCATATTTTACTTATTTGGGTCTTTTCTCTTTTCTTTCTGGTAAGTCTGACTAGGAGTTTCTCAATTTTGTTAATTCTTTCAAAGAGGTGGCTTCTAGTTTTATTCATTTGTTCTACTGGTTCTTTTTAGATTTTCATAGCATTTATTTCTGCTCTATCTTAACCATTTCCCTTTTTCTGCTAGTTTTGGGCATTATTTGCGGCACTTTTTCCATCTCCTTTAGGTGTAAAGTTAGGTTGTGTATTTGAGGCTTTTCTTGCTTCTGGAGGAAGGCTTGTATTGCTATATACTTCTTTCTTATGACCGCCTTTGCTACATCCCATAGATTTTGGACTGTCATGTTTTCATTTTTATTTGCTTCCATGAATTTTTTAATTTCTTCTTTAACTTCCTGGTTAACCCATTTATTCTTTAGTAGGATTTTTTTAACCTCCATGTATTTGTGGTCTTTCCAATTTTTTTCTTGTAGTTGATAAGTTTCATAATGTTGTAGTCTGAAAGTATGCATGGTACAATCTTAATTTTTTGTACCAGTTGAGGCCTGAGATGTGACCTAGTACATGATCTATTCTGGAAAGTGTTCTATGTGCACTCAAAAAGAATGTGTATTTTGCTATATTAGGATGAATGCTTTGAATATATGTTAAGTCCATCTGGTCCAGTGTGTCATTCAAAGTTCTTGTTTCCTTGTTGATCTTATGCTTAGATAATCTGTCCACTGCTGTGAGTGGGGTGTTAAAGTCTCCTATTATTATTGTACTATCAATGAGTTTCTTTAATTTTGTTATTAATTGATTTAAATATTTGGCTGCTTCCAAATTGGGGGCAAAAATATTTAAAATTGTTAATTCTTCCTGTTCCATAGACCCCTTTATTATGATGTAGTGTCCTTCTTCATGTGTTCTTAAAGTCTTTAGTTTAAAATCTAGATTAATATGGCTACCTCAGCTTGCTTTTGATATCCAATAACATGATAGATGTTCTCCATCAACTCACTTTCCATCTGGAAGTGTCTTTGGGTCTAAAATGAATCTCTACTTGTAAGCAACATATTGATGGGATTTTTTTTAACCATTCTGATGCCCTATATCTTTTGATTAGAGCATTAAGTCCATTTATACTCAGAGTAATTACTGATAAATATGAATTTAGAGCCATCGTATTATCGGTAAAGTTGCTGTTCTTGTGGGTTGTCTCTGTTCTTTGTTTCTTTTGGTCTCTTCTTCCTGCTTAAAGCATCTACTTTAGTATTTCTTGCAAAGTTGGTTTAGTGTTCATGAACTCCTTTAGTTTTTGCATGTCTTGGAAACTCTTTATTTCTCCTTCTATTCTGAATGACAATTTTGCTGCATATTTTTCCCATTTAGCATGTTGAATATATTATGACACTCCTTTCTGGACTACCAAATTTCTGTGGATAGGTCTGCTGTTACAACCCTTGTAGGTTAAGGACATTTTGTCTCTAGCTGCTTTCAGAATTCTCTCTTTACTTTTGTATTTTGCAAGTTGGACTATGATATATCTTGATGTTGACTTGTTTTTATTGATTTTGAGAGGAGTTCTCTGTGTCTCTTAGACGTGAATGCCTGTTTCCTTCCCCAGATTAGGGAAGTTCTCAGCTATAATTTGTTCAAATTAACCTTCTGCCCAGTTTTTCCTGCTCTTCTTCTGGGACTCCTATGACACAGACATTATTGTGCTTTGTGGAATCGCTGAGTTCCCTAAGTCTGAATTCACAATCTAATAGATTTCTTTCCCTCTTCATTTCAACTATTTTCCGTAATTTTATCTTCTATATCACCTACTCAATCTTCTGCTTCTTCCATCCTCGTTGTGATTACATCCACTCAGTTCTGAATCACAGTTATAACATTTTTAATTTCAGCTTGACTAGTTTTTAGGTGTTTTATTTCTGCATTCAGAGTTCTCTGGTGTCTTTTACACCTCTTTCAAGCCCAGCTAGTATTCTTATGACTGTCTTAAATTCTTGTTTAGATATATTGCTTGTATCTGTTTTGATCAAATCTTTGCTTGTGATTTCTTCTTGATCTTCTGGGGAGTATTCCTCCATCTTGTCATCTAAGTTTCTGTCCTTTGCATACTATGAAAATTTGTTATGTTTCCTGCTTCTGAAAGTAATGCTGTATTTAGAAGGGGCCATATACTGTCCAGAGTCTGGAGCATCAGGAAGTGTTTCTGGTGTATGCTATGTGCACTGTTTTTGTGTTTTGGCTGCTCTTTCCCATAGGTGAGTACTCTACAGAGTTCCTTCTTGCTTGCAGTGGGGGAGTATTTAGACCTATAACCAGGTGGTGCTTTGGTTAGTTTGTTAAGCTTATTTCCACCAGAACTGAAGCTGACATTTTGGAGCACACTATGATCAGCAGACCTGGTACATGGAGGGGAGTGAGGTAAGTGGGCAGGGGTGCTGTGTTGGTCTTCTGAGGTAGAGGCCCGCGACGCTGACTTACAGTCAGACTTGCCCTTGGAAAGATGCCCCTGATGGGTGCAAGGCTGGGTTTGCTGTCAGTGACTCCAGCCTTCACTGGAGGTGCTGTTTCTCTCTGAAGTTGGACTGTGCTGATGGGCACAGAGTGGGGTTGGGGGTGGAAGACAGTGTCACCATGCCCTCTGAACCCCAGGGAGGGAAACTTGCAGCCACCACTGTTCAGGAGGCAGTCACAAAAAAAGCAACAATCTTCTCTTCTGTGTCCCCAGCTTTCATCAGGTCCCTGCCCTTAACCCATCTGTGCCCCACCCTTGGTATGACTGGTGCCACAGTTTTCCTGTGTTTTATCTCTAGCTGGGGGCTGGGATTCAAACTCTAAATCTTAAAGGACCTAGCAAAGCATGGACCAATTCCCCCTCCACCAGAGGACAGCCTCTGGGCTTGCCCAGCACTGCTCTGTCCCACAAAAGCAGTTGCATGGTTCATGAACTGTGGCTAAAATCTATTGTGAAGCATAGTGAAAAGCTGCAACCAGGTTATCTGCCCTCTGCAAGCTCCTTTGTCCCTTGCTGTCTAATGGCTGCTCAATGGCTCCCAGCAGGCCTTTTGTCTTTGAAGAGGCAAAATAACCTCTTCAAGATGTACTCTAGAAAGGGGAGTGATCCCTCCCAGTGAGACCCAGGGCATCCATTGATGTGGTGCCTTGTGTGAGCCCTAAGCACTACTCTCTCTTTCCTTCTCTAACTTCGCTCCATGAAATGGGCTTCCTCCCCTTTGTGGTACCTTCAGTTTTGTCTCCCCCAATTCATGGCTTTGAACCTTGCATCTGCCACATTCTTTCCCTCTAATTGTGCAGATTGTTTTCTTAATTCTCAGACTGATTTCCTAATTGTTCAAAATGATTTGATGTTCATCTAACTGTGTTCGAGGGACAAGGCAAGCTCAGGCTGCCTCTTCTATTCTGCCATCTAAACTTATCCCCCCATCAAATGGTAGTTCTATTTTTAATTTTTGAGGAACATCCATACTGTTTTTTACAGTGGCTTCACTGGTTTCTACTCCCAGCAAAAGTGCACAAGTATTCCTTTTTACCCACTTCTTTGCCACTGTTTGTTGTTTCTTGAGTTTCTGAATTAAGTCATTCTGACAGGTGTGAGCTGATATCTCATTGTGGTTTTGATTTGCATTTCCCTGATGATGGGTCATGTTAGGAATCTTTTCATGTGTCTGCTGGCCATCTGGATATCTTATTTGGAGAAATAGCTGTTCATATCTTCTAACCATTTTTTAATTGGGTAGTTTGGTTTTTGGATGTTGAGTTTTATCAGTTCTTTAAATATTTTGGATTCTATCCCTTGAACACACATGTCATTTGCAAATGTCTTCCAATTTGCAGGTTCCCTTTAGACTTACTAACGGTTTCCATAACTGTGCAAAAGCTTCTTATTTTGATGTAGTCCCAATAGTTTATTTGTGCTTTTGTTTTCCTTGCCTCAGGAGACATATCTAGGAAAAACGTTGCTACAACTGATTCAGAGAAATTACTGCCTGTGCTCTCTTGTAGCATTTTTATGGCTTCAGGACTCATGTTTAGGTACTTAATCCACTTAATCCATCATAATTCCAGACTTATGGAATTATGATGCTTCCAGTTTTATTCTTTCCTTGTCAAGATTGCTCTGGCTATTCAGGGTCTTTTGTGGTTCCATATAAATTTTAGGATTGTTTGTTCCAGTTCTGTTAAAAATGCAGTTGGCATTTGATATGGACTGCATTAAATGTGTAGATTTTTTTGGGTAGTAAGATGTTTTAACAATATTTGTTCTTCCAATCCATGAGCAGAAAATGCCTTTCCATTTCTTTGTGCTGTCCTTAATTTTCTGATCATTGTTTTTCAGTTTTCAGAATACAGGTGTTTCACATCTTTGGTTAAGTTTATTTCTAGGCATCTTACTATTTTTGGTGCAACTGTAAATGGGATTGTTTTCTTGATTTCTCTTTCTGCTGCTTCATTATTAGTGTATAGAAATGCAATAGATTTCTGTACATTTTGTATCTTGTGATATTACTGAATTCATTTATCAGTTCTAATAGTTTTTTGGTGGAGTCTTTATGGTTTTCATTTTTAGCATATGTCATCTGCAAGTAGTCAAAGTTTTACTTCTTCCTTACTGATTTGGATGCCTTTTTCTTGTCTGATTGGTTAGTACTTTGTGTACTATGTTGAATAAAAACTGAGAATCGAGATCCCTGTCTGTTCTGGACCTTAGGAAAAAGGTCTCAGTTTTTCCCCATTAAGGATGATGTTAGCTGTGAGTTTTTCATATAAGGCCTTTATTATGTTGATGTATGTTCCCTATAAACCTACTTTGTGAGGGTTTTAATCACAAATGGATTTTGTAGTTTGACAAATGCTTTTTCTACATCTATTAAAATGGTCATAGGGTTCATATCTGTTCTCTTAGTGATGTGATATAACATGTTGATTTATTTATGAATAGTAAACCATCATCCCTGCATCTCAGAGATAAATTCCAATGGATCCTGGTGAATGATTTTTAAAAAATATTACTGGGTTTGGTTTGCTAGTATTTTCTTTTGAGGATTTTTGTATCTATGTGAATAAGGGATATTGGCCTGTAGTTCTCTTTATTGGTGGTCTTTTTCTGGTCTTGGTATTACAGTAATGGTGACCTCATAGAATAGTTTGAAATATTCCTTACTTTTTGTTTTTTTTTTTTTTGAGTGGTTTCAGAAGAATAGGTATTAATGCTTCTTTAAATGTTTGGGAGAGTAGTGGCTCAGGTAGTTAAGTGCCCAACTCTTGATTTCGGCTTGGGTCCTGATCTCAGGGTCATGAGATCAAGCCCCACGTTGGCTCTGCACTGAACATTGAGTCTGCTGGGATTCTTTCTCTCCCTCTCCCTCTGCCTGTCCATTGCCTCCCCCAAGCCCCAGCTCATGTCAGTCTCTCTCTCAAATAAATAAATCTCAAAAAAATAAACATTCTCCTGTGAAACCATCTGCTCCTGGACTTCTGTTTGAGTTTTTTGAATGCTAAATCAAATATATTGCTGGTAATTGGCCCATTCAAATTTTCTTTCTTTTTCTTTTTTTAAGATTTTATTTATTTATTCATAGACACAGAGAGAGAGACACACACACAGGGAGAGGGAGAAGGGGGTCCATGCAGGGAGCCCGATGTGGGACTCCAGAATCACACCCCAGGCTGCAGGCGGCACCAAACCACTGCGCCACCAGGGCTGCCCTCGTTCAAATTTTCTATTTCTTCCTGATTCACTGTTGGAATGTTATATGTTTCTAGGAATTTATCAATTTCTTCTAGGCTGTTTAATTTGTGAACATATATAATTTTTCATAATATTCTCTTATATTCTTGAATTTCTGTGGTGTTCAATGTTATTTCTCCTTTCATTTCTGATTTTTTTAATTTTTAAAAAAGATTTTATTTATTTATTCATGACAGACCAACAGAAAGAGAGGCAGGGACACAGGCAGAGGGAGAAGCAGGCCCCACACAAAGAGCCTGAAGTGGGACCTGATCCTGTGACTCCAGGATCACACCCTGAGCCGAAGGCAGACGCTCAACCACTGAGCCACCCAACTGTCCCTGATTTTTTTAATTTTGAGAACTCTCTCTCTTTTATGAGTCTGAGTAGAGGTTTATCAACTTTGTTCATCTTTTCAAAGAAGAGGCTGCTGGTCTCATTGATTTGTTCTTTTTCTAAGTTTCTTTCTTTTTTTTTTTTTCCTAAGTTTCTATTTCATTTATTTCTGCTCTAATCTTTGTTATTTCCTTCCTTCTGCTGGTTTGGATTTTGATGTTCTTCTTTTTTAGCTCCTTTAGGTATAAAATTGGATTATCAATTTGAGATTTTTTTGCTTCTTGCGGTATGCCTGCATTGCTGTTAGGACCAGTTTTGGGGCATTACAAACATTTTGGATCACTGTATTTTCTTACTCTTTTTTGTTTGTTTTTAAAGCATTATCTCCATTTTATTTTATTTTTTTCAGAGATGAGCTCTTCAGTCTTGAAAGACTTAGCTCCTTATGTGGGCTTTGGTGGTGGTTGTGGAGTAGCAACCACAGGTCTAAATTGAGGTGGGGGTGTTCAGTCCTTCTGTGCTTCTGGAGAGTGATTCCTGGCTACCTTGTTGTGTATGGTACAACTCACATGGTAATGTAGTTTCACATAAAGCTTAGGAAGCACATAGGCATTGAAGACACTCATTTGGAAACATCCCTGGCAGTGGTAGCCTCTACTATGTTTTAAATAACTTCTCTTTTTTTTTCTTTTTAAATAATCAACTTCTTAATGATCTTATTCCTGGGCATGCAAAAGGCACAGTTGGTACAGTTAACAGTCTGTACATGGTGGTGGCCCTTTTTGGCACAACCATTATTCCTTCTTTTCTTAGTCACCTTGGAAGTAAGGACTCAAGAAAGGATAGATCATTATGTTTCCATCTGCATTTCTCTCTTAGTAATTTTTTATTTCTTCTTTGATGTCTTGGTTGACACATTTGTTATTTATGAATATGTTATTTAACCTCCATGTATTTGTGTTCTTTCCAGATTTTTTGTTGTGGTCAATATCTAGTTTCATAGTGTTGTTGTCAAAAAAGATGCATGTTGTGATTTAGAACTTTTTTAATTTGTTGAGACTTGTTTTGCAGTCTAATATGGAATCTATTCTGGAGAAAGTTTCAAGTACACTTGAAAAGGATGTGTATTTAGCTGTTTTAGGATGGAATATTCTGGCTATATCTCTTAAATCCATCTGGTCCAGTGTGTCATTCAAAGCCACGGTTTCCTTGTTGATTTTGTTTGAATGATCTGTTCATTGATATAAGTGAGGTATTAAAGACCACTACTATTATTGTATTACTATCAAGTAGTTCCTTAACTTTGGTTAATAAATATTTTATGTATTTGGGTGTTCCCATGTCGTGTGCATAAATATTTATAATAGCATGTTTTTCTTAATATCAACTACATTTTAAGCCCTGGGTAAATCTAGTTAATATAGAGCCCAAAGGTCCTGAGATTGAGTCCCACATCATGCTCTCTGCTCACTGGGGAGCCTGCCTCTCCCTCTCCCTCTGACTTCTGCCTACTACTCCCCCTACTCATGCTCTCTCTCTCTCTCAAATAATAAATAAAATTTGAAAAAAAAAGAAGGTCTTTAAAAAAGAAAAGAAATAAACTGTTTCTTTAAGCATGTGGAAGACACTGCATAAGTTTTTCTTTCCTTAAGGTGATATCCTCCAAAAAAGTTATATCTGAGTTGTAGTACTATCTAACAGATACCAAATGTTATCCAAGTAAAAATATTGGTCTCTATTTAATTGTAGAACAGTATTTCCTAAATAATAAGGAAAACTGGATGAACTAAATAAAAGATGATACAAGATATGTATTTTAAGAAAATTAAATGTAAACTTTTAAATAAATTGTAGTTGGGATGCCTGGGTGGCTCAGTGGTTGAGCGTCTCTGCCTTTGGCTCAGGGCATGATGCTGGGGCTGGAATCGAGTACTACATCAGGCTCCTTAGGGGGAGCTCTTCAGCTCCCTCTGCTTATGTCTCTGCCTCCTCTCTGAATCTCTCATGAATAAATAAATAAAATCTTTAAAAAATAAATAAGTAAATAAGTAAATAAATAAATAAAATATAGTTAACAAAAAGTGGCTATAAAGTCCTCAGTGCATTCTATATTCTCTAAATCCTTAAGTCTTAAATTTTATACAGTTTTATTGGAGAATAGGAAATTTATGATTATTGCCAACATTTTATTTTGATCATGTAAATACTGTCCAAATTTCCATAGGCCCATAAAGATATATTTTATAGACTTTTAGTTCAAAGGTCAAAAGAGAAAAGGCCTCCGACTGTTTTGTCAGGACATTCACCAAAGGCCAACATTATTTCTACAAATATTCTTTATGTGAACAATCTCAGAGAATAGAAATACAATAATATTGTAATTAAAAAATATACATTTTAAGAAACATTTATTTCACAGAGGTATACTGCCTTTTATTTGAGGCTCAGAAGTTGGTAATTTTGAACTTTAGGAAACATGATAATTTGCATAATTCTCCTAGATACACAATGTAATAAGTTACCAATATTCAAGATTGGTTTAACCCAATGGCTAGGAAACAAATTTTAAAAACCCAATAGTTAAATATGATTTATTGTTGAGGAGATACTTCAAATAATCACCAAGCATTTTCAATACAGAAAATAATAAAATTATAAATTACTATACTAAAGAAGTCAAAATATTACTGGTTATTACTAATTTTGAGTTATATATAAAACTTGCATATTAACCAACAACTTGGAAAGCAAAATCTACCATTGTTACAGACAAAAAAGCTCAAAGCTTCAAATTAACCACTGAAAAGTTGAGAAATGTAATTTTCAATGCCAAAATAGTCAGTTTTAAGTATATGTAAGGTAAATATAAAGTAGGCATATTACTTAAATCTTCAAAAGTATACATATTTACATTTACTTTAAAAATATATCATAAAGAAATTTTACATTAAATATACTGTTGCGTTTTAGATAAATCATATTTTAAAAATGTAGAATAAAATTCCCCACACTATTCTCTTAGTTATAAATTATGATTTATAGGTTAGATTTTATTCCAAACATCAATATATACTAAATACATGCAAGGCTTTTTTTCCCCCCTTAATGATTAAAAAGTTGTTCTTACCCCACATCAGTTTTATTCTGAATAACATTGATATCTTCTGGACCCAGCTCTGGGATCCACTTCTCTATTTCTTCTGTCCAAGGGTATCTTAGAGATGATGGAACCACTATTAAAAGAGGCCATTCCTCCTTATAGAAGTAAGCAACTGCAATTGCCTGGATTGTTTTTCCTAGACCCATCTAAATTAAAAATAAATAAAAAATACATCAATATATAAGAAAATAAATAAATGCTGAAATATTTTGAATGAAAATTTTTATCAAATATTTACTTAAGAGAATCATCACCAAAATAATTTTCTAATGTAAAATCAATTGGATTACATAATTAATAAAAAGCATAAGATTATGATGACCTTTAAAATTCATTATGCAAATTATGTTATTTCCCAACCATTTGTGACTGGACTTAGAGACAAAATAACCTGTTATTTAAAATATTAATTATACTGGGTTCATACAACTTAATTTTATAAAGATGTATGCAACCATTTATAAGTTCTTCTCTTAGCACAAGAATAAATGCTTTACCTGCATCACAATATCATGTTATTTTAAAGCTAGAATAAGCCCTAAATCATGTACACATTTTATAAAAGAAGTAAGCCCAGAGAAGTTAAATTCTCTCTTCAACGTAACTGTCAAACGAGAGCAAAACTAGTATGAGAGCCCAGGTCTCTAGCATCTTCCTGCTTAATCATTTTCAGACTTATTGATAATGCCTCATTTCTAAGCAATACACATCTAAAAAGTAGTTCCTAAATGAACATTGTTAGTGGTTTTGTTCATAACAGCCAGACTATAAAGACTACCCAAATGTACTTCAGTTGTGCATGGATAAAAACTGTGGTATATCCATGTAATAGAATACTATTTATCAATAAGTAGGGAGGAAACTATTGCTATACACAACAATATGTGTGAAACCCAAATGCATTTTGCTAAATGAAAGTCAAACTCAAAAGCCATATGCCATATAGTTCCATGTTTTTTTTTTTTAATTCCATGTTTATGTCATCCAAAAAACACATCAGAGTTGAGGAGTCAAAGTTGGTGAGAAGCATGAAGGAACTTTTGTTATGACGGGTCTGTTTTGTATTTTGATTATGGTGACACTTATATGTATGTAGGCATTTCTCAATTTATAGAATTGTGCATTTAAAAAGGATGAATTTACCTAAGATAGTGAATGGCACCTCAATAACACTGACTTTTTTTTAAAAAGTAGTAATTACTGTGAACCATAAGAGAAAGACTAAAAGATATAAGTCCACTTGATTTGATGTTTCAAAGAGAAAAAAGATATAGATACCTAAAACAGTTCAGTTAAAATGAGTTTTAAATGCTGAGCAAAATTAATGAAGAGACACAAAGGAAGTCTGGGATTTTTCACTAAGTCTCTACTAAGAAAATCTTGTTTTGTTTATGTATTTTTCACTTAACTACTGATACTAACAATGACAAAGAAATTCTAGAATATTCAAGCAAGCTAACCTATCAATCATACTCGAAAAGAGAAAACTAGTGTGAATTACTTAGGCGATGCTCTTTTGATTGGAGAAAAGACTGTTAAAGGGAGATGAGGTAAATGAAACGTAGGAAGTCACTTTGTTTATGACCTGGTGTTCAGTAAGTGCTCAGATATCTGAATGCATGAGTGAATTAGTGAGTGAATTAATAAATAAAGATCAAGGTCATTAAATTCTGTGGGACAGGCAAAATCCAGGCAGAGAAAAAATAAGAGGGAAGGCTACTAAAAAGATTTTGTGCAAAAGCAGTATTATTAGCTAATACTTCAAAGCTCTGAGGCAAATAATGTTAAAAAATAGAGCCAAAGCAGGGGCACCTGGGTGGCTCAGTCAGTTATGCATCTGACTCTTGATTTCAGCTCAGATCATGATCTCAAGGTTGTGAGACTGAGCCCCAACAGAAACAAAGCTAAATCTAAAACCTTCAATGTATACAAATAGCCTAACTGTCCCTTAGTGGTTAAACCAATAAAGAAGTTATGGTATTTTTTTTTTAAGATTTTTTTATTTATTCATGATAGTCACACACAGAGAGAGAGAGAGAGAGAGAGGCAGAGACAAAGGCAGAGGGAGAAGCAGGCTCCATGCAGGGAGCCCGACATGGGACTCGATCCCGGGTCTCCAGGATCACGCCTGGGCCAAAGGCAGGCGCCAAACCGCTGCGCCACCCAGGGATCCCAGTTATGGTATTTATATACAACGGACTATTATTCAGCCTTGAGAAAAAAGGATATCCTGTCATTTGTCACACCTGGATGAAGTGTGAGAACATTATGCTAAGTGAAATAAGCCAGAGAGAATGATACATACTGCATGGTATTATGTATACATAGAGTCTTTGGACAAAAAAGGGAAAAAGCACCAAACTTATAATAACATAGAATAAAAAAGTAGTTGTAGGGGCTAAGGAATAGGGAGAACAGGGAGAGATTGGTAAAAGGGTACAAACTTTCAGCTATAAGATGAATAAGCTCTCAGGTCCTGATGGAAAGCATTGTGACTACTGTTGATAACAGTGTTGTATAACTGAGGTTTGGTGGGATGGTTGGAACTCAGATGTTCTCAATGAAACAAAACAAAACAAAATGAAACAAAAAACCAGCAAAGCATTGATATATGAGACGACTAATGTGTTAAGTGTACAAGGGGAATCCTTTCACAATGTATACATGTGTCAGGTCATCATGATACATACTTTAGATGTCTTGAAATTTGTTTTTTTGCTATATCTCAATATATCTAAAATTATAAAAAATCCTGAATATATAAGCTTTTTAATATTGAGACAAGATCCACTTGCAGATAAAAATTGTTTCCTAGGGCAGCCTGGGTGGCTCAGTGGTTTAGCACCTGCCTTCAGCCCAGGGTGTGATCCTGGAGACCCGGGATCGAGTCCCACGTCGGGCTCCCTTCATGAAGCCTGCTTCTCCCTCTGCCTGTGTCTCTGCCTCTCTCTCTCTCTTTCTGTGTCTCTCATGAATAAATAAATAAAATCTTTAAAGAAAAATTGTTTCCTATCTAGAGTTTGAAGAATAAAATTTTGGTTCGGTTAGGCAGGGCTTGGTAACAATGTAAGGTAACTTAGGAATATAAACACACATGTGAACATACAGCCTACATATTTTATTACAAAACTAAATCATTTTATAGCTAATATTTCGTATCTCTTTCTAAGGAATAGCAGGCAACCCCAACCTTTAGGTCTACACAGTCAAATTTAAGATTTACCTGATGGACCTAAACCTAAGAGAAATAAGTAACTTTTACATAACCAAACTTAAGTTATGCACCAACATCTGGTATAATGACTACTATATTTTCTTCTCCTCAAAGGCCCACCAATGCTCATAGCTGAACCCATTTAAACATCACTAGATTCTGACACCAATACAATTCCAAGGCAGCAGAAATTTATAAATTATAAATTCATGTTTCCTGGCTTGGGGTCACTGGCATTGCTGCTTTTGTCTAACACCTTTGACAAAGGAGTACAATTCCAGGAACTGGGCCACAGTTAGTTCTCTGTAGACAATGCCACCAAGTAACTCTGTGCCATAGCTATGGTTACCTGGCTTTGCTTTCTGCTATGGGTTCACACATCATTTTCCTAACTTCAGTTTCTCTGGAAATAAAGGTCTGTTTGCTACCCTAATTTTCTGAGAAGTAGAAGTCTTTGGGACTCAAGATTGTATCACCAGGCCCTTATCTTTCGCTTGTTGTTAAATTTACTTGGTGCCTGTCTACCTAGAGTTTTGTGCACTTCATGTAGCATAACTAATAGTGTTCTCTGTGTTAACCTGCCAGGCACCTATTAACGGACCACTTAATTAAATTTCCTAATATTGCCTGCTACTGACATCGGAGACATAGGTCTTTAATAGAGATGAGTAGAAACAAAAATTGAAATAATAGGTAGAAAAAAGTTGGAAAAAGGAAGTTATGGATTGAGAAAATAAGATTGAGGGAACTAGCATAAATACAGGAAAGAATAATCAAGATGTGCTAAAAAGCTAATTTAATTTTTAATTTATTATTATCTTCTAGTTCACTAGTCCTTTATATTTGCTATATTACACCAAATGAGTAAGTTTTAATTCCAGATATGTCATTTTTCAGATCTAATAGGTACATCAGAATCTTTTAAAATATATTTTTAGATTCTTTTTAATAGATTAAATTCTCTATTGGAATTTTTTATCTATTCATTTCTGTTGTCCACAACTTACTTGATTCTCTTGAATAAAAAAATGATTGTTACTTCAAAACCTTTTTCTGATTACACCAATATCTGATCATCTGTGGACTATATTATCTAATTTTTCTTTTGGTACTGTTTTTCAGCATCTCTTATATTTTAATTAGGTTCTTGAAAAATGATTGCTAAAGAAATGATACAATCTTCAGATGATACCTTCTCCCAGGTGGAAATTTGGTTAAGTTTTCTTTTGGCAGGCAAACTAAGTACTAGCAGATACCTCATTCCCTTTAAGTCTTGATTTTAGGCTTTTTTTTTTTTTTAAGATTTTATTTATTTATTCATGAGAAATACAGAAAGAAAGAGAGAGAGGCAGAGACACAGGCAGAGGGAGAAGCAGGCTCCATTCAGGGAGCCTGATGTGGGACTCGATCGTGGGTCTCCAGGACCATGCCCTGGGCTGAAGGCCAGCACTAAACCGCTGAGCTGCTAAACCCAGGCTGCTCCTGATTTTAGGCTTCTTATGAGCAATTTTTTTTCAGATTTGCCCTTATTACTAGGGTATGGTCTTTACTACTAGAGGTTGTACTTCTGGAGATCACCATAAGCCCATGCAGGGCATTTACCAAGATGCTTCTCCCTGGACAAGGCACAACTCAGATCTGTCTTAGTACCACAATAATGCTAAAATCTCTGTCTTGTTCTTTCTCCTCCAAATACAAACTTGTTGGGTTTTTTGGAGTTGCATTCTATGCGTGTATACTTTAGGGAATGGCCAATGATGTGAAGGTAATATCTACGCAGATTTCTTGGGTCTTTCTCTCAAGTTACCTCCTCTCTGGAATTTTTTTCTTCATTTCCCAATGGTACAATGCAGTCTGGTAGCTAGACAGAGATAGACAAAGTAATCTCTGCTATAAACAGGTTTAAGTAGCCTGTTTCAAATATATGGCCTATGGCTTTAAGAAGAGAAATAATTAAAGATAAGTGATGGATCTAGGCAGCTGAAGAGGAATGGAAAGTCAGTTCAAGGAGCTACAAACTATTTCATTAAGTTTAGGAAATCTAAGTTTTTTTTTTTTAGTGTTCGCAGCTATTTTATCACACAATTTCTTAATTTAAAAATGACTGCTTTTTAAGAACTAAATGTTAAAATGTATTAAACTATTAAAAGTATCAATTAAGAAACAAGGAGCTGGGACACCTGGGTGGCTCAGTGACTGCACATCTGCTTTTGGTTCAGGTCGTGATCCTGGGGTCTTAGGATTGAGTCCTGCATAGGGCTCCCTGCAGGGAGCCTGCTTCTCCCTCTGGCTCTGGCTCTGCCTCTCTCTGTGTCTCTCATGAATAAATAAAGAAAATCATAAAAAAGAAAAGAAGGAGCTATTTTTTAAAAAAAGAAAGGTGCCCAAGCCAATGAGTCTTAAATATAGGATATGGAAGGATTAATTTAGTTAAAGCGGTAATGTGTTGAATACAGACATAAACAATGGATGCAAAGTGAGGGTGTAATAATAAAGACTCTGATTCCATTTTTAATGTTTGGATGCTGACAGATTTTAGATCCCATTAGTCCTCTTTACCCTTGTACCCTAAATCTGGGCAAGCTGATAAGAAAATGTGGCATTACTTCCTTTAGCATCAGAGGGAAATTCAAACCACAAAAGCACAGCCCTCATGTTGAAAACCATCATCCTAGGCCAACTCCATGAACTCAATAAAAAAAACCAAGCCAGTCCCCTTTCCTTGTTCTCTCATGTCCTTTATAGCCACATTTCCATAGAAAATAAAATCCAATGGAACCTCCTGATTCAAATTAAAAAGTAAAGTATATGATTAAAATCTCATGTTCCCAATAAGGAAAGAATGGATCACATAATATAGAAAATTGAGTTCTAGATAAAATTTGTAAATACGAAAATAATTGCTGGGATAATTTTTTTGCTACATATATTAACTTTAAAAAATTTGGGATGCCTGGGTGGCTCGGTGGTTGAGTGTCTGCCTTTGACTCAGGGCATGATCCTGGTGTCCACGATCGAGTGTCACATCGGGCTCCTGTGGAGAGCTTGCTTCTCCCTCTGCCTGTGTCTCTGCCTCTTTCTCTCTCTGTCTCACATGAATAAATAAATAAAATCGTTAAAAAAATTTTTTTTACTTACAAGTATTTTTCAAAGAATTAAAATACCATAAAATTAGATTACAAGACCAAAAAACACACTCAAATAATTTGGGTATACAGAAGTAACTATGCTCAACAGGTGGTTCAAAGCCTTTGGCTCTCACTACAAAAGAATTTGTTAAAGCAAAGTGGTCCAGTGTTTCAAGATGATCTAGTCTAAATCACCTATTAAGAATCAAAGTCATAACTCAAAATGGTACAACTATCTAGGTACTACATAAGAAGACAATAGAATTCAATAGAATAATTTCAAAGGTACATTTTATCAATGTATTCAAAATAATAAACCACTATTTGGAAGAATAATTTTAGATTTTCTAAATACCTTAAGCCACAAAATTACTAAGAGCAATTAAGTAACAATGATTTTAACTGACACACAGAATTTCATTTTCAATTTTTTATATTGTAATTGGATTTATACAGCAAATGCATAAATCAAAAGAAGCCTTCTGACTGAGAATTTTCTGTGACTAGAAGTTTCCAATTTAAAAAAAAATTTGTTTTTGGAAGTTTCCAGTTTTGAAGTTATAAGCAGTTAGTATTTTTAGAGTAAGGACGTAGGTTTATCCTTAGAGAAGGTGATCAATTTGTTTAGGAGAGATTCCTTTAAAGACTTTTAAATATGCAGACATTAAATCTTAATGACAGATTAAATTAAGTAAAGAAACCCACATATAGAAATGTCAAAGTGAAATCCTATATTCAATTATTTATCACTGTTAAGGAAAGTATGTTTTAGCAGAACTATTTCTGTATCCTTGTAGATTAAGTTATATAGACATACCTGAAATTACTGCACTTCGTTTATGTAATTTGCAAACAGTGTACTTTCCAAAAACTGAAAGTTAAAGGAAGTTCCACATCAAGCAAATCTATTGGTGCCATTTTTTGAACAGCATTTGTTAACTTCAAGTATCTGTGTCACACTGTGGTAATTCTTGCAATATTTCAAACTTTTTCATTTTACTTATGTGATCTTCCATATTACTATCATAATTGTTTTGAGGCACCACAAACCACACCCATATAAGATGGCAAACTTAATTAACAATAACTGTGTGTTCTGACTATTCCACTGACTAGCTGGTCCCTCATCTCTCTCCTACTCCTTGGGCCTCTCTATTTCCTGAGACACAACAATATTGAAATTAGGCCAATTAACAACCCTACCATGGCCTCTAAGTGTTCACCTGAAAGGAAAAGTTACATGTCTCTCACTTCAAATCAAAAGCTAGAGATGATTAAGCTTAGTGAGAAAGAGATGTCAAAAGCTAAGAAAGGCCAAAAGCTGAACCTCTGGCACCAAACAGTTAACCAAATTGTGAATGCAAAGGAAACATTTTTGAAAGAAATTAAATGTGCTACTCTGGGAGTATATGAGTGATAAGAGAGCAAAACAGCCTCATTACTGATGTGGAGAAGGTTTCAATGGTCTGGATTGAAGAGCAAATCAGCCACAACATTCCCTTAACCAAACACTAATCCAGAGTAAGACCCTAACTCTCTTCAATTCTGTAAAGGCTGAGAGGGGAGGAAGCTGCAGAAGAAAAGTCTGAAACTAGCAGAGCCTGATTCAAAAGCTGTCTTCAGAACATAAAAATGCACGGGGAAGGCATAAGTGCTGATAAAGAAGCTACAGCAGGGATCCCTGGGTGGCGCAGCGGTTTGGCGCCTGCCTTTGGCCCAGGGCGTGATCCTGGAGACTCGGGATCGAATCCCACATCGGGCTCCCGATGCATGGAGCCTGCTTCTCCCTCTGCCTGTGTCTGCGCCTCTCTCTCTCTCTCTCTGTGACTATCATAAATAAAAAAAAAAAAAAAAAAAAAAAAAAAAAAGCTACAGCAAGTTCTTCAGAACATCTAGCTAAGAGCATTAATGAAGGTAGCTATGCGAAACAACAGATTTTCAGTGTAAATGAAACAGCCTTCTATTGGAAAAAGATGCCATCTAGGACTTCATAGTTAGGAGAAGTCAATGCCTGGCTTGAAAGCTTCAAAAGACAGGCTGACTCCTAATAGGGGCTAACAGAGCTGGTGACATTAAATTGAAACCAGTGCTCATTTACATTCCAAAAATCCTAGGGCCTTTAAGAATTATGCTTAATCTACTCTTCCTGTGTTCTACGAAGGGAACAAAAAAGCCTAGATGATAGTACACCTGATTACCACATGGTTTATTAACAATTTTAAGCCCATACTTGAGACCTACTGCTCAGAGAAAAAGATGCATCTCAAAAACTACTGCTCATTGACAATGCACCTGGTCCCCATGAGGTCTAATGGAAAGAAATGTTCAATGATATGAACATTGTTTTCTTGCCTGCTAACACACCATCCATCCTAAAGCCCATGGATCAAGGAGTGATTTTGACACTGAAGTCTTTTTATTTAGGAAATACATTTCATAAGGATACATAGACAGTGATTCTTCTGATGAATCTGAACGGTCAACTGTAAACATTCTGGAAAGGATTTACCATTCTAGATGATATTAAGAACATTCATCATGATTCATGGGAAGTGGTAAAAATATCTACATGAATAGGAGTTTGGAAAAAGTTGATTTCAAATCTTTTGGATGACTTTGAAAGGTTCAAGATGTTAGTGGAGGAAGTAACTGCAGATGTGGTAGAAACAGAAGAGAACCAGAATTAGATTTGATGAATTGGTATAATCTCATTTAACACTTTAACATATGAAGACTTTCTTTTTATGGATGTAGAAAGAAAAGTGGCTTCTTGACATGGAGTCTACTCCTGCTGAAGATGCTGTGAAGATTGCCAAAATGGCAACAAAGGATTTTGAATATTACAAAAACTTGGTTGATAAAGCAGTGATAGAGATTGAGAGGACTGACTTCTATTTTGAAAAGAGTTCTACTTTTTACCCAGTTTATGTGGGTAAAATGCTATCTAACAGCATCATATGCTACAAAGAATTATTTCTGTATTTTTAAGTTTTTATTTAAATTTCAGTTAGCTAAAATACAGGGTAATATCAGTTTCGGGCATACAATATAGTGATTCAACACTTCCATAAAACACCTGGGTCTTATTTTAAGAAATTGTCACAGCCGCTCCAATCTTTAGCAACCACCAACATGATCAGTGAGTAGCTATCGACATCAAGGCAAGACCATCTGGCAGCAAAAAAGTTATGACTTGCTGAGAACTCAGATATTGGTAAAGTGGTTTGTGAAAGGTCTCCCCAAAATATGCCAATTTGTCATTACAACTATTTTGAGTTAGTAACTATCAAAACCCCACAGATTTAGAAAAAGCCCTCCTCCTCCACGATTGCCAAAAAGACAGTAGATGGAGGATCTACTCCAGGAAGTAGATTGCCAAAAAGACTGTAGATGGAGGATCTACTCCAGGAAGAAACCTATCACTATAGATAACTGCATTGTAAAATGAACTAGGTATAGAAGACAGGCAAGAAGCTAGCAAAACTGATCAAAGTCCTCTAGGTCCCATTGTTTCTAATGGCCCAGCCAACACTTACCAGTTACTCTTTACATTGTCCTGTGAATGTGAACTGCATTCTTTCCCTTTTAAGTCCAATATCTCTATCTTTTTCTCTTTAGTTCGAAATGACATATATACCTTTTTATTATGTCTTTGGAATTGCATTTCTGTGTGGATTCCCAACATATACAAAATTAAATTGGATTTTCTCCTGTTAATCTGTATCTCATGTCAATTTGATCCTCAGTTTAGCCAGAAGTACCTTAAAGGATGGAGGAAATACCTTCCTTCCCAACAATTATTAGCGTTTTGTAGCAGTATTTTAAGTTAAGGAATGTGCATCGTATTTTTTCCAATACAATGCTACTACTGCACATTTAAAAGACTACAAAGTAGTGTAAATATAACTTTTATAAGCACTAGGAAATCAAAAAATTCACTTCACTCACTTTATTGTGGTGGTCTGGAATTAGACCTGTAACATCTCCAAGGTATGCCTGTAATTTCCTTTCCTATAGGTGATTTAGATGGTAGGTTACAAAATGATTGCTTGTTCTTAGATGTGTGCATGCATGTATATAGTCATTCATATGTTTTTGTTTTATGGAAGACTAGGAAAGGGAACAGGCTAGAGATACAAACATACAAGCCTGATACTCTACTCAAGAATGAAGAGGTGACCTTTTCGAAAATGTGTTGTCAGACTTCTCTGATTGTCTAGCTCTTCTTCATGGGTGAGAGCAGGCTTTCTTCTGAAGGGAAAACACTGGGATTAAATGAGGCTGGAAAGGAGGTGTTCTTAAAGGGAAGACAATGGGATAAAACACTTCTTTATCTAAAAACAAGACAATGACTTGAGGATGGCAGTAGAACTCAAGGAGGTCAGTACTCCAAAGCATAGCTTACTGATATCATGTGAGAGATAGCAAAAAGAGGTACAGTGATGAGGCTCTGCAATGAACAGAGAGGCTAGATATGAGTAAATTAATTTTAAAAATAACCCATTTTTATTATCAGCAGTTAAATGTTTATGGTCTCAATAATGAAGTTTTATCCTTGCCAATTTTCCAGGAAAGTTTCATTAGAAGTCATAGTTTACAAATGGGATAAAATGTTATCAACAGGTAAATTTGAGTTAAGGGTATATGGAAACTCTTTGTACTATTCATATTCTTGTAGTTTTTCTATATGAATGAAATAATTTTCAAATAAAAACCTAAGGCAAAAAAGTTATAGCTCCACAATCTATTATCACTTGTGCTGGGAGGACGACTGAGAGGGCTGTCCTATATTTCAAAAGAAATGGCCAAGAGGAAATGATACTAAACTATTCCAGACAGTGCTAAAAAAGAAAAACATCTCAATTCTTTAAAAATTACTCTTAAAAGCCAACATAACACTGATATGAAAACCTGAAAGGCAGCCCTAAAGATAATCAAAGATCAGTCTCACCTGTGAGTATTGGCACAATCATTTTAAGTAGGCTATTAGAATTTGGAAGACGGGTGAAAGTATAACAAATGATTAAGAGGAGATCAAGTCCAGGAATAAGAAAACTGTTCAACATAATTAAGTCGGCTACTATAATTCACAATGTTAACACATCAAAGGAAAATGTTTTATGGTAATCAAATGTTTTATGGTAATTGTTATATGCATTATAGGCATTATGTGCTAAAAAGGCTAAAAAAAATCAACATTCATTCTTTTTTTTTTTTAATATTTTTTTCTTTCTTTATTTATGATAGTCACACACACAGAGAGAGAGAGAGAGGCAGAGACATAGGCAGAGGGAGAAGCAGGCTCCATGCACCGGGAGCCCGACATGGGATTCGATCCCGGGTCTCCAGGATTGCGCCCTGGGCCAAAGGCAGGCGCCAAACCGCTGCGCCACCCAGGGATCCCAACATTCATTCTTGATAAAAGATAACCAAAGGACAGTCTCTTCACAGGAGAAAACGTGTCACAAACAAAAAGACTATACTGTTTTTAATGGATAAAACATTCCAATTAATGTCAGAAATAATAGAATGAAATGAGATATATAAATATTAGACAAGCAAAAAGTACATTAGTTGCAGATAATATTACCAAATACTTAGACACCAGAAGAATCAAGAGGAAAATAATTACTACTCTTGGTAGTAACACCTAAGTATTACATACACCATTCAGGTAAGTAGATAGTTCCAAATTATGATGAAAAAAGTTTGGTACTTTGTACTTTGGAAGAAATAATCACAACAGAGCAATGAAACATAAGAGAATATGGTAACAGGCCAAATACCTATGGGAACAGAGAACATGGTAAAGGTAGCATTTTAAGTTAGTGAAAACATTGGTTCATTCAATTAGTGCTATTAGGAAAACTGGATAATGAAGGATACCAGAATATGTCACTCCAAGATAAGCCTCACTGGAGTAAAGATTACTTTGAGGTGATTACTTTTGAGAAACAGCAGACATAGAAGAAGGTATGAAGATGGAGTAGAAATTATATATTTTTCAGGTAAAATATACATTTAAAAGGAAATCTCTAGGGAAGCCTGGGTGACTCAGTCAGTTAAGCGTCTGCCTTTGGCTCAGGTCATGATCCCAGGGTCCTGAGCATAGGACTCCCTGCTCAGCGGAGAATCTGCTTCTCCCTCTCCATTTGCCTCTCCCCCAGCTCATGCTCTCTCTCATTCTCTTCTTCTCTCCCAAATAAATAAAATATTTAAAAAGGAAAAAAGAAAATGAAATCTCTATTTGTGTTTCTCTCTCTCTGTAGCGACAAAGGAGAGATGACTGAAAACCACAGGACCTAACCTGAATGGAGAAGGCTCTGACCTAAATCTGCATAACTCACCTTATCCTTGTTTACCATGCTTTTCGTGGTAACTTCCCTTAACTGCCTGAACCACCATCTTTCTTTTGTGTTTGACTGAAGATGGTATTTAAGGTGGTGGCTTGGGCCATCTTGGGGAATTTAATCATTTTTCCTGGGTACATTCACTGCATACATGAAGTATTCATTTTAATACTTCTATTTATATTTCTTTTGTCTTTATACTGGAAGACTCATCTAAGAACTTAGAAGGGTAGGAGGAAATATTTCCTTCCTTATAATCATATTTAGCTTTAAAGAGTTATAAGACATAGTAAAACATGAGATATGTAATTATATTGTGAAATGTATATGTATGATGCATTCAAACATTAAACCACTCTTAAGAGCATCAAACCACTTTAAGATTAAATAAAAAATCATGACAAAATAACATAGATTGGTGGTAAAGCTCTACACTTCAGAAGTAGATTTTCCATATATTTTTTCATATCTTTTTTAAAACCTGTTTTGTAAAATTAAAATCAGATGAACAAACTGTAATAAGATTCTATTCATTTTCTCCATATGTATTATGGGATTAGTGCCTGGAGGCTTTTTTGAAAATGAAATTCCAACATAACACAAAGAATATAATTATACATGCTGAAGAAATGAAGGAAGAAAGGGAAAAAGAAAGAAAAAGAGTAGCCTAAACTTTTGGTTTTGATCTAGGTCCTTTTTTTTGAAGGGGGAGGGGCAGAGGAAGAGGGAGAGAGAATCTTAAGCAGGCTCCATGCCTAGTCATTGAGCCCAACATGGGGCTTGATCTCACAACCCATGACCTGAGCTGAAATCAAGAGTCAGACACAACTGAGCCACCTAGGTCTTAAAATCTAACATACTTATGAATGATTTGCTAGTTAAAAATTCAGGCTTCCAAGCACCAATTCCCCAATTTTAATTTAAACAACCTAGACTTTTTTTTTTTAATGTCTATACATTTTCTTTTAATTTTGTGTTTATTTTTATTTCTTTCTTAAACTTGACTTTTCAAATAATGACTCTAAAGTGATTCTCAGGTGGATGGCTCTCAGTTTATATTTTGAGAATGACTAAAGAGTAAACTTTGAGGTATAAATTCTTAGGAGTATTTTGCCTACTTTTGGGCCATTTTATCCTCAAGATTAAAAAAAAAAAGGCGAAACCAGAATTGGACACTTTTAGGATTTTGGTTTTGAACATATTAATTTCTATATAACCTTGTTCCAAAAATGATCTTCATTTACAATTCCAAGGCAGTACCATAAACAGTGCTTTTTACTGTTAAAAATATAATTAAAGGCCCCAAATGATTAACTTAGAATAAGACCCCAAGTTATTAAAATCAGATTTAATACCTCATCTAATAGCAGTTTCAACCCCCCCACCCCCCAAAAAATACAATCTTAACTGGTCAGTGAGGAATTTTCTGATGGACATCAGTGAGTTTCCACACAGGTACTCTTCATTTGCCAAAGGAAGATGAGGTAATCTGTATAAGATCTTCTGCTCTTCCCCCTAAGGAGAAGCAACTTCGCCTGAAATAATCTATTCTTTTCCTTTGCTTATAACTCTCCAGCATCTGCCTTTCCTATAAAAATCTTTCATTTTGTAAAACTCTTTGGAGCTCCCCTTTACATGCTAGATGGCATGCTGTCCAATTCATGAATTGTTTAATAAAGCCAATCAGCTCTTCATATTTATTCTGTTGAATTTTGTCTTTCTAGCACTATTTTGCTATATAGTACATAGAATAACTTCAGCAAAAACAGAATTCTGCTACTACCGTCACAATCTACTTAGATGAACTAACAATTTAACAGAAAAATACATTTCAGAAATTTAATAAAGGCTCAAAAAAGGAATCTAATCTGTTATTTCATATAGTCAATTAAAGGGCTAAATTTAAGAGGTTATGATTAAAGCTTAACTATTTAAAAACTGGAAGAATAAATACCTTACATCACTAAAATATCTAGTTATGATGAACACAAATCAAACATACAGCATTCATAAATGGAAGCAAAATGTGTGGAAAAATATAAAACTATCCATGGGTTATAATAACACTGTAAATATACTATTCAGAAGAGGAAACAAAGGAGTGTCTCAAAAGCATATGAAAACAAGGACTAAAAAACAAAGGACTAGAGTTTGGGTAGATGGTTGAGGAGGAAGACCCTAAGATCACCAAGTGCCCTATTTACAACTAGGTATCATCCACTTCCAGACAATAAACTGGAGAGCCATTTGGAGATTGGCAGAACAAACTACACAAGTAAATTTGAAGAAGAATCTGCATCTGATAGGTTAAGAAGGCCAGAGAGGTGGAAGAAGTCTGTCAGCTTGAGGGACAGACTTGCATGCAGAGAGGGCAGAGAAAAAGGCCCTTATATCAGGGAATGCATATGTGGAAGACTAATCCCCACAATGTTTGGCTTCAAAAGAGGGGTTGAATTCCATGAGTTTGGGGTTTATTTATTTATTTATTTATCTTCGAGAGACTGAGACAGCTCATGAGCTGTGGGGGTGGGAGGCATGCAAAGAGAAAGAGAAAGAATCCCAAGCATGCGCCATACCCAGTACAGAGCCCAATGCTAAGCTAGATGGTATGACCCTGAGACCATGACCTGAGCCAAAATCAGGAGTCCAACATTTAAGCGGATCAGCCACCCAGGTGGCTCTGAATTTTGAGATTGTAAAATCAATGTGGTTTGGAACCTGTAGCTTTAAAAGCTGACTCAGCACTGGAGGACTTAGGAAGGCAAGAGATGGCCTGGTTGATGCCCTTAAAGAGATAGCAGCCTACACTGAGAGGTAACATAAAAACTGTAGTTTGCACAATGCTAAGGGCCAATCTAAGACAGATCAGTTCATTCTGATTTCAAAGGATCCTGGGAGACTTCAAAAACAAAGGAGTTAGCAGGTGCCATTTTCCTCTCCTGCCCCTAGCATAAACACAGAGCTACTTTTAAAATGTAGGGCTGCATGGACACTTGTTACCTAACCTGCTAGCAGTGCTCCACGTCCATGAGTTGTCTTGAGGACTTGCCCACCCCAATCCTGCTTGCCTCAGCCCGGGGCCCAGGGTAAATTTTGTTAAAGATGTGCATTTTTCCACTAAGCCATCAGGCACACAGCAACCACCTGGTTCTGCATTCACCTGCCAGGCCCTGTGCTCCAGTCACCATAATGTGCAGGGCCCAGCCACTCCCAGCTTTGCACCTAGCCATCCTGGCCCACAGCCCCCACTTTCCATTATGCTTTGGGGGATCCAAAAGACTAGTGCCCAGTGCAATTTTTGCTAACAATGCAGCTCTGCTCTCAAGTCATATGGTGGGCACTGCCGCCTAAGAGCTTGCCTGTTGGGGTGTCACACTACAATAACCAGACACCTGGGTGACTCAGTGGTTGAGTATCTGCCTTTGGCTCAGGGTATAATCCCAGGTCCTGGGATCGAGTCCCGCATCAGGCTTCCCATAGGGAGCCTACTTCTCCCTCTGCCTATGTCTCTGCCTCTCTGTGTCACTCATGAATAAATAAATAAATCTTTAAAAAACAAAACAAACAAACAAACAAAAAACCCCACCACAATGATCAAGCACAATCCAAAACAAGAAGAAAGCTAGTGTAGTTAACCGCACTGAAAGGAAAAATGACTCAGACCCAACAGTAGGGTGTAAGCAACACACATACGATATTCTCCTGAACTGACAGGTTATGCTGAACAGAGAACATTATACTGAAGGGCAATCTAATAGCTTTTCTTCAAAAAGTCACTACTCTCAAGAGCAGAAGACACACCTCATGTCCTTAACACACAGAAACAAACAGACACAGGCAGACAAAAGGAAGAGACAAAAATTCATCCCAAATGAAAGAAAAGGACAAGGCCACAGTCAAGATCTAAGAAAAACAGACATAAATAAAAAGACTGCTAAAGAATTTGAAGCAATGATCTATAGTATACTCACTAAACTTAAGAAAAGAGTGGAAGACATGAGTGAGACCCTTAACACAAAGATAAGGAATAACATAGCAGAGATAAAAGGCATAATAAACAAAATGAGAAACATGCATGATGGAATGAATGCAGGATAGAAGAAGCAGAGTAATGAATTAGTGACCTAGAGGACAGAGTAATGGAAAGTAAGCAAGCTGAACAAAACATAGAGAAAAGAATAATGCAAAATGAGGATAGTTAGACAACTCAGTGACTCCATCAAACATTATAACATTTGTATCATATTAGCCCTACAAGAAGAGAGAGGAAAAAGGAGCAGAACGTTAATTTGAAGAAATAATAGCTGAAATTTTCCCTAATCTGGTGACACAAACACATACTAACATCCAAGACGCATGGGGAACTCCCATCAAAATGATAAAAGCAGACCCACACCAAGACACACTGAATTCAACTGGTAAGATACGGTAATAAAGAAAAAATGTTGGGGCACCTGGGTGCCTCAGTGGCCAAGAATCTTCCTTCAGCTCAGGTTGTGATCCCAGGGTTCTGGGATCAAGTCCCACATCAGGTTCCCCACAGGCAGTCTGCCTCTTCCACTGCCTATGTCTCTGCCTTTCTCTATCTCTCATGAATAAATAAATAAAATCTTAAAAAAAAAAATGTTAAAAACAGCAAGACAAAAGAAGCCAGTAACTTACAAGGGAAAACTCAGAAGCCAATTAGATTTTTCAAAGGAAACTTTGAAAGCCAAAAGGGAGTGGCATGATATATTCAAAGTGCTGAGTGGGAAAAATCTGCAGCCAAGAATACTCTATCCAGGAAGGCTATCATTCAAAATAGAAGGAGTGACAGAATTTCCCAGACAAACAAAAACTAAAGGAGCTCATGACCCCTAAGCCAACTCTGCAAGAAATACTACAGAGGACTCACTTCATGGAAAGGAGAGACCAAAAATGACAGCATATACATAGGAAACACAAAACCAGAAAAAATGTTTCTTTAAAAAAAAAGAATCAAGGATTCACACACACAAAAAGGATATAAAATAAAATAACATAACTAAAATAGGAAAGGAGAAAAGAATGGGCTGAAACCTAAATGACTGTCATCCTAATATAGATTTCTATATGCACAAGAGATTATATACAAATTTACTCATAACTATATATCAAAAACTACTACAAAATATGCAAAGAGTAAAGAGAAAGAAATCCAAATATATCACTAAAGAAAGCCAGCAAAATATGAAAGGTAAGAAAAGGGAAAATCTTCAGATTCTAATGAAATGGCAGTAATACAAACCTATCAATATATTACTTTGATTGTAAATGGACTAAACCCTCCAATCAAAAGAGAGAAGGAGACAGAGTTGATTAAAAAAAAAAAAAGACCCAGCTATATGTTGCCTACAAGAGACTCATTTTACACCTAAAGACACCTGCAGACTTTATTCTTTGTATATTGCTTAGTGGTTTTTTTTTCCTAAAGATTTATTTATTTGAGAGAGAGAGAAAAAAAAAACAGAGAGAGAGAGAGAGAGAGAGAGAGGCAGAGAGGGGTGGAGGGAGAAAGAGAATTTCATGCAGAGTCTCCACTGAGCATGGAGCCTGATGCAGGGCTTGATCCCACAACACTTAGGTCATGACCCGAACTGAAATCAGGAGTCAGATGCTTAACCCACTGAGCTACCCAGGCGTCCTGGTTTTCAATATATAGTTAACATTAGGTTTGTATGCAAGCTCTTATGTGTATAGATGGCTATATTGAGATGACTAAAAGTGAGGGGAACAAACCTGTTTGTTTCAAATGAGTGTCAAAAGAAAGCCACAGTAGTGCTATTTAGAGGGACAAAACAGACCTTTAAAACAAGAATATAACAAGAGAGAAAGAATGACACTATATAATAATAAAGGGGCTCACCACCAAGAAGACATGAAATTGTAAATATTTATGCACCCCCACAGAAGAGCACCTAAAGGCATAAAACAGCTAGTAACAAAGAAACTAATTGATAATAACACACTAATACTAGGGCACTTTAACACCCCACTTACATCAGTGGACAGACCACCTAAACAGAAAATCAATAAGGAAACAATGGCTGTGAATGACACAGAAGAAGTGGAAAAAAATAGATTTCACAGATACATTCAGAACGTTCAATCCTCAAGCAGCAAGAATATACTTTCTTTTAAAGTGCACATGGAACATTCTCTAGAATAAATCACTTAGTGGACCACAAAACAGACCTAAACAAATTCAAGAAGAATGAAATCATACCATGCATATTTTCTGACTATAATGATATGAAACTAGAAGTCAACCATAGGAAAAAATCCTGAAAGACCACAAATATATGGGGATTAAATACTATGCTACTAAACAATGAATAGGTCAGCCAGAATATCAAAAAATAAAAATGTACATGGAAACAAATGAAAATGAAAACATAATAGTCCAAAAACTCTGGGATGCAGCAAAAGCACTTCTAAGAGGAAAATATATAAGCAAGCAATATATAAGTAAGTCTTACAGACTTACTGCAAGAAGGAAGAAAAATCTCAAACTGCCTAATCATGCACTAAAAGGAGCTAGAAAAAGGACAAACGAAACCTAAAACCAGCAGAAGGAAGGAAATGATAAAGATTAGAGCAGAAATAAATAACATAGAAACTAAAAGACAACAGAATAGATCAAGGAAACCTACAGCTGGTTCATTGAAAAAAATCGATAAAACTGATAAACCTCTAGCGAGACTTTCATGAAAAAAAGAGAAAAGACTCCAATAAATAAAATCACAAATGAGAAGGGAGAAATAACAATTGATACCACAGAACTACAAAAAAATCATAAAAGAGTATTATGAAAACCTATACACCAACACATTGGACAACCAAGAAAAAAATAGATAAATTCTTAGTAACATATAAACTACCAAAATTGAAATAAAAAGAAATAAAAAATTTGAACAGAGACACTGAGTTAGTAATCAAAAAACTCCCAACAAACAGAAGTCCAGGAATAGATGGTTTCACAGGAGAATTCTACCAAACATTTAAAGAAGAATTAATGCCTCTTCTTCTCAAACTTTTCCAAAAACTACAAAAGGAAGGAAAACTTCCAAATTCATACTACGGGCCAGCATTACTCTGATATCAAAGTCAGATAAAGACACCATTAAAAAAGAGAACTACAGGCCAATATCCCTGATGAACATATAAGCAAAAATCCTCAAAAAAACACTAGCAAACTGAATTAAACAATATTTTTTAAAAAATTTATTCACCGAGATCAAGGGATATTTATTTCCAGGATGCAAGAGTGATTCAATATTTGCAAAACAATCAGTGTGATACATCACATCAGTAACAGAAAGGATAAGAACCATATGATCATTTCAATAGATGCAGAAAAACCATTTGGGGAAGTATAACATCCCTTCATGATAAAAACCCACCATAAAGAAAAGTTAGAGGGAACACACTTCAACAGAATAAAAGCCATAAATGAAAAACATACAATTAGCATTATCCTCAACAGGGAAAAACTGAGAGCTTTTCTCCTAAGGTGAGCAACAAGACAGGATGTCCACTTTCACCACTTTTATTCAACATAGTACTGGAAGTCCTAGCCAGCAATCAGAAAAAAAAAAGAAATGAAACCCACCCAAATCAGTAAAGAAGAAGTAAAACTTCCACTATTTGCAGATACCATGATACCATAGAGAGAAAACCCAAAGACTCCACCAAAAAACTTGTAGAACTGATAACAGATTCAGTAAAGTCACAGGACACAAAATCAATGTACAGATATCTGTCACATTTCTTCATTTTTTTTTAAGGTATCTCTACAATCATCATGCAGCTCACACTCAGAACCCCAAAATCAAGAGTCTCATGATCTACTGACTCGGCCAGCCAGGCACCCCATCTGTTGTATTTCTATACAACAACAATGAAGAAGAAAGAGAAGTTAAGAAAACAATTCCATTTACAACTGCATTCAAAATAATAAGATACCTAGGAATAAACCTAAGCAAAGAGATTAAAGATCTGTACTCTGAAAACTACAGAACACTGGTGAAAGAAACTGAGGAGGACATAGAGAAATGGAAAGATTCCATGCTCATGGATTGGAAGAACAAAAATTGCTAAAATGTCTGACTACCCAAAGCAACCTACGTATTTAATGCAATGCCTATCCAAGTACCAACAGCATTTGTCACAGAACTAGAAAAAACAATCCTAAAATTTTATGAAGTTACAAAAGACCCCTAGTAGTGAAAGCAATCTTGAAAAAGAAAAGCAAAGCCAGAGGTATGACAATTTCGGATTTCAAGCTATGTTACAAAGCTGCAGCAGTAATTTAAAGGGTATGGTATTGGTACAAAAATAGACACATAGATCAATGGAACAGAACAGAAAACCCAGAAATAAACCTACCATCCTATGATCAATTAATCTTCGACAAAGAAGAAAAGAATATACAATGGGAAAAAGAAAGTCACTTCAACAAATGGTGGTGGGAAATCTAAATAGCAACATGCAAAAGAATGAAAATAAACCACTTTCTTACATCATACACAAGAATAAACTAAAAATGCATTAAGGACCTAAATGTGAGACCTGAAACCATAAAAATCCTAGAGGAGAACACAGGCAATAACATCTTTGACACTGGCCATAGCAATTTCTTTGTAGATATGTCTCCTGAGCTGAGGTAAACAAAAACAAAAATAAACTATTATGACTGCAACAAAATAAAAAACTTCTGCACAATGAAGGAAAACACTTAACAAAATAAAAGGCATCCTATGGAATGGAAGAAGCTATTTACAAAGAAGCTATTTACAAATTACATATTGGATAAAGGGTTAGTATCCAAAGTATATAAAGAACTTATACAATTCAACACCTAAAAATTGGGCAGAAGGGGCACCTGGGTGGCTCAGGAGTTGAGCATCTGCCTTTGGCTCAGGTTGTGATCCCAGGATTCTGGGATCCAGTCCTATATCAGGCTCCCTGTAGGAAGCCTGCTTCTCCCTCTGCATATGTCTCTGCCTGTCTTTGTGTCTCTCATGAATAAACAAATAAAATCTTTTTTAAAAAATGAGAAGATAACAGACATTTCTCCAAAGAAGACATATAGATTGCCAACAGACACATTAATAAATGCGGGGGAATGGGATGCTTGGGTGGCTCAGCAGTTGAGCATCTGCTTTTGGCTCAGGACGTGATCCCGGAATCCGGAATCGAGTCCCATATCGAGCTCTTTGCATGGGGCCTGCTTCTCCCTCTGCCTGTGTCTCTGCCTCTCTATCTTTGTGTTTCTCATGAATTAAAAAAAAAAAAAAAAAGATTTAAATGTGGGGGAGCACTTGGGTTGCTTACTCAGTTAAATAACCAACTCTTGATTTCAGCTCAGGTCATGATCTCAGGGTCATGAGATGAAGCCCCATGCGGGGCTCCACACTGGGCATGGAGCTTGCTAAGGATTCCCTCTCTCCCTCCCCACCTCTAAAAAATAAAATAATTAAAATGGATGCTCAATATCACTCATCATCAGGGAAATGCAAATGAAACTATAGTGAGATACCACCTCACATTTGTCAGAAGGGCTAAAATAAAAAAGACAAAAAACAAGTGTTGACTAGGATGTTGAGAAAAGGTACCCTCTTACACTGCTGCTGGGAATGAAAACAGGTGCGGTCACTGTGTAAAACAGTATGGAGGTCGCTCAAAAAAGCTAAAAAATAGAATTACCCCATGACTTAGCAATTGCATATGGGGTATTCACCCAAAAAATACACGAACATTAATTCAAAGGAACCCATGCACCCCTGTTTACTGCAGCATTATTTATAACAGTCCAACTATGTAAGCAGCCAAGGGACCATATATAGATGAATGGATACAGATGATGTGTACACACACAAACACACACACACACACACACACACACACACACACGGGAATACTATTCAGCCATAAAAATAATGAAATCTTGGGATGCCTGGAAGGACAGTGAACATCTGCATTTGACAAGGCTGATGATTGCCACTGATGATCACAGATCAAATAAACTTAAGATTTTATAAAAGGTAAGATGAATAAATCCCCTGTTTAGAACAGTAAACTACTACAGTGTGTGGGGGGTGCTCTGTATCTTTTTTTATATGGCAACACTATAATTTTTTTTACTATAATTTTAAGACAACATCATAATTAAGAATAAAGGATCTCATCTTGAAATTTAGATTGGAATATTAAAATATTTTTTTCTGGGATGCCTGGGTGGCTCAGTGGTTGACATCCTTTGGCTCAGGGTGTGATCCCAGGGTCAAGGGATCGAGTCTCGCATTGGGCTCCCCACAGGAAGCCTGCTTATGCCTTTACCTGTGTTTCTGCCTTGCTCTCTGTGTCTCTCATGAATAAACAAAATCTTTAAAAAAAATCTTCCTCTAAAAGAAATAATTTTTCTTCAGTTATCTAATGACACATAAAAATTGTGGTAGAAGTGAATAAATAAGGCCACAACTTATTTGAGACATGAATCAAGTGTGTATCAATGAAAAGCAAATCAATCATAGCTTCAGAGACAAAATTTTTTAAGGTTGTTACAATGCTCTCAGTTTAAAAAGTACTTGTATTACTCTGTCGGTTCATGTGTTGACATACAGCAATCACTTTAGAATCATGAGAAAGAACTTGAAATTTAAATCCAGTAATTTCTGAAGATGTTAAATGAGTAATGTCAGATATTCAGTACTCAGATTCTGAACTGAGACCCTTTCAAGATGAGTCTTATATGTATAACAAAGGAAGTAAAAATGAAGACTTCCTAAGAAAAGTTTTTTTTTTTTTAAAGAAAAGTAAGAACACACTTAAATGGTCATATAAAATAAAAAGGAAACATAGAAAAAGAAACAAAATGCTAATCACATCTTCTACCAGTTGCTAAAATGCCACTATCGACTAAAAATGGAGCCTTAATGAGTTGGGAAGATAAGCTTTCATCAGTTAAAAAGTAAAAGATGGCCAACAAAGACTCAGATTGGGCTGCAGTATTATAGCTGAGATGGAAACAAGAATGTGAATCAAATAAAGCTGCAAAATGAATTTGTCATTTTAGAAAAGACATGGAATTTTACCAAAAATTAAAATTGCTGTTTAAATTTGCTTAGGCTGTAAAGAAAAATCCTGGGTTACTAAGGAATAAGAGAGAAAATCATCAAGATTTTATTACTTAAAAATAAATTTTGTGGGTTTAGAGAATATTTAGAGAGGGTTTTGTGAGTGTGTGTGTGTGTCTGTGCGCGTGTCCAAAAGCAACCATCCCATATCAAAATAGTTATCGCTGGGTTCAAACTATATAATTTTCTTCCCTGCAGCAAAATCTGTATAGGCTGCTTCCATTAGATAAAGTTACTGGTAATTTCTCCTACAATACAATGTCACATGAGCTCCAGGGAAGTATTATAGAAAGGTGAAATATATTCAGTTCCTGACATATTTATTGGGTAGGGATGCCCCCTGCTTTCCCAATATAAATAAATACATTATTGGATATCTTGTATGTTCTTTCTTTCTTTGTCTTCTACTAGAACTAATAATGGCTTCAAATTTCTTAAATGAATCTATGTATAAAAAGGGCTCAAAAGTGCAGAGTCTGCCAATTATTACCTAAGGAGTTCAATTTTAATCCATGAAAAGAAATGAGATATGTCAAAATTATGATAATGGCATCATATGCTAGTCACAGTCTTCATTTATTAAATATTATCCATGTCAAAATAAAAAATTGACTCTGCTTTTGTAGAACCATTTTCTCTTTGAGTAGAGAAAATGTAATATAGCTGAACTACAGAAAACTTAATGAAAATGTTATCTAAGAAAATCTTAAAAAAATAAATTCAAATTGGGTTTAGAATAAAAAAATGAATATCACTTGCAAAATATTAATGACTGTAGCAATAAACACAAATAATAAAAGTCAACTTAGGTGAGAAAGATGCATATGGTAAGATCTAATTGGAGTTGATCTTAAATTACTGCAATATTAGTGATATAGAAAAAATAGTTCATTAAATTCATACTTAACACAATATAATAAACTAGTAAGTAACCGAAAATAACAAAATATGAATATTGGAATAAAAAGTAGGATTTTAGGAACAAATGTTAGAATAAACCAGTAAGATAACCAACCTAACTAATGAATTCACAATATATTTTGAAAGAAACTAAAATATGGATTTTACATAAAAATATATTAAAAGGTGACAATGGTATTTATTCACTTATGCTTTCAAATATTATTCATTAATAATAAATAGCAGTATTTATAGCCTCAATACTAATATTAATGACAAGAAAATAATAGTCATTTCATTTTACATGGTATTAAAAAGAAAACCACAAACCCCAAATGGGTTCATTTAAGTTAGGGCCCCAAGTCAGTAAACAAAGATTTAATACAAAACCTAATATTTGGGACACCTGGGTGGCTCAGCGGTTTAGTGTCCGCCTTTGGCCCAGGGCATGATCCCGGGGTCCTGGAATCGAGTCCCACGTCAGGCTCCCTGCATGGAGCCTACTTCTCCCTCTGCCTGTGTTTCTGCCTCTCTCTCTCTCTCTGTGTCTCTCTTGAGTAAATAAACAAAATCTTTCTAAAAAAACCCTAATATTGGGATCCCTGGGTGGCGCAGCGGTTTAGCGCCTGCCTTTGGCCCAGGGCGCGATCCTGGAGACCTGGGATCGAATCCCACGTCGGGCTCCCAGTGCATGGAGCCTGCTTCTCCCTCTGCCTGTGTCTCTGCCTCTCTCTCTCTCTGTGTAACTATCATAAATAAATAAATAAATAAATAAATAAATAAATAAATAAATAACCTAATATTTAACACCTAACAGTTTCAACACCCCCATTAAATGTCACCTTTAATTAATCACCATGGGAATTTCCTGGTCAGCACTAAGAAATTTAGTCATGGACCCCTCCTTTTCCCCTTCGGAAGGCAACCTTTCCTAAAACTGGATTCTTTACTAATAATTTCCTTCTTTCCACTCCTTTTCTACCTTTAAGCACTTTCTTCTCTGTAGCTCTTTGGAGCTTATTAACATCTTTTTTTTTTTTTTTTAAACCAACACGAGTTTATAAAAAATCTTATCAGAATGTTAGAAGGAAAAGAGACTTATGGGATAAATGATCACAGCTGAAGCATATTACATGTTAGAGACTAATTCTTAACATTTTTGATACAAAAATAAATATACTTAACAAAAATTTCCCCCCAAAACATAATCTAGCAAAACTAATGTTAATTCAGCAGATGAATATAAACATATGTATTGTCTGTAATGATTTACTTTTATTAAGAGCTTCTGATCTTAATTTAAAGCAACCTTGATTAATGTGAAGTCAAAAATGTTAGAACAGAGTATCAGAGGCATAATGAAATGAAATGTTAATAAGCTCTACTTGCTAGATGGGAGGCTGCCTGATTCATCCATCAATTAATAAAGCAATTAGATCTTTAAAAATTACTCAGTTGAATTTTTGTTACTCAACAGATTTGGTGGCAGCAGTGGGATCTGAAGTGAATTATGGGACATCTGGAGACAATGAGAAACACAGGTATTGTGCCCTGCAAACCTTCTGAATACACTGTTTTTGTTGCCATTTGCAGGGGCTGTGGGTACGTTCTATTGGCTTGGAGCTCTGCTTTTTTTTTTTTTTTGCAATCAAGCACCTGATTGAATTGGATTTCCTTAGAAGACAGGTCTGCTTGAGCTAGCAGATGGTTTGCCTAGAGCCCAAATGAGCTGGCATATTTACTCAGATCCAAGCCCCTACCTTTTTAGACCACAGTTACTCAGGTAGAAAACCCTTGCAAATGCCAAATGAATTTTTGAGGTATGCATAGGGTTTTTGTCGCCAGGATGCAGTAACTTCTCTTCATTACTATCAATACATTAAGATGTGCAAGCTCATTTGTCTTGCTTTGTGTAGGCAGAGGCTACTGCTAACAGGGATCTCAAAGGCCAACAAGCTACCAAAATTGATGAGCCTGGGCTGAACATTTAAAGACTGTCAGAGTGCATGACACCTCAAGAAGACTCCTAGATAAAATAAGTTGGTCACAGACTAGGTTAAATTAACACTAGTTCACCTACCAACCTCAAGAAAACGTCTGTCCGATAAGATACACTATAAAACACGCACAATTCCCAAAGGAGCAGCACATCTTTTTTAGGTCTTAGTGGGACTATAAGAAATCCAAAGGCTTAGCAAATAGGATCCTTAAATTCTTTTTTTTTTTTTAAAGATTTTATTTATTTATTTATTTATTTATTTATTTATTTATTTATTTATTCATTCATTCATTCATGAGAGACATAGAGGGAGAGAGAGAGAGGCAGAGACACAGGCAGAGGGAGAAGCAGGCTCCATGCTGGGAGCCTGACGTGGGACTCGATCCCAGGTCTCCAGGATCAGGCCCTGGGCCAAAGGCGGCGCTAAACCGCTGAGCCACCCAGGCTGCCCAGGATCCTTGAATTCTAAAGAGTCAAGCACACCTCCATGTGCCACATCTGCTCATTTTATGTCTAAGAACTACAATCCTGAAAGTTACAGATAACTAGCAGAAACAGCAAAATTTTACTAAGCTGGTTTTCTGTCTTGAAGAACTTGGGTTGGTAACCACCAGGTTGAGGGTCCCCAAAATAAGGCTAAACATAAATATGAGCTGTGCTCCATTTGCAACCGGATATGGCTGGACAGAAATGTGGGTTAACTCTATTTGCAGCCAGGGTCCTACCAAACTGGTGCCAAGCCCTCAGAAGAATTACAGCTTAGAAATACAATGGCCATTATGGGGAGCATTCCAATCAGATAAGATCATTTAAGAAGTACAATCGAATGTAAGGGTCCCCAAATTAAACAGAAGGGGATACCTGTTTTATTTTTTTTTTATTTTTTTATTTTTTTTGGGATACCTGTTTTAATTGGTAAGCAGAAGCTTCCAAAAGGTTCCAAAATTCCAAGGTAGTTTCATTTACAGATTCATGGCAAAAAGTTAACATAAAAGACTAACCTAAAAGACAGATATAACTCTTAATGCTCCCTTCTTTTCTTCTTTGAGTACTCATTCTACTAATCCTCTGTCTCTGAAAAGACTACACAACTGTAAACAAAATGTGGCCAAGTTAATGGCCTTACAGATATCTCCATCTCTACCTTCAAAGGAGGGCCCCCATATGGGCCCCTCCCAGAGTTGATGAAACTGAGGAGTTTTCTGTTTAACCACTATGTTTTTATCTTAAAAACAACCAACTGGAAACTCAAGTAGGTACCGGTGCTTGCACAGGAAATCCTGGAAAAACTGGTAAAAGCCAGCAATTGGTGAAAATTGTTAATAGTATCAGCTCTTTCTCAATCTCTGTAGTTCCCAGTCAAGACAGGAAAATAAAATTTCATGTTGTTCTGTCCTTTCTAAATCCAAGCCCATTGGTAATTGATCCTTCTCTTCCATAGATAGATAGCTATTACCTTGTCTAATTTTGCAGAACTGGTCTTGACTTTCTGCCTGCCTGGAACATTCAGGTTTTTGTTCTTTCTTTCAGCTAATCACTGGAAGAAACTCTGGATCAGGTGAAGGTAGTATCCTTTCAGCCTCTTGGAGGTGTGTGTGTGTGGGATTATTCAGTACTGCCAGAAATATTTAAAATTAGAACCATGAACTCAGAAGGAAAGAAGTAAATTGAGGATAAAGGGTTTTATATAGGTGGATCAATCTACGATGTCCTTTAAGTTCTTTAAGAACCCAATTCTTTAAGAAATTGAAAGCAACTGTTCTTATCTTACAAATCTTTACAGAACTAAAAATGTAGTTCTAGTGACAATTCAAAGTTCACTTATTCCTTTACCAATCCCAAAACGTCTCCTATTTATCTTAAAGGGCTAATAAATTATTGGCTTTAGGAAAACAAAGCCCTTCTTGGAGGAATCTGCATTCCTTCTCTATCCATCTTATCAACCCTTTAAAATGGATTTAGAAGGGCACCTGGGTGGCTCAGTTGGTTAAGTGTCTGCTTTCGGCTCAGGTCATGATCCCAGGGTCCTGGAATTGAGTCCCACATTGGGCTCCCTGTTCCATGGGAAGCCTGTTTCTCTCTCTCCCTCTGTCACTTCCCCTGTTTATGCTCTGTCAAATAAATAAATAAAATTATTTAAAAAATACATAAAATGGATTTAGAAGGGACAGGACAACATGAGAATGAAGAAAAAAGAAGCCTTTTAAAAATATAAACTGCTAAAATGGCTTTGGGCTCAAACTCTAGCACAGGTTCCTTAAGATTAATTCCAGGGGAATGAATGAATGAATAAGACTAAGAAAAAAAAATATTAATTCCAGGGGCAAATAACACATCTTAAAAATCTTCTCCACAAAAATAAGTGAAGGTCCTTATATCTGTCTGTTTATGTGTGTCCAAATATATATGTTATAAATGTGAAATATTTTTTCACCTATGGATACTATTGCCAATTAATTTGTAAAAGAACTCTAGTTGGTTTGAAGACAAACACTTGTAAGGATTACACATTCTAAAACTCTCAGGTAGAAATTAACTCAAATGTTTTTCAAGTTAATGTGATCTAGGAAAATATTCAGTTGCTGGTTTAATTAGGATGGTAATATCTGCATAGTAATTAGCATTAAAATTAAAACTTTTATTCTGCATGGGTACTTGAAGTTCAGTAAGTTGATGTGATCTCTGCTACAAAATTAAAAAGAAAAAAAAGCTTTGGAGAATGAATTTGTCTCATAAGGTTTGTATGCATAATCTAAGCATTTAATTAAGAACAATTAAACTGAAGAGGTATAAATAAAATTTAAAATTTTAGGTAAACCTTTAAGTAGTCTCATATGATACTAAAACACTGATTACTGAACATAGGTTAATCTAGTCATTGTTTACTTATTAGTATTAACCAGAAACTAAAACGTCTAAGAGTTCTGAAATCCAATAAATGTAAATAAGTACTGGAAATACTAAGGGAAACAACTCTGTATGCAATGAGAGCAGGATGTGTGTTTTTGGTTAAAAAAAAAAAAATCGAGATGCATTTTTTTGTGATAATTGTTGAAGGAGAGGAAAATAATTTTGTTCTAAAGTGATCCTGGTTGTTTAAAAAAGCAAAATATAGGGCAAGATCTAAATCTAATAAAGAAAGTTGTAGGTTTATGGAAAAGGAATCTTTGAAAAGGAATTTTAATGTGTGGTCAAACCGGCTAAGATTGGAATAAACTTAATTAAAAATAAGTTTCAAAGTAAGGGGGTCCAAAATTAGAATTTGGTTTTCTCCCTATTAAAAAGACAAAGTTTTCTTGGACTACAGGTCTATTCTGAATAAGAAACTGTAAAAGTTTTTTTTTTTTTCCTTCCTTTCTTTCTTTTCCTTAACCTTTTAAGTAATCTGCCTAAAAAAAGATTCTGGGTTTTGTCAAAATAATTTTCCGTGTCTTCATCAGGTCTCTGATTACTTAAGAAAGCCAACTCTCTCTACTATAAAAAGCTAAGTTTTTGCTTTGTTTTGTTTTATATCTATTTAACTTTCTGCATTTGCCTGCAGTGTTTCACTGTCACCATGGTTAGGTAGACAATTAAGTATTGTTTCTTATCTGACCTAAGATCTTATTTGACCAAGTGTGTTTAAAAAAACCTTTCATTTGGGGGATCCCTGGGTGGCTCAGCTGTTAGGCGCCTGCCTTTGGCCCAGGGCGCAATCCTGGAGTCCCAGGATTGAGTCCTGGGATCGGGCTCCTCCCTGCATCGGGCTCCTGGTGTGGAGCCTGTTTCTCCCTCTGCCTGTGCCTGTGACTGTGTCTGTGTCTCTGTCTCTCTCTCTGTGTGTCTATCATGAATAAATAAATAAAATCTTTAAAAAAAATAAAAAACAACCTTTCATTTTTCGTACAAACTTTCCAAATCAAATTCTGAATGAAGTCTTTTTGACCTGAAAGAAACTTTGGGATTTCTTTCCAGAGGGCTCCCTGGAACACCCTACAGGATCTATTAAACAAATTAGGCTTATTTGCTACATTACATTACATGGGAAATCTTGTCAAATAAGAAGTAGTACTAAATTCACTTTATGTTGTATTTGTAAAACTGTGGTACATGCAGAAAAAGTCCATTCTGCTTCTGCAAAAAACCACCCCTCATTGCCAGACTTTGGCCATCCTGATGTCCTTGTAACATGGCAGTAATCTGCTCCCTGAACAGTGAAATTATGGTGAGTAAAAAATGGCTATAAATTATTATTATTATTATTTTTTTGGCTGTAAATTAAATAAACAGTCAGGGCTACATGAAAACCAAGACAGCCACTTGGTTCTTCTTGGCTCCCTGGCAAGCCCCACTTTTTGTTTTTTACATTCCTTCATCCACCATAGTACACTTAAGATGATTCAAATTATAAACAGACACTGATGGGGGAACATAGTTCTATAATAATGCAAAAACAGTCTATCAGCAATGCCTGTCTTATCAGGTCCATAATTCTTAAAGAAAAAAAAAAAAAAAAAACTATTTCCAGGAACCTCAGACTTCCTCCTCCGGATCTTTTGAAAACCCGTAGCTGGATTTAGTATGGATTATCAATTATGTTCTTATTATCATATATATGTTTTCTAGATGGGTTGAAATATTTTTCATTTGGCTAGGCTGATGCCTTCATATTGGCAAAGGAACTGTAAGAAAAAGTGTTTACCACTTGAGGGTATAACTTTACATAATCTCCAGTGACTGAGCCACCTACTTCACTGGGCAAATCATATAGCCTTAACGAAAATCTTACAAACTTCTGGGATGCCTGGTGGCTCGGTGATTGAGTGTCTGCCTTTTGCTCAGGGCATGATCCCAGGGTCTGGAATCGAGTCTCACATGGTCTCCTTGCAGAGAGCCTGCTTCTCCATCTGCCTGTGTCTCTGCCTCTATCTCTGTGTGTCTCTCATGAATAAATAAATAAAATCTTTAAAAAAAAAAAAGAAAATTTTACAAATTTCTTTGAATTCATCAGTCCACAACCTTCTGCTGATCCATTGTTGTTTCAAGCTAGTATGACAACCTACTATAAGTCTCTAATGTCTTATACTTAAGCCTGTCAACAACACCTTAAAAAAAAAAAGCCTTCCTGGATCCCAATTAAAAAAAAAAAAAAGTTGGCTACAGTCTAGAGATTGGTGACTGGGTATTTTATAAACATAAAAGAAGATAGCACTCAAGCCCTATTGGAAGAGATCTTACCAAGTACTCCTGACCACTAACAATGTTGTAAAACTAAAAGGTATTGAGCCTTGAGTACACATCACACATCTAAAGAATGCTCTACCTGACACTTGAACCTGCATAGACACTGGACATTTCCAAATCACAATGATGAGGAAGAGAAGTAACTGACACCAAGGAAGACTGCTTCTGCCCAAGATGACAGATCAAGGCATCATACTTTATCTAAACATGATACCCTTTCTCCTTCTTTTCCTTTCCTTTATTCTGGCACTGGCCTATAATGATAACAACCTCAATTGTATCTCCCAGGCCACTGCTAAAGGGGGACAACCATTAGAATTTAGAGCATACTTTTGTTACAGGCTAAGAGAAAAGCCAGATGAAATCTTATTGGTTGATTCCCCTAAATTTTCATTGGGAGTCAGAAAGGACCTACCTGGAGGGTTTCATGATTCAGGATTCACCCCTTTTGGCAGATCCCCACTTCCCTGGTTAGGGATAAATGTAAACAAGGCTATGATGGGGAACTTTTCCTTAATTCTTGAAATATCACAGAATCTGACACTAAAGCAATAGCTGCCAATAAAGATCCTTAACCCTCCAGCCAAAAGAGCTTTTAATAATACAATAGCTCTTGATTATCTTTTACCAGAGTGAGGAGGTGTGTGTGCTACAACCAACGTCATGTGATATACCCAGATTAACACTTCTGTAGAAGTTGAAACTCGATTACATAAAATCACCAAGCAATCACTTGGCTTAAAAGAATAAGACCCTTTAGGAGGGTCTTATTTCACTTGTTTGATTTGATTGGTTTGGGTCTTGGGAACCATGGCTTCCAAGTACACTCTGAACATTGGGAATTAACCTGTGTATAGTAATCAGGATAAAGTCCTTGGTGTATTATATTCTCTCAAAAGCTTTAAACCTATGTTTGCACCCACTAACCACCAAACGATCTCCCTAAGACTGAAATGGCATAAGAACTAAGAAAATGGCCAACTTACAAATTGTGAACCTGTGAGTATCACAGGGGTCAAGTAAATACATCGTGACCTATGAATATCACACAAAGGAACAACAATTGTGAGAACTTCAGAGGATTAGCTGAGACTGGCACTAATGCCTTAAATTCTGGTCACATCTCAGTTAAACTCAAGAGTGTGATCAAAAGCAGCTAATTGTTCAAAAGAAAACCAGAGTCCCCAAAATGACACCATTTAGCATAAAGTTCCAAGTCAATAAACCAAGACTTAATACCTAACCTAACTGCAGTTTCAGCCCCCATTAAATGTCACCTTTAAACAGTCAACATAGGAATTTCTTGGTCAGCACTAGGAAATTTACTGTAGACCCCATCTGATCCTCTTAGGAGGGCGACCTTACATAAAACAATGAATTCTTTACTAATAATTTCCTTCTTTCCATTCCCTATCTTTAAGCACTTTCTTTTTCTTAGCCCTTTGGAGCTCCCCTCTGCTTGGTAGGTGGTATGTTGCCTGATGCATCAATTAATTAATAAAGCCAATTAGATCTTTAATATTTACTCAGTTGAATTTCTATTAACAGCTGAAACTTAACACATGGAACAAAAAGGCCTTGGAGTAGCAAAAATGAAGAATTACCAGCAGACACATAACTTAAAATAGTCTGAGATTTAATAAAGGACCTAACTCTTCTCAGTAGTTGATAACCTCGAATAAATGAAAAAAGGTTAAATTATTCTTAGTATGCAATGTTTGATGACACAGAAACATACAGTAATCTTATGAAAAAAATCTTCCTTTCAAAATTATGATAAATATGGATGCTTGGCTGTCCTAAAACTTGACTCTAAGGAAACATCTCATTTCCTATAGGCTTAAATGCATAAAATTTCATAACATGAGAATATCATCATCATTAAAAAATATATTCTAGTTTAAAATTCCAATTGGCTTTAGAGCTTGAGAGAAGGAGAATGGATCAGAACTTGCAAAAAAATGCCAAAGACTGAATCATTCTCCTGATACTTTTTAGAGCACTTATTAGTAAAATTAAGGTTAAAAAAGATACATCGTTCACATCATGGTAATATACAAAAAGAGGACACTAAGAATTTACAAAATGATTTCCTAAACCTTTTTAAAGTAATGTAAGTCTTTTCAAATAAAATATCACACAGAAACTCAACATTTGTTGAGCACAAAAGTGAGATGGCTATGCCTGGGGTACAGGGGGGGAACTTAGCCCCATCCCATTAGTCTCAACCTCAGTTATGGGAAGTATAACTCTGGGAAATACAGTGTGCAAACCATGGAAGATAAATTAGTCATTAAACTCAAATTTCCACTTTCAACACTGGTTTTCTACTTATTTCTACAAGGCTTACTTCAAATCAACTTCCTCCAGAAAGTCTTCCGACCTAATTAAGCCAGAATGGCTTCATCCACAAAAGTGCTATAGAATTTCAATTTGTGAACTTCATTTCAAACATTTCCAATATCTTACATTTTACACATACTACATAGAGAGATATACTTGCCAATCTTCCATTTTTGATTAAAAGTTTCTCAGATAATGGTTATCTTTCTTAATTCATATCCTTGAGAACTTATCAAATAGAAGATGCTTGATAGCATTTATTTGTTGAAAACAAGAGGTTAAAGGTAGGTTAGTCAATGTCTAAAGGACAAAATGGCTTTAAAATGTTCTAATGTAAGAAAAGTAAGACCTGGACTGATAATAATTCCTAGTTGCTCTCTATGAAAAGTTGGGTGCTTTTACTGTGGAAAACACTATGAAAGTTCCTCAATAAAATTAAAAACAAAATTACCGTGACATCTAGTGATTCCACTAATGAATATTTACAAAACAAAACACTAATTAAAAAAGATATATGTACACTTATATTTATTGCAGTATTATTTACAATAGCCAAGGTTGAAAGCAACCTACATGTCCATCAACAGATGAGTAGATAAGGAAAATGTGCTATATGTTTGTCTTGGAAGACTACTCAGCCATAAAAAAAGAGTGAAATCTTGCCATTCATAACAACATGGATGGACCTAGAGGGCATTACACTTGGTGAAATAAGTCAGATAGAGAAAGAAAAATACCTATGATTTCACTTATATCTGAAGATCAACAACAAAACAAACAGGAAGCAGAAACAGACCCATGAACACAGAGAACAAACTAGTCACTGTCAGAAAGAAGGAAGGATGAGGAAATGGGGAAATGGGGAAATGGGTGAAGGGGAATAGGAGGTACAGACTTCTATTTAAGGAGTGATTAAGCTGTGAGGATAAAAGGGACAGCAGAGGGAATATTCCCAATGGTATTGCAATAGCATTTTATGGTGAAACATGGTAGTGATACCTGTGGTGAGCACAGCAAAATACATAGAGTTAATGAACCACTATGCTACACACCTGACACTAACACAACATTGTATGTCAAGTACACATCAATTAAAAAAATTTTTTTGGTCCAGCAGCCAGGTACACAGCAGCCACAGTGTATCACACACATCCAACATGGCACACACACATCCCCAGCCTCAAACCTACATCCTTTTCAGCTACCAGGTGCACAGTTGCCATTATGCACCACACCTAGCCATAGCACTGGGACCAGTGGCCACAGAGTGGCCAGTTGCACACTCCCAGTCAACCTTGTGTACCTGCAGCCATTGCAGTGCTTCAAAGAATCTGGCACAGGATTAGTGTCTTGGTGCAAATGTTGTACATGTCGCAGCCCTGCTTCCAAGTTCCCCAGCCGGCTTACCCTCTCAGAGCCAGCCTACTTGGGTCCAACTAACACCATGAGAGCAAGCACAACCCACGACAGACAGAGAGTCAGTGCAACTGACTGCACTAAAAGGAAAAGTAAGTTACACAAAATAGGGTGTAAGAAATACACATAAGGTACTCTCCTGAAATGCCAAGTTCTGGTGAACAGGGAGTGCATTACAAGGCACTCAAGAAACTTTTCTTCATAGAGTCATTACTCTCAAAAGCAGAAGACACAGAAACAGAAACAGACAGGTAAACAAAATGAGGACAGAGAAATTTATCCCAAAAGAAAAAACAGGACAAAGCTACAGCCAAAGATCTAAATGAAATAGATAAAAATAATGTTACTGATAGAAAATTCAAAAAAAAATTCAAAGCAATGATCATAAGGATACTCACTAAACTTGAGAAAACAGTAGAAGACATGAGGAACGCCTGGGTTGGCTCAGCAGTTGAGCATCTGCCTTTGGCTCAGAACGTGATCCCAGAGTCCTGGGATTGAGTCCCATATCGGGCTTCCTGCATTGAGCCTGCTTCTCCCTTTGTCTATGTCTCTGCCTCTCTCATGAATAAATAAATAAAATAAATAAATAAAGAGTAGAAGACATGAGTAAACCCCTCACACTGTGAGATAAGGAATAACATAGCAGATAAAAGGTGCGATAAACAAAATAAGAAACACATTTGATGGAATGAACAGCAGGATATAAGAAGCAGAACAACCTAAATGGCAGAGTAATGGAAAGTAAGCAAGATAAACAAAACATAGAGAAAAGAATGATGCAAAATGAAAATAGACTTAAGGGAACTCAGTTACTCTGTCAAACATAGTAACATTCATATTACAGGAGTCTCAGAAGAAGGAGAGTAAGAAAAGAGGGCAGAAAATTTATTTGAAGAAACAGAAGCTGAAAATTTCCCTAATCTGGGGAATGAAACACATATCCAGATCCAGGAGGCACAGGGAACTCCCATTAAAATCAACAAAAGCAGTCCCCACACCAAGACATATTGAATTCACTTGGTAAGATATAGTGATAAAGAAAAAACATTAAAAACAGCAAGACAAAAGAAGTCAGTAACTTATAAGGGAAAATTCAGAAGGCAATCAGGAGAGTTTTCAACAGAAATTTTGAAGGCCAAAGGGGAGTGGCAGACTATATTTCAAGTGCTGAGTAAGAAAAATCTTCAGCTGGGCAGCCCAGGTGGTTCAGCGATTTAGCGCCACCTTCAGCCCAGTGTGTGATCCTGGAGACCCGGAATCGAGTCCCACGTCGGGCTCCCTGCATGGAACCTGCTTCTCCCTCTGCCTGTGTCTCTGCCCCTCTGTGTGTGTGTGTCTCTCTCATGAATAAATAAATAAAATATTTTTAAAAAAAAAGAAAAGAAAAATCTGCAGCCAAAAATACTCTATCCAGTCGGGCTATCACTCAAAATAGAGTGATAACGAATTTCCCAAACAAAAACTAAAGGAGCTCATGGCCACTAAACCAACACTGCAAGGAATATTACAGAGGACTCATTGAGTGAAAAGGAGAGACCAAAAGTGACAGTATGTTAGAAGGAAAGACTGATTTTTTTCTAAAGAATCAGTCAAGGAACTCACAAAAAAAAAAAAAAAAAGCCTATAAAACATAACAACATACTAAAATGTGAGAAGGAGGTAAGCAAAGAATGAGTTGAAACTTAAACAATCATCATCTCAATATAGTCATCTATACACATAAGAGGTTACATACAAACCTAATGGTAACTCTATATTGAAAACTAGGACACCTGGGTGGCTCAGCCAGCTAAGTGTCCAACTCCTGATTTCAGTTCAGGTCATGATCTAAGTGTCATGGGATCGAGCCCTGCATCAGGCTCCATGCTCAGTGGGGAGTCTGCTTGAGATTCTCTCTATCCCTCTCCCTCCCCCCTCCCTGCCACTCTAGCACTCTCTCTCAAGTAAATAATCTTAAAAAAAGAAAACCACTAAGAAATATGCAAAGAATAAAGAGAAAGGTATTACTAAAAAAATCAGCAAAGCATGGAAGAGTAAAGATAAGAAAGGATCAGAGAAAACCAGAAACAACCAGAAAATAAATAATAAAATGGCAATAAATATATATCTATCGATAATGACTTTGAATGTAAATGGAGTAACCAATCAAAAGACACTGGGTGACAGAATCGATAAAAAAAAAACAAGACCCATCTATATGCTGCCTACAAGAGACACATTTTGGATCTAAAGACACCAGCAGATTCAAAGTGAGAGGACAGAGAAATATCTATCACAGAAATGGGTGTCAAAAGAAAGCCAGAGTAGCAATACTTATATTGGACAAGTAAACATTAAAATAAAGACTATAACAAGAGATAAAGAATGACACTATCTCATAATAAAGAGGACTCACCAACAAGAAGACATGAAATTGTAAATATTTATACACCCAACATAGGATCACCCAAATGCATAAAACAGTTAGTAATAAAGGAACTAATTGATAATAATACAATAATACTAGGGCTTTAACGCCTCACTTACCTCAATGGACAGATCACCTAAACAGAAAATCAACAAGGAAACAATGGCTGCGAATCACACACTGGAAAAAATGGATTTCACTTTTATATGTATATACTCAGAACACTACATTCTAAAACAGCAGAATATTCCTTTCTATGTACCACAGAACACTCTCTAGAATAGATCACATATTAGCCCACAATGAAATCTCAATAAATTCAAGCAGATTGAAATTATACAATGCATTTTTCTGACCATAACAACTATGAAACTTTTATGTATATTCAGAATTATTGTCAAATTCCCCATGCAGCTGTGCCCTCTTTGGACTTTCAAATTCTGGGGAACTTTCCTAACTTATTAGAAAAAGAAAAGTAGGACGCCTGGGTGGCTCAGCAGTTGAGCATCTGCCTTCAGCTCAGGGCATGATCCCGGGTCTGGGGGTGGAGTTCTGCGTCAGGCTCCCTTGGGGGAGCCCACTTCTCCCTCTGCCTATGTCTCTGCTTCTGCCTCTGCATCTCTCATGAATAAATAAATAAAATCTTTAAAAAAAAAAGAAGGAAATTAAATTAGGGTGTGATATTTAACTACTCTTCTGATTTTAAATAGCTTCTATTAAATACAAACATTCCATTTAGTGAAAACTGGTAAGACAGGAATGTTTGCAACATTCTCCCTATAATGTACTTGGAAGTGTTAATGTATAACAGTGCCTTAAGTTTCTATAATAGAAGCAGCCTTTCAAATGCTTATATGGATTGGAAACATTTAATTCTAGAAAGATGTTTTGTGTCTGATTGTATCTGGGTAGGGATTAACTCCCCATTGTTGACATCTCTGCTTTTCAATTTGATTTTTTTCCAAATTATTGAGAGAACCCTGTAAGAACACAGCTGTATGAAAGAGCAGGAGCCCTGAACAAAATTATATAAGCTTCCAAAGAAATTAGGGTAAACTTCTTTAAAATTAAAAATGCAATCAATTGCATTCGTATTTTGCTAGTGTCCTAGATAAAAAAATTTCAGACTAAAAAAAATTCAGACTAAAAGATGACTTAAAGGAAAGCAAAAAGGGTCTATACTAGGTTTTTTTAATAAAATGTATTAAAATATCCCCTAACCCCAAAACCCACTTAAAGGAATCTTTTCTCCTTTACCTCTATATGTCTATAATAAGTGAAGGTGGGTAGTAGTAGGCTGTGTACCTGATTTAAAGTACTAATGGGCGCCGGGTGACTCAGTGGTTGAGCATCTGCCTTTGGCTCAGGTTGTGATCCCTGAGTTGAGATCCCTCATTGGGCTCCCTGCAGGCAGCCTGCTACTCTGCGTTTGTCTCTGCCTCTCTCTCTGTATCTCTTACGAATAAATAAATAAAATCTTTAAAAAAAAAAAAAAGTAAAGTACTGATGACTAGTAGACAGTATATCCCTCTCGTCCAAATAAAGCAATATTACTTGATGAGTTCCAATGGGTTTCAAGTCAATGACAACAAAAACATTAATAAGACAAAAGAAGTTCTCTCTCATTCATTCATTCATTCATTCATTCATTCATTTATAAGGCATTAATAGCAAATCTACTCCCCAGATATTATTAAGTAGACATGGCTTGAGTCCTAGGAGTTCACATCTATGGGAGAGAAATAGGTGAGTACAGAATATAATTCAAACTATAGTAGAAATACTAACACGGAGAAACCAAAAGGCAACAAGGATGGTGATACAGAAGAAGAGATATCTGAAGAGTGCTTTGAAAGGTTATTTTGTTGATGGACTTGAGGTAAGAGTGAGATATAGAAGGAAAAACATTCATCAAAAAACCCAGCACATATAAAGTTATCACAGCCTTAAAAAGTCATGATGTTCAGGAATAGAAGAAAAATGGGAAAGGAATATCTGAGATATATTCCTCTGTTTCTTAGATAAGTAATCTCATAAGAAAAGTATTATTCTCTACTTTGTACAAGAAAACAGCCCCAAAGAGATCATCCTGTCCAATATGGCACTGATAATAAGTGGTAGAGTTTGTAGTAAGTAGAGAATAGAGACATGGAAGTGTAGTAAGTAAAGAGATGGAAATGTCACTAGAATTTCCTCTGGAGAAGAGCAGAAAAGAATGGAGGGGATAAATAATGGTTACCTTGTGAAGCAAAGGAAAGGAAATCATCAATAAAATGAAAAAGGCAACATAATAAATGGTAGAAAGTATATGCAAATCATATATATATGTTAAAGAGTTAATATCCTAACATACATAAAGAACTCATACAATTCAATAGCAAACAAACAAACTATTTAGAAATTGGGCAGAGGATTTGAACAGACATTTTCCCAGAGAAGACATACAGATGGCCAACAGGTACATGAAAAGGCACAAAACTAATCACCAGGGACATTCAAATCAAAACCACAATGAGATATTACTTCACACTTGTTAGAATGGCTATTGCCAAAAATATAAGAAATAGTGTTGGTGAGGATGTAGAAAAATGGGAACCCCTGTGCACTGTTGGTGGGAATATATTTGGTGCAGCCACCATGGAAAACAGTATGGAACTTCCTCAAAAAATTAAAAAAATAGGGGTGCTTGGGTGGCTCAGTCAGTTAAGCATCCAACTCTTGATTCTGGCTTTGGTCACGATCTCAGGGTAATGAGATTGAGCCCTATGTTGGGCTCCTCAGTGGCGAGTCTGCTTGAGATTTCTCTCCCTCTCCTCTGCCCTTCTCCCCTCTCATGCTCTCTCTAAAAATAAATAAATCTATAAAAAAATTAAAAGTAAAACTATTGTATGATCCAGCAATTCCATTTCTGTGCTTTTATGCAAAGGGAACTTAAACACTAATTCAAAAGAATATATGCACCCCCTTATTCATTGCAGCATTAATTATAATAGTCAAGACATGAAGGCAATGTAAGTGTACATCGGTGAATAAATGGATAGAGAAAATTTTAACACACACTGTGGAATATTATTCAGCCATAAAAAGGAAGGAATTCTCACCACTTCCAACATGGTTACACCCTGAGGGAATTATGCTGACTGAAATAAGAGAGAGAAAAACAAATACTTATGATCTCTCTTATATGTGCAATATAAACAAAACAAAACAGAAAAACAAACTAAGCTCATAGATAGAAAAAAGACACTGGTTGTTGCCAAAGATTGTGGGGTGGGCAAAATGGGTAAAGAGGATCAAAGGTACAAAATTCCAGTTATCAAATAAACAAATAATGGGGATATAACTTATAGCATGGTGACTATCATTAGTAATACTATATTACATATTAGAAAGCTGCTAAGAAAGTAGATCTTAAAAGCTCTTATCACAAGAAAAAAAATTTGGGGACACCTGGGTGGCTCAGCAATTGAGTGTCTGCCTTTGGCTTAGGGCGTGATCCCAGGTCCGGGGATCGAGTCCTGCATTGGGCTTCCTTGCATGGAGCCTGCTTCTCTCTCTGCCTCTCTCTCTATGTGTGTCTCATGAATAAATAAATAAAATCTTTAAAAAAATTTTTAAAAAGACAAGAAAAAAATTAACTATGTATGGTGATGGATGTTAATTGATTGTGGTAATTATGTTATAATATCTGTAAATATCAAATCATATTATATATCTGAAACTAATACAATATTATATGTCAAATATACATCAATTTAAAAAAAGAAAAAATACTGATGAAATTACAGATATTCTAAATAAATGGAGAGATATTCTATGTTTAGAGACTTAAGACTCAACATTGTTAAGGTTTTTTCCACATTTGACTATAGTTCTATAATTTCTTCCCAACTGGATCTATAAATTCAATGTAATACCAATCAAAATTGTAGTAAACTATTTTGTAAAGAATGGGAAACTGATTGTAAAATTATTTGGAAAGGCAAAGGACCCAGAAGAGCCAAGAGAGTACTGAAAAGGATGAAGAAAATGTGATGATTCACATCCAATTTCAAGATTTATTACAAGGTTACAGTAATCAAGACAGTGTGGTATTGGTTAAAGTATAGACACTGATCAATGGAACAAGAGAGAGCACCCAGAAAAAGACCCATACAAATAAAGTCAACTGATCTTTGGCAAAGAAGCAAGGCAATCCAATGGAGTAAAGGTAGTCTTTTAAAAAAATAGTACTGGAACAAATGGATATCCATATGCAAAAAGGAAAAAAAGAATCTAAGACTCAGACCTTACTTTTCACAAATATTAACTGTAAATGGACCTGTAAGTGTAATGCAAAAGTACAGAACCCCTAAAAAATAATATAGAAGAAAATCTAGGTAACATTGGATTTGACAGTGAGATAGAAGACCAAAATGAAAATCAATGAGAAAAAATTGATAAGGTAGACTTAAAATTAAAAACTTCAGCTCTGTGAAAGACACTTTTAAGAGAATGAAAAGACAAATGACAAACTGGGTGAAAATATATGGAAAACAGATATCTGAAAAAGGACTTGTACCTAAAATAGACAAAGAACTCTTAAAACTCAATAAAAAAAAGGGGGGGGGAACAATCCAGTTTTAAAAATGTGGAAAAGAGGGGATCCCTGGGTGGCGCAGCGGTTTGGCGCCTGCCTTTGGCCCAGGGCGCGATCCTGGAGACCCGGGATCGAATCCCACATCAGGCTCCCCGTGCATGGAGCCTGCTTCTCCCTCTGCCTGTGTCTCTGCCTCTCTCTCTCTCTCTGTGACTATCATAAATAAAAATTAAAAAAAAAATTTAAATTCTTTAAAAAAATAAATAAATAAATAAAAATGTGGAAAAGAACTGAACAGAAACCACCAAAAGATATAAATATGTATATATAGATGCCATATAAATATACAAAAGGATGCTCAACATCACATCATTAAAGAATCACAAATGAAAAGGAGACCCTACTGCACCTAGTAGAATGGCTAAAACTAAAAAAAATTAAACTTGACAGTATCAACTATTAGTAAGGTTCCCGGGCAAGAGCATTCATTCATTGCTAGTAAAAATACAAAATAGTACAGCTACTCTGGAAGAGTTTGACAGCCTCTGACAAAAATGAATGTAGTCTTACTATATATTATGGGTTCAACTGTGTGCCCTACAAAAGATACACTGAAGTCCTAACATCCCAGGACTTTAGGATATGACCTTATTTGGATATAGGGCTGTTGCACATGTAATTAGTTAAGATGATGTCATACTGATGTCATGCTTAATCCAATCTGACTGGTATTCTTTTAAAAGGAAAAGAGACATAAACAGGGAGAACAGAATGTGAAGATAGGGGCAGTTTCTATTAGCCCAGAAACACCAAGGATTGGTAGCCATCACTTGAAACTAGAAGAGAAGCACCACACATATTCTCCCTCAGAGCTCTCAGGAGGAACCAAACCTCCTGACCCATTGATTTCAGATTTCTAGCTTCCAGAATTGTGAGAGGATTAAATTTCTGTTGTTTTAAGCCACAGAGCCTGTGAAACTTCCTTACGGCAGTTCTAGGAGACTAACTAAACTATATAATCTAGTGATTGCAGCCCTAGGTAACTACTCAACTAATTTAAAAACTCATTCAAACAAAAATCAACATGTGAACAGTAACAGCAGCCTTAATAATTGTCAAAGACTGGAAGCAACTAAGATATCATTTTATCTTGGTGACTGGAAAAACAAACTGTGCACATTCATATAATATGTAGTTCAATCATAAAAAGAAAAAGCTATCGAGCCACAAAAGGACATGGATGAATCTTAAATGCATACAGCTAAGTGAAGAAAATCAGTCTGAAAAAGCAGTGAACTCCTTCCAATTATATGACATTCTTAAAAAGGCAAAACAATAGTCATTAAACATATGAGTAGCTGTCTGGGGTATTGGTTTGGGAGGAATTAAATAAGTGAAGCACAGACAATTGTTTAAGGCAGTAAAATTATTCTGTATGATGCCATAATGGTGAATACAAGACACCAAACATTTGTAAAAATTCCCAGAACTATAAATTACAAAGAGTAAACTTTAATGTCCGCAAATATTTAAAAAATAAATTAGGTGGTTAGGGGATCCCATGATGGAATGCAGAATGTAATAAAAGAATTTAAATGTATCATTAATAAATGAAACAATCTCACTGAAGGAAGTAAAGGAATAAGATGCTAAGTAATTTTAAAATTAAGTGGAATCTGTAAAAATAATGCCAAAAGGAACTGTACATAAGCACTGTACTCTATTTGACAATTTTCTTTCGGACAGGTGTATAGGCTAACAATACTGAAACCATCATACAGGTATACTGGAAGTGAACAATTAAGTAAATGGATGACAGATGGTGGGAGCCAGGATTCTTACTGTTCGAATGGGAGGTTATAGATAAGCAAGCAGAAGAGGCTAGAATTATCTATGTGGTAATCAATTAGAGTTGGAAATGTAAGTATAAACAGATGGTTACATATAAATGATATTTGTAAGTATGTGTATGCATGTGTGTATATACACACACACATTTCTCCATGTTCTATCAGCTGAGAGGATCTAGAGGAAATGACACCCTATAGATACGAATACACACCTAACCTCTTAGATTCTGGTTCTAATATTATTCTTTAACAAAAAGAATCCATGATTTCTTGGAGAAATGGTTGATTCTAGTACTGTGGTAAGAAATATGTAAGATGAGCCTGGAATATTTTGTATTATTAAAAAGCAAGAAAATGCTAAAAATATACAACAAAACCCCAAAACAGACAAACAAAACAGCCCACAATGAAGGAAGTTGTCAAAAGGACACAGGAGTAAATTGAAAGAGCTCCCCCTGGCCAAAGCTAGAACAAGCTAAGCAACAACAACAAAAAATAATAAAGTAGCAGTGGATAATAACCCAAAACATAAAAATAAATATCCAAGAGTCCATATTGATATAAACAAATGATAAAATGAGTGCATGAATGAACGAATTCCAAATAGTTTGTGTATTTACTCTGCCTTTAAGGCAATGGAGTATAACTCCCTTATATGGGCTGCATATAATTACTTTCTTTTAAATAATATAGTATGAAAAGGAAGGAAAAAATAGTAACTTTACAGTGGAGAAATCTGACAAACACTATATCAAGACAGGTGATTTACACCTATGGTGAAAAAGTCATACTGATGGCATGTACCCTTGATCTGACATGATGACAATAGCACTTTATTCCTGTGGTCTTCCTCCCCAAAACACATTACCCTAGTGTGATTATGAGGAAAACATAAGACAAATACCAATTAAGGATCATTCTATAAAATATTAAACCATTAATTCTAAAAGAATGTCTTCAAAAACAAGGAAAGTCTGAGAAACTGTCACAACCCTCAGATGCGTAAATAAACATGACTACAGAATATTAGGGAAAAACTGAGAAAACCTATATAAAATATGGTCATTAGTTAGCCATAATACATTAATATTGGTTCATTAATGAAGACACCTATTCCATACTAATCTAAGACATTAATAGGGGACTGGATATGGGGTACACAAGAACTCTCTGTATCATCTTTATAATAATCCTATAAATTTAAAACCTAAATAATTCTAAAATTCTAAAGTAAAAGATCATTTTTAAAAGGACATTAAAAATATAATAAGGCTAGCCTTAGAAATAAGGGAAGGAAAAAAACAGGCAAATGATACCGAATTAAAGGAATACAGATAGTCTCACTAGCACAAAATTTTTACACCACCACTCTTATTCTAACATTCAGCTTCATTCATTTGAGCACTGTGTCCTGCAGATTCTTTTGTCCTCAAGAATCCTGCTGCTAAATATAAAAAGTCTGGCACCTAGAGACTTTGTATAGAATAGTAATTGTTAGAGAGACATGGGAGCTGGATTACTTTAGGTCAAATATTTCAGCTGCTAGCACATACTGGCTGCATGTTCTTTAACAATTTGCTTAACCTCTTTGTTTTGTGTTTTTTTTTTTTTTTAAGATTTATTTATTTATTTATTCATAGAGACACCCAGAGAGAGAGAGGCAGAGACACAGGCAGAGGGAGAAGCAGGCTCCATGCAGGGAGCCCGACGTGGGACTCGATCCCAGGTCTCCAGGATCACAACCTGGGCTGAAGGCGGCGCTAAACTGCTGAGCCACCCAGGCTGCCAGCTTAACCTCTTTGTACCTCAGCTTCCTCATTTATAAAATGAGAATAATAATACTACCCCAAAGGGTTGTGAGACTGAAGTAAATTAACACATGCTAAGATTACAACAGAACCTGGCACATAGATGTTGAAGTGTTAACTATTTAACTAGTTCATTCATTCAACAAAAAATGGATCAATGACACACGAAGGTTATAAATCCAAAACAGTAAGGGCTCAAGGAGAGAGTGTAATTCAGCCTGGGCCTGGTAAAGGAAATCTAAGATTTGTAGATACCAGTAAAACAAAATTGCCATCTCAGCTCACTTTGTCAAATGTGAGTAGGCTATGCAAAAGGAAAACTAAAATTCTTCATGCCTATTTTAATTTCTTAGTCCTCAAATCTATAAAGTTAATCTTGGGAGAATATATATCACAATATTAATTTTCAGGTCTTTTGAACAAAAATAACCTTCCAAAGGTGTCTATTACTGTTTCCGCACACCTACACTTTTCTGCCTGCAGAGAAACTGACAAGGGTTTTCAAACATAACTTCAGCCTACAGAAGTACTTCTACCAGCGTGGAACAGGTCCCACAGTCTCTCTCCTCTAAACCCCTCCCTCTTCCAGAGAAGCACCCTGACCCAAAGAAAGTATAGGGCTTTTAACTGTTCCAAATAGTTATCTATTAATGTGTCCCAAAATAGCCACAAAGTAAGGGGAAACCAAGTAGTTCAGCTTTAATAAATAGTTTCCTTTTCTTTTGAAAAAGGAAGGAAGTAATACTTTATTTGGTATATTCCCCCACACACACACTTCAAATGTTTTCTCAAGTAATAGGAAGGAGGAAAGTTTTTAAAAAGTGTGTGTGTGTGTGTGTGTGTGTGTGTTGTGTGCTGAGATGGGGGACTAAAATAAAGTACGAACAAAAAAATGTTACATAAGATAAAAGTAGGAATTTTTTGGCTTTCATAATAGATACTGTAGGCAAGTAAAGACAGAATCCATGTACTGAAACTTTTGTCCATTATGACATAATATTAGGCTATTATGTAAATCCAGGATATTAATCCCATCTTAAGTAAAAATGAACATTGTAAAATTTTCTAACTACTGTATTTCTACAGAGAACAACAATTTTTCAATACTTGAAAAATAAGGTAGGAAATGTATAGGTTTAATATTTTTCTGCATGTATATCCTATTAAATTCCCTGGTTTGTGTTAATGTGAAACTATTTGTCACATTTACAACTGTTTTCTTTAAGAAGGCTCCATGCTCAGTATGGAGCCCAACACAGGGCTTGAACTCCCGGGCCTGATATCAAGACCCAAGCCAAGATCAAGAGTTGGATGCTTAACAGACTCAGCCACCCAGGTGCCCCTCCTTTTACAACTTTTTAATGAATAAACACTTTCAATAATTTTCAACTGAAGAACAAGGGCAAAGTGGTTTACAAGGAATTATTAAGAAACAAGGTAACAGTGCAACAGCCTGAGTGTAGACTATGGTCTGAATCCCATTATTTATGGATTACAAATTCACAGAGTGTCTGTATATTCACTACACAGTCCTGGAAACAGCATTCAATTGCATTAAACCAAGGGGTGGGTGGGACAGGAAGTAATTAAAGTAGTTTAAGCTATGTTTGTAAAGTTCAGTTTATTAAACGTTGCAGCTTTGTTCTTTAAAACTTAGTTTTATAATTGAAACACACAATGATTATATAGTTAGAATTAAACAGAACTTAAGTCATCATTCCAACTTAAAGTTAATGATTACCTTACATACAGTAGATAGATTATATAAGTTCACAAGGAAGGACTACATTAGAGAAAAACCTAATAGTGGAATAATACTAGAAGAGGGAGTATTATCAGTTAAAAGAAGTCATTTGTTTCTAGAGCTAGGGAGGAAAGATCACAGTAGACAGCTAAATTACAGAATACTCCAAGTGGGTATTCAAGCATCTAAAAAACAAAGGAGGGATCCCTGGGTGGCGCAGCGGTTTGGCGCCTGCCTTTGGCTCAGGGCACGATCCTGGAGACCCGGGATCAAATCCGACGTCAGGCTCCGGGTGCATGGAGCCTGCTTCTCTCTCTGCCTGTGTCTCTGCCTCTCTCTCTCTCTCTCTCTGAGTGTGACTATCGTAAATAAATAAATTTAAAAAACTAAAAAATAAAAAAAATAAAAATAAAAAACAAAGGAGGTTCAATAACAGATATAAAATTGCCCTCCTAAGGCTTTTAGCTATTTGATGAGTCAAATATTTATCATATCAAAACATACTTTTTAATTGACAAAATCAGAAAAGAGATTTGACCTCCAAATTATAAACTATATTTCCCTCTCTGAGTTGACTACCACTTTGTGATAAGATAAAAAAAAAAGAGAGAGAGAGAGAGAGAACAGTATTAGGAAACAGAATGAAGGTCAAACCAAAGGTTATATAATTTACATATATACAAGTTCTTTCTACTTCAACACTTTTAATTACTTTCATCCAGACTAGTTTAGTAAGATTCCATAAAAATGGCATTTTAGCTCTACTGGTAACAGAGGATGTTAGAGGTTGTGAGCTGTGATTTTACATTTGTGCATCACACTATTGGAAATTCTTTTTTCATAATTAACATCTTGATAGGATTTAACATAGTAACCCTGTAAAGTCAAATAGGTGCAAAAGAAGGAGTCTTTAAAATGTGGGTGAAAAGAAAGTGATTATGATGGACACAAAGTGCAGTTTTCTTTAAAGTGGTGAGGAAATACTAAATAATTATTTTAAATTTATTAAATTAAGAAATAAGAATGCTGTTGAAAGAACGGGGCTGAAATCACTCAAAATGTGACAAGTGCTATGTAATTATAAATAGTAAGAGACAATGAAAAGCAGTTGGTATATGAAAAACTCTTACTGGCTATAGGCTCATCATGAACTCCGAACAATCCTTAGTCTAATGTTAACTGAAGACAGGAGTTGCTTAATGAAAGGTTAAGAAGGCTTAAGGTGCCAATCAAGTGTTCATTTCAATCCATGAACAATTCCATAGATTTAAGGCCCATTCCAATGTCTCTATGATGTCTATGTGACACCAAAATGAAGAACAAGGAAGCAATGATACAACACAGCTGCCAAGATTTTCCCACCCAATCACTTGTAGAGAGATTATCAAGATGGTTGTTACCTGATATAATATAATCTCGGACATCAAACTGGTCTGCTTTATTCTTATTTACTTTTTTAAGATTTTATTTGTTTATTCATGAGAGACACACATAGAGAGAGGCAGAGAACCATGCAGAGGGAGAAGCAGGCTTTCTACAGAGAGGCCCATGTGGGAGTTGATCCAGGATCCTGGGATCATGACCTGAGCTGAGGGCAGATGCTCAACCACTGAGCCGACCAGGCGTCCTCAAACTGGTCTGTTTTAAAAACTGATATTGGAGGTGCCTGGTTGGCTCAGTCAGTTGAGCACTGGACTCTTGGTTTCCGCTCAGGCTGTAACCTCAGGTTGTAGATGGTGCCCCACATTAGGCTCCGTGCTCATCAAGGAGTCTGTTTCACATTCTCTCTCCATCTCCAACCCTGTGTGCTCCTCCCCCTGCTCTCGTGCATACCCCCGAATAAATTAAAAAAAAAAATTTTAATGGACGACCATTAAAAACATACACACACACAGCCATACATGTATCACACATATATTTTATACATTATATAAAACAGTTATGCCTAGTTTTGAGGTTTTGAAGGATGAGTTTATGTTCCTATTTGGTGAAAACAATCAGGGATTAAAAAGGTGAGCCTCTTTTAGTCACTTTAGACTCATAAATTTATTAATTTATGAAGAGGCTTTTGGAATTCATCCTGTTCCAAAAGAGAAAGTGCTGTCATTTCCCAAATGTCTACGTCGTGTCCTAATTACACTGTTGAAGTTCTTCATAGGCAATGACTATGTTTCTAAGTATAACATCTAAAGAAGTGCCTATAGGATAAAGCGTTAAGCTAAAAACTTAGGTAATTATTAATTAGCATAAATCAAGAAACCCTTTATCAAACCTTTCTGCATAGCATTCATGTTCATGTAACACTGTAATTCATTTCTTCCCTAAAGCGATTGTGGAGATAAGCCATTGGTGAGTCTATATATAACTAAAGTGAAGACAGGAGAATCTCTAATAATTCCAATTATATTTTTTTAAAAACTCAGTATCTTTTCTTCCTTTCTAATATATTTTTAAACGTTTTGTTGTTACTTTTAAAGGCATCATGAAAACAGCAACATATTTCTCAAACTGAATAAAAATTAGAATTTTATTGATGTACACTACTGAGAATGTAAAAAGTATCATAGTTTATATAACAAGAACATTTCAGTGAGAAAACATGAATATTGTATATAAATACATGGTACGGTAATTTATCAAATTGTTTAGTGATAATAAAATACCACTTTAATATTGTTTCACACTCATATGAATTAACAATAACTTTTACAGCAAATTTTTAAAAATTCAACTTTTAAGAAGTATTATGACAAGTAGAAAATGAGTTCAGTTTTATTTGGGGCTGAATTTTAAAGCACATTCATGCTTTCTCTGCCAATCACATAAAATTTTGGATCACTAAATGTTAATTCTAACATGTTTCAAGTACACATCTTGCATGCAAGTGTGTGTCTGTGCATGCACAAACAAATACACAACATATTCATCCTCATTTTCATTCTCTTTATCCCCTCTCCTTCTCTCTCTATATATACACACAGTCATAAGGAAAGACACAGTACATGGTAAGTAACACACTAAAAATTGGTTGTGGAATTTTATAAAAGACATAAAAATCATGAAACACTTACTTCATCAGCCACCATACACCTGGAAAAAAATAAAAATAAAACCAAGTTAATATTTTAATGGTCAAAGTCAACCATTTTAAAAGTTTTGATTCAGTGGCTTGCCACAAAATAGTTTACAAATGTTAAAGTACTGAGCCAGAGAGAGGTGTTTACAAATGTGCATGAGAACATGGGCCAACGCTGATTTTATAAAACTCTCTAGGTACCAATGGCATATGGGTCTGCAAGAGGGTGAGTTTCAGAAATATTCCTCGTGCCCACTTGTGGAGATAGTTATAACAGCCCTTCAAAACTGAGATCAAAATGACAAGTGATTATACAAATGACTTCCCTCCTTACCAATAAATCTTAAAATCGGTCTTCTAGAAATTAGAAGAATGCTGTATTGAAGCGTAAGGAAATAAATCTCAGCCAATATTAGCATGTTATCCCTATATTATAAATGCTAAGCCTATTTTTGAGCTGAATTTTGGTTTCTACTAATATTTGGCTAAATTTGCTCTTCTGTCTTCTTTCTTATTCATCTATAGTATAGTAAATTTTATCCACTGAAAATTGAAGATAGGGGGGCATAAACTAAAAAAGCAGAGAGCAAAAACAAAGAATAGGAGGTGTGGTCAGGATTATGAGAGGTCCCTTAGAAATACTGAATATATCATATAGGAAAAGGCAATCTTGTAACTAAGGGGATTTCCAGGCAATCTAAAAAACACTAGAATATTAGCATTACACAAGAATAAAGTCCTTATTTCCATTCTTTTCTTCCTTTATTCCTGATGGCCTTAACATTACACAATTTTATGATTCTTTTAAAATAAAATACAAGTTATGAATTTGGTAATAAATACACTATCAAAGGATAAGTTACAAGTAAAATGGAATTTCAATTTTAGGAAAGAAGGTTACATAATGAGTATTTTTAGAGAAAAATAAAATATAAATACTTGAAATTTAAAAGACATTCAAAAATAAAGTATATTACATGTTTTGCAAACAAGTCTAAAAAGTAAAAAACAAAACACAGTAATTTGAAAAAATTTATTTCCAGAAAGACTCACATGCATACTTATTTTTTCATTTTAAAATGTAACTCAAATTTGGTAAAGATGTCACTTGAAGTGTATATATTATTTATTAAGTGTCTACTGTGTAGTCTAAGTTCTAGGGATATAGCAGTGAATTACTAAGTTCTTTCTTCATAGAGGTTGACTTCATAGAGGAAGACAACAAATAAGCATATGGCTCAAGTGCTGTTAGGTGCTAGTAAAATAAAAAGAAACTAATTTAAACAGGGTAAGGTGGAATAGGCAACGTAGAAAAGGATCTGTTCTACAGAATGGTAGGAAACAGTCTTTATGACAAGGCAATATGAACAGATTTAAGCAAGACATAATTTAAAAAAATTTTATTTAAATTCAATTTAATGAACATTTAGTGTATTATTAGTTTCAGGGGGTAGAATATAATGATTCATCAGTTGCATATAACACCCAGTGCTCATTATATCAAGTGCTCTCTTTAATGCCCATTAACCAATTACCCCATACTGTCACACACCTCCCTCCAGCAACCCTCAGTTTATTTCCTAGAGTTAAGAGTCTCATGGTTTGATTCTGTTTCAATTTTCATCGTATTTTTATGTTTCTTTCCCTTTCTCTATGTTCAACTGTTTTGCTTCTTAAATTCCACAAGAGAAATCATATGGTATCTGTCCTTCTCTGACTGACTTATTTCACTTAGCATATTCCCGCTAGTTCCATTCATGTCATTGCAAATGGCAAGATTTCATTCTTCTTGATGGCTGAGTAGTATTCCAGTGTGTGTTATGTTTCTGTGTGTGTGTGTGCGCGCACACGTGCGCACATTTTCTTTAGCCACTCATCTGTCAATACATATTTGGGCTCTTTCCATACTTTAGTTATTGTAGATATTGCTGCTATAAACATTGGGGTGCAGGTGCCCCTTTGAATCACTGTTTATATCCCTTAGAAAAATACCTAACAGTGCAATTTCTGGGTCATAGGATCGTTCTATTTTTAACTTTTTGAGGAACCTCCACACTGTTTTCCAGAGTGACTGCACCAGTTTACATTCCCACTAACAGTGTAAAAGGGTTCTCCTTTCTCTACATCCTTGCCAACATCTGTTGTTTCCTGAGTTGTTCATTTTAGCCATTCTGACCGGTGTGAGGTGGTATCTCATTGTGGTTTCTTTTTTTTTTTTTTTTAAACTCCAGTCCCCAAACTGGGCTTTTTTTTTTTTTAATTTTTATTTATTTATGATAGTCACAGAGAGAGAAAGAGAGAGAAGCAGAGACACAGGCAGAGGGAGAAGCAGGCTCCATGCACCGGGAGCCCGACGTGGGATTCGATCCCGGGTCTCCAGGATCATGCCCTGGGCCAAAGGCAGGCGCCAAACCGCTGCGCCACCCAGGGATCCCTCATTGTGGTTTCGATTTCTATTTTCCCTGATGCCGAGTGATGTCAAGCATTTTTTTCATGTGTCTGTTGGCCACTTCTAAGTCTTCTCTGGAGAAATGTCTGTTCATGTGAGCAAGACACAAATTTAATGAGGAAGGGAATCATGAGAAAATATGAAGAGTATTCTTAAAGTGATCAGCAAGAGCAGGGGCCCTGAGATAAAATGGCTATGATGTAATTAAGAAGGAAAAAGAAAACTAATGTAAATAATGTGCACTAAATCATGAAACTGGTAGAAAATAAGGTTGGAAGGCAGCTGAAAGAGTCTAATGGCATGGAGAACCTCATAACCAATTGTATGGAGTTTGGATTTTCTTCAAATTCTTTGGAGGGAAGCAACATTTTATATTTTAAAAAGATAACTCTGGCTTATAGGGAGTAAACTGTAGAGGGCAAGAGCAGAAGCGTGAAGAATAGTAAGGAGGCACCTGCAGTAGACCAGGAGGAAAACAACAATGCACAGAATGAGGGGTAGAGGTGGAGGTGGTAAGAAGTAGTCAGCTTAGGCACATTTTGAAAGTACAGCTAATAGGATTTGTGGATTAACTGAGATGTGGATGTAAAAATAAAAGAGAAGTCAAGAATGAATCGTGACACCTGGGTGGCTCAGTCAGTAAAGCACCTGCCTTCGGCTTGGGTCATGATCCTGAAGCCCTGAGATCAAGCCCCACATCAGGCTGCCTGCTTTGTGGGGAGTCTGCTTCTTCCTTTCCCTCTGATCCTCATCCCTGCTCATGCATGTTCTTGCAAATAAATAAATATATTTCTTAAAAAGAATGAATTCTAAGATACTGGCTTAAGAAATTAAGCATAAAAAATGGTAAGATGTCATTCACTGAAATAAGTAAAACTCACGAGAAGTAGGTTTGGTGATGACAAGCACTGGACATGCAATCTTTGTAATATCCCTTAGATTACCAAGTTGAACTGTTATACAGGTAACTAGATATGTGCATGAGGGGAATGGTAAGGACTGGAGATATAATAAATTCAAGAGATACCAGAATGTAAATGGCATTGGAATGAGTGAGGATCTAAATTATTCTGAAACACGACAACTTGAATGTGACTTGTTCCTCTCTACGCCAACTCCAAGTTCCTAAACTTTCTGAAGTTAAACAGGTGCTGAGACCTGCAGGCAATGTTGTGTCTTAAGGCTCTAGTGAGGTAAACATCAGAACAAACATTATATCCCTTAGAAAACTGGTATGCAGTTACATTGTTCCACGGGTGGCTGGCAAACTGAAAAGCAGCATAAGTGGAATAATTTGGCTTCTAGGTATCTGAAGACCCCAACGGTAAGACTATCTCCAATGTCTTTGAATATGCTGTATTTTCCTATCATGACACAGATGAGTCTTCCCTACTTTAGAACTAGGACAGCTCAATTAGATTAGAGAGCACCAGGTTTCCTTTAGGTATCTCTAGTGGGCTAACTTACACTTCAGGCACTATATCTATTCTGAACTCTGGGATTCCTGCAGTTTAGGACAATTCAACAATCAGACATGATTTTCAATGAGCCATCACAGAAAAACAACTGACCATGTGAGAGGCTCCAACATTTGAAAAAACAGAGTAAGACTGAATAATCAGAGCATGATTCTACTGAAATAGGAAGTGCTAGAAAACAAGCACCTGCACTAAAACTGTTAGAGCATTTAAGTAATTTCTAACACACACACACACACACACACAAGCTTAAAACTATGACTTTCAAACTAAAATAAGCACATGATTTTTAAAAAAAAGATCATTATTGATACCTAATTAAATAGATGGGAAGATGAAGTACAAGGATTATCTCAAAATACAGAGCAAAGAATTAAGTAAATGTCAATAGTCACAAAAAAGAAAAATTACTTGAAGGATAGACCCAGAAAATTAATCTGTGAAAATAGGTGTTCAAAGGAGAAAAGACACAATGTGAAAGAGAGGTAACAATTAAGTAAATAATAAAATTCTCCAGGTTGAAAAAACAACTAATTGGAAAGAGTAACTTTCAGGCTGGATTGAAAAGACAAATATCTATTCATATCCTTAAAAAATCATTAGTCTAAAGAGTAAGAAAAAAACTTGTAAGTGTTCAGACAGAAAAACAACTATCCATAAATGGGAAAACCAGGATTGGCATTGAGCTTATCATCATCAACACTAGAAGCTAAAAAATGATGGAGGAGGATCCAGACTACTTGAACAGAATGCAGAGCTCATGAATCTATCCAAGATACCTATTATTTGTAAGCGAGAGCAAAAAGATATTTGAGGCCAACCAATATCACCAAGATTATAAAACACAAGTAAACCATAGGAGGAAAAATAGTTTAAAAATAACCAAAGGACAAACATTATATGTTCTCATTCATTTGGGGAATATAAATAATAGTGAAAGGGAATAGAAGGGAAGGGAGAAGAAATGGGTAGGAAATATCAGAAAGGGAGACAGAACATAAAGACTCCTAACTCTGGGAAACGAACTAGGGGTGGTGGAAGGGGAGGAGGGGAGGGGGTAGGGGTGAATGGGTGACGGGCACTGAGCGGGGCACTTGACGGGATGAGCACTGGGTGTTATTCTGTATGTTGGCAAATTGAACACCAATAACAAATAAATTTATTATTTAAAAAAAATAAAATAAAAATTTGAGAAACTTAAAAAAAAAAAAATAACCAAACAGTAAACACCTTAACACAGACTCAAGACAGAAGATAAAAGGGAAATCCAGTCAGCAATGAAACTTGATATGCATGAGGTTAATGGATGATGTGTATTGCACATGAGGACTCTAGAAGCAGAATTTCATATTCTGAAAATTTGTAAGTGAAAAATTAAAGAGAGGTAATAAATGAGAGGGGGTACTAAAACTACTCTAAAGCAGACCAACAAACAGATTATTTTTAAAGTCAGGAGACTAAACGAAATCAACTAAAGGGTAGGAGTATAGGGAGAAGAGAAGAGAGCTATGACGGACCCCTGCAGCACTCCAACAAGTAGGGGTACAAAGAGGAGAAGAACCCAACAAAAAGGACTGAGAAGGAGTGTACAGTAAAGTAAAAACATACAAAAGGAATGTGATCCACTAGAAGCCAAATAAAGACTTTTTTTTTTGAGGAGAGAATGAATAACTATAGTAAATGTTCCCTAAAAAAATCTAGTAAAATGATGTCTGAGAATTGACCATGTGACTTGGGAAGAGACCATTCATAACTCTGACAAGAGCAACTTTCATAAAATGGTAGGAGACAAAAGCCTCCCTTGAGTGGGTTCAAGAGAGAACAGAAAGAAGGGAAAGGAGAGAGTAAATAAAGATTACTGTTACAAGGAATTATCCTGTACAGGGAAGCAGATAAACAAGGTAGTAGTTGGCAGGAAAACTAGGGTCCAGAGAAGATTTTTTTTAAAGGACAGAATAGTATAAAGCCCAATAAATATCTTATTGATCCAATGAGTGAAATATCTAGCAGGAAATATATAGATCAGGAACTAAGGAATCAAGTCAAGACAGTAAATAAAAATGAGAAAGTAGCTATGCATGAAGATGATCATAGAAGAAACAGAAGTGAATGGAGTTCTCATGTGTAAACTATAAAAAGATAGGGAGAAATTTTTCATGGTTAGAACCTAGGAAACATTCTCATTTAGAAAAAAAGGGGGGAGGGGAGGAAGAAAAGTATTCAAAGGGAACAAGGATCAAAATCTAAGAAGCCAAAAAAAAAAAAAAATTAAAGAAGCCTAGGAGAAATACATTCACAACAGAGTAAATGGGTTAAGAGTACCCAAATGCCACAAAAATGTTGCAAAGGATGAAGGCTAAAAAGCCGTCATAAAAAGTTACCAGGAGCTCACTTGTAAGCATTATGTAAAAGTGGTTAAGAAGATGGTGGGCAGTAAAAGATGGAGTCAACAGATACAAGAGTAATCAAAGAGAACCTCTGATAGAAAAAAAAAAAAAGATTAAAAATAGGGCAGTCGCTATAGAACATTTAGCTAGCACATGTTGGAAACTTTAAGAGTTAGCAAGGAGTCAGTAGTGTGAAAGAAAACAAGGAAGCTGACTGTTGGAGACCTAATCATGCTACAATAAAATTTTTTTTTGCTACAATAATTTAAAAAGGGAAAATATGGCCAATACAATTTCTCTCTTCATAGAAATTTTACACATTTGATCGAACCTGAAGTCTACTTTGCAGTCAAAAGACTACTCCTCACCACAGTTATCCATAGAAATAAAAATAGCTTTTTCTTCCATTGGGAAATGGCAAACACAATATGAGTTACAGGGACTTTAACCTACAGCTAAAAAGAAAACTTCCTTCTTTAAAGAGTATCTATTGTATTTGCCAAGCCTGGTTTTGTGGGCCAACAGCTAAATAATTCTGAGTTTTAAAAGCAGTTCAGTTTTCCAATGTTACAAAAAAATATATATATTCTTTGTTCCAAATTCATGTTAATTGCTTGAATTATAATTTATCCAGCTTGGCTACAGACATCAAAAAGCAACTTTTCATTTCACTGAGTTGTTTTCAAAACCTTAAGGCTCCTTACATTAATCATCCACTTACAGTATCAAGACATATATTCCACTGTTTGCAGCAGCCATATCTTTGGATGCACATGCTCAGTGTTTGCTATTTTTAACCCAAATTTTCATACAGCTAGAAGAGAGAAAGCTAAACAGCATCATACTTTTCTGAGAATCATTTAACACACCAGCTAAATTTCTAATCTAAGGCTCACAGAACTGAACAAATTGTGTTTAACTCAAAGCTTTTCTCCAATTTCTTTATATTATAAAACCCACCTTTTTAATATAACACCCCTATTTCTTAGATATATCATGTCTGTAAAAAGAAAACAGCAAAAGAATATTTTGGTAACACTGCAGAAGAACAGCAAGAGAATATTTTGGTAACACAATTCAGTGAGGTGAACACATTTAAAATGAATATGCAAGATGTTTGGAATCATAAGTACAAAATTCAGGACTTTGTACTTGAACACAAGATCTGCTTAGTCAATTACCATGCATGCTTTGGCCTCAGAAGTGGGCTGAAATTTCCTCTGGGAAAATATTAGCCTTCTAGGAAGGCTCTCTTAGGAAGAGTTAGTTGATCAACCATTTATATACTAAACCATATTATATACCATGCTACCCTTTAGTAAGCTTTTAGTACTGACCAGTGCTAACAATGTAACTGCACATACAACTGTACATATTCTCCCCAAAGACAAAGCTACAGTATCTATGGGTTCAGAAGATCAAATCATAATACTTGGGATGCCTAGGTGGCTCAGCGGTAGAGCATCTGCCTTCGGCTCAGGGCATGATCCTGGAGTCCCAGGATCAAGTGCCACATTGGGCTCCCTGCAAGGAGCTTCCTTCTCCCTCTGCCTCTCTCTGTGTGTCTCTCATGAATAAATAAAATCTTTTAAAAAAAATCATAATACTTTTTCCAGCCATGGCAAAGTCTCAAAATACTTCCCTCTATTACTAATAAAGTTCAACATAATAAGATGGACTTTATTTTGTTTAGCTTTAATATTATTTATTTTTTGAACAGGGGATACATCCAAGAGGTAACAAAAGTGGAAAGTCTCTCTCCAATCTCTATTTCTCAAGGGTGTCCCAGATATTAGCTGCTCTAAAGGTGACAAAGTTACCAATTTTTTGTGTAGTCTTTTAGAAATATTCTCTAAGTATGTGTATATGTACATATACATATACATCAAATAACATTAGAGTTAACCCTCCCTGATCTTGTATAAAATCCCAGAAGTGTACAATATAGCATGTAACATGACGAAAAAGAAAACACTGAGATTGAAATATTTTTTTTAAATCCTTGTTTCCAGTGCTTTGGAAAAGTACATATAGTCAGGAAACCTTTAGGTTTACCTCTCTTCTAGCTTGGACTCTTCATAGATGTCTGGTACAGAACAATAATTTGATGGAAAAGCTCTCTTGGGCTTCCCAGATGCTCCTGATTCTCCTCCTAGCTCTCATCTCTGTCTCTTTCCTCCATGCCCCCACCTCTACCCACCCTGTTCAGTGTTCAGCTTTTATAGTCATAGTCTCTTTGTGTTCTACCTCTATTCCTAAGGCTATCATCCATTCACCTAGTTTTAAGTGTCACCCATACGAGTCCTAAATCTGCACCTAAGGCTTTAAGCATATGCTCCAGATTCATGTTCAAAACCTTTATGTGAGCAATTTTTTCCCGTGGTGCTCTGAGATTATTATAATATACTATGCATGTTAATATCTGAAACTAAAGTTAAGTGAGCCCTAGACATAATCAAATACAATAAAAATTGTTAAAGGAGTTATTTAAACAATTGATCTGAGTCTGTGATTCTTATTCTGGGGCCAGAAATTTCTGTTTAAAATTAAAATTACAAAACAACAGTATTTATTTTGGTTGCATGTCAAGACAGTCTGCTGAATTTCTGTAAAAGCTTAAAGCAGTGCTTTTATTTGCAAGTATATGGTTAAATATATCCTAGACCTCTATATCCAGCTTCTTAGTCTCATCTATTTTATGAAATGACTAAGGCAAGTAGGCTGAGCTGTGATCAAATGAGGTAAGAGAGCACTTTGTAAATGGAAAGATACCATAAGAACTTTATTGTTGTTTTGCTGGTGACAATAAGTTCTATTCAACAAATAATTATGTTCACTGTCAGTAACTAAATACTGGCAATGGATCTAGGGGAGTTACAGAGGACAGTAGCTTCAAATCTAACCCTTAAAAACAGATGGAAATGTGACTGACTTTAAAAACTGGCTTTATAAACAATGCTTCCTTTAGGATGCAATGCAAGAATAGAAACTCAAAATGGCTTAATCACGCTTAATCACTAAAAATAATTAATATATCACATGCATGAATAAGAAATTCAAGAATGGGATGGTTCCACAGTGGTTCATTGCAGAGCCCACTCAAGTCACCTTTTTATTCTATCATCCCAAGTAGCTCCAGACAATTAATTCATCCTTAGCCACCAACGTTCAGAAGCACAGGGAAAGTGTACTTCAAGAATTCTAAGTCTGTTAATACGGAAGGAAGAGGAGACAGACCTTAGGCGAAGCAACCGACATCTGCTACATTTATTATGACTTTGAAAACCAAGTTAAAATGATATTCAGTGTTTTGTTTTCTTTTAGTTCTTTTTACCCATTATAAAACACAAGTCCTACAGAAAGGGCATAAAATGTCCTGAGACATGTGGGGTAATATGAACATATCCTTTATGTAAACCAAAAACCAAGTGTTTTTAAAAATAATTGCTTATTCTGTTCGTGAGCATTAAAAAAATTAAACTAGTCCCTAATGCTTGATAATATCTTGAAAATACTATGCTTCATTAGTCTGACTTCATTAGCACAAATTGCCCCATAACTTTTACTAATAAGAGCAAAATGGGGAAAAAAAAATCTCTGTATCCGCCTAGATGTTTTTTTTTTAAAAAGGAGTGTATCAGCTGTTTTGAGAGAATTATTATTGTTTTTAGGATGTATGATAATTCCCACTGGGTCATTATAGCATATACTAGCTTTTACACAATTATTTATTCTTGTTTATAAAACTTCAGGTCAAAAAAGTTGATTATTCCTAGAGCAATTAGTAGAAGATTTTTAGAGCTTAATTAGACAGTAACATTCATTAGAATATATTAGAGTTACAAACGAAATATAGTTTATATAAAAAAAAAAAACCTAAGGAGTAAGTCAAGTCTGCTTGATTTATTCTAAAGTGATTTTAAAAGTAAAAGAATGATTCATAGTATCAAAATTGCTTTGTTAATAAAGATATTTGCATCAGTGATACTTAAATGTTGACAGGTAGATAGAGAAATAAATCAAATAATTTATTATGAATGGAGAGCCTCTCTCAGAATATAATAGAATACTAACCTTTATTTATGAATTTCTTTTTTGCCTGGTTTTGGATTTATTGAATTATACATTAATAAAACCTGAAAACATTTCAAAAATGAGAACACATTTACGAACCTAAGAATAAATCGCAAAATAAAAACTCAATTTTCTATCTATCATATATTGTCTCAATTTACTATGATATTGTTTCATTTCACTTTTTTAATGATAGAAAATTGAGCCCGCTTGACATAATAAAAAGCCAAATCGTAATGGCTACAACATATAGGATTATTTTCTACCTCACCCACCACTACATTCCCTTCCTTAACAGGAAGTTTCAAGTTAAGTAAGTCCAAGTACTCTGGTACTTGGAGCAGCAGCCAAGTACCAGAGTCACCTCTACAGTCTTCTTGTCCACTCCTTGCAGGCATGTCAAAAGATAGTTGGTACAGTTCCAGGTTTGGCATCGATGTTTGATACCAGAAGAAAGGAAGGGGACAAAAGCAAACAAGCTGACTCTACCTTACAAGCTTTCCCAGAATCACCCTCAGTGACTTCTACTGGTATCTCATTGGCCACTCTATAGCACATAACTACTCCTAGTCAAAATGGAGTTTCGAAAAAAGTGTTTCAGTTGGTCACATGCCCCACTCCCAGGGCTTTATTTGTGAAGGAAAAGGGAAAAAGGAATTTAAATGAGAAAGCAACCTCTGGCTCTGCCACAAATTTCTAGGTCAATTTTAAATAACAGTGATTTGTAAACACTGTAGCCTCTATCACATACAGATCAAGTCAGCTCTGACGTTTTATTGAAATCTGTATCAAATAGTTATATGACTATGGCTATACTCAAGAAGAAAAGAAGTTCTTCATTTCATTCTGACCATCACATCTATTGATAATAAAAGTTAAAGTTTGAATCTAGAAAAACCAGTTATCTTATTACTATGACACTCTGCAATGCACGTACTCCTGTGTTTCAGGTGGTATCTCAATTATTTCATTTTCTCTATTCCAACTATTGTTAAAACCTCTTCTCATTCAGCATTCCACAATAACAAGTATTTAGCATGAGTGTGTGCCAGAGGAAAGATGCCTTATTCAATCCTAAATGTAAAACAGCACCAAACACACATAACTGAATAAAGTAGTTATTTAGGTAATCCAGAAATTTTTAGAGTACTATTTTATGGATTATAATCCACATGAAAACTCAACACTTGACAATTAAAGAGAATTCTGACTCCTTTAAAACAAAAGACTTAAAATGAAAAGCATAAAAAAATTTAAAAAAATAAAACTTTGCAAGTTACTGTCCATGGGCCAAATACAGCTTGTCAAATATTTTTGTAAACAAAGTTTTATCGGAATATAGTTCAGCTCATTCATTTACATATTATTAATGGCTTATTTTGCATGACTAAGACAGAACTAGTATTTTTTCAAGAGTACAAATCAAATGTCTATAAAAAGCCAATCTAAGAATCGAGGTGAACTACAGTTTATATATCCTCATCCCCATTACTTCTTGGATGTAACTTAATAAGTACTACTCTAAACCTTGAGTCTATGGTCTTCATTCCCATAGCCCTGTATACATTTTAAAAATCTGTGAGTTTTAACTGATGGCATATGCACTATGTCACCTGTGGAATGTACCCTTAAAAAACCTAATGCTATCTGAGGTTGTAGTTTAAAAATACTATATTTCGTCTACGGCCACAATACCCTGAACGTGCCCCATCTCGTCTAAAAACACTGTATTTTTTTTCCAGCTTTACTGAGGTATGACTGACAAGAAATTATATATATTTAAGGTATACAATGAGCTGTTTTGATATATATATATATATATATATATAGAGAGAGAGAGAGAGAGAGAGAGAGAGAAATGATGGCCACAATCAAGTTAATTAACTTATTCATTTTACAACTCAAAGTTTGTACCCTTTGACCAACATCTCTTTTCCCTAACCCCCAATAACAACCATTCTATTCTATTACATTGAGTTTGACTTTTTCTTGGATTTCATATATAAGTGAGACTAAGCAGTATTTCTCTCTTTATGTCTGGCTTATTTCACTCAGCATAATGTCCTTGTTTCATTGATGTTGTCACAAATGGCAAGACTAACTCCTTTTTTAAGGTTAAATAATATACTCCTGTGTGTGTGTGTGTGTGAGAGAGAGAGAGAGAGAGAGAGAGAGAACTAACATTTTCCCTATCCAGTCATCCACTGACAATGGCTATCTTATCTTGGCTACTGTGAATAATGCTGCAATGAACATGGGAGTGCAAATATCTTCCAGACAGTGTTTTCATTTCCTTTGTATATACATCCAGAACAGTGATTGCTGGGTCATGTGGTAGTTCTATGTCTACTATTTTGAAGAACCTACTATATTCCAAAATGGTGACACCAATTTACAATGCTACCAACAGTGCATAAAGGTTCCCTTTTCTCTTCAAAAACACTTCTTAATCTCTTAACTTTTTTTTTAAAGATTTTATTTATTTATTCATTAAAGAGAGAGAGAGAGAGAGAAAGGCAGAGACACAGGCAGAGGGAGAAGCAGGCTCCACGCAGTAGCCGGATGTGGGACTTGATCCCGGGTCCCCAGGATCACGCCCTGGGCTGAAGGCTGAGCTAAACGGCTGAGCCACCGGGAGCTGCCCTCTTAACTTTTTAATTAAAAAAATCTCAGGGATCCCTGGGTGGCACAGCGGTTTAGCGCCTGCCTTTGACCCTGGGCGTGATCCTGGAGACCCGGGATCGAATCCCACGTCGGGCCCCCGGTGCATGGAGCCTGCTTCTCCCTCTGCCTGTGTCTCTGCCTCTCTCTCTCTCTGTGACTATCATAAATAAAAACCAAACAAAACAAAATCTCATTGTGCTTTTGATTTATTTGTATTTTCCCTGAAGATGAGTGATGTCAGGAACATTTTCATGTATCTATTGGCTATTTGTATATCTTTTTTAAAAATGTCTATTCAAGTTCTTAGCCCACTTTTTGATCAGGTTATTTGGTTTTTTACTATTGAGTTATAAGTATTTCTTATATATTTTAGGTATAAATTCTTTATTGGTTTGCAAATATTTTTCTCCCATTCCATAGGCTGCCTTTTCACTTTGTTTCCTGTGAGAAACTAATGTAGCCCCACTACTTTGTTTTTGTTGCCAAATTAAAAAAAAAAAAAAAAGATCACCATGACCAATGTCTAGGAGCTTACCTCCTATGTTTTCTTCTAGGAGTTTTATAGTTTCAGATCTTATATTTGAGCCTTTAATCTATTTTGGGTTGATTTCTATAATATGAGGTAAGAAAAGGTTTCAATTTCATTCTTTTGAATATGGATAACTACTTTTCCCAGTATCATTTACTGAAGAGATAATTTTTTCCCTATTGTGTATTCTTGGTGACGTTATTGAAAATTACTTGACTGTATATGCAGGATTTTATTTCTAGCCTCTCTATTCTGTTACACTGGTCTATTGTGTCTGTTTTGATAACAATAGCTTTGTGATATAATTTAAAATAAAGCGGCGTGATGCTTCCAGCTTTGTTCTTTCTCAAGGTTGCTTTGACTACTCAAGGTCTTTTGTGGTTCCATCTGTAATTTTAGGATAGTTTTGTCTATTTCTGTGAGAAATGCCATTAGATTTTTGACAGACTGCATTGAATCTGTAGATTGCTTTGGGTAGTACGGAGATTTTAACAATATTAATTCTTCTAATCCATGAACACAAAATATATTTTCATTTATTTGTGACTTCTTCAATTTCTTTCACCAATGTTTTATAGTTTTGGGTACAGATCTTTCATGTCCTTAAATTTATTCCTAAATATCTTAATCTTTTTTACACTACTGTTAAATGGGATTATTTACTTAATTTTTCTTTCTGATAATTCATTGTACAGAAATGCAACTGACTTTTGTATATTGATTTTGCATCCTACAACTTTACTGACTTTGTTTTTGTTTTAATAGTTTTACTATGAACCTTTAGGGTTTCCTAATATATAAGATCATGTCATCTACAGAGACCATTTTACTTTTTCCTTTTAGATTTCAATGCCTTTTATTTATCTTTTTCTTTCCTAATTGCTCTGGCTGGAAATTCCACTACTATGCTGAGTGGAAGTGGCAAGAGTAAAAACACTATCTTTCTGCCCTAAATGCATGTAAAGTGCTTATAAATTCAGAGATTTCTAAAAAGCTAAAGAAGAAATTAGTTCCAGTGGTTACTTCCAGGAAGAGACGCTGGAGGACTGGGAGTCTTAGAGAATAGGTGTTATTCTTAGTGTTATTCCTTATAAATGTATTACCACATTACTATTAAAGTACATAAATGGAATAGTTTTTGGGTTTTTTGTTTGTTTTGTTTTGTTTTAAATATTTTATTTATTTATTCATGATAGAGAGAGAGAGAGAGATTGAGAGGCAGAGACACAGGCAGAGGGAGAAGCAGGCTCCATGCAGGGAGCCCCACGCGGGACTTGATCCCGGGACTCTAGGATCATGCCCTGGGCCAAAGGCAGGCGCTAAACCACTGAGCCACCCAGGGATCCCCATGGAATAGTTTTTGAAACCTTTATCTTATCTAGACACAGGTAAGATACCCCTTATAACATCAGCCCCTCTCAGATCATTCTATCAACAAAGAGAATCAACCAACCAACCAACCAATGCAACCGTGACAGTTAAAGATTCAGTAAGTAGGCCTAGTGCAGTTTATGAAACAGTTAAACTCCCAGATCCCCCAACTTGATACAATGTCCTCCTATACCCTATCAAAGATCTGAGTTTATCCTCCGGAGAGAGTGAAGGAAAGTGTATCACTAGGCACTTAGGAACAATTAATAATATAAAATACAGTTAATATTCAAAACATATTGAAAGAAAGTTGAAGGAAATTATGAATATTTAAAGAGAAAATAATTCAAGAGAAATTGTCATTAATATTCTCAGAGCAGAGGTATCATCCATGAAGAACACAATTCTAGTAAAAGGAAATACTCAGATAACAAAAAAACAGCTCTTGGAAATTAAAAAATAATACCAGAGATCAAAAGCTTAACAGAATAGAAAGATGTAGTTGAGGAGAATTCTCACAAAGAAGGGCAAAAAGATAATGAGTTGAAAACAGGAAAAAAGAGAAAAGAACATTAGAGGATCAACCCAACACATTCAATATCTGAATAATGTGTAAAGAATGAAAAGAGAAGACAAGGAGGATAGAAATAATACTGCTATTAACAATTCTTTTAAAGTTCCCCAACTAAAGGAAATTTAGATTTCATTTTGAATTGGCCCAACCAGTGCCTAGCACATAATATGAAAATAACCTAAAAGACAATGCCTAAAACTAGAAAATAAAAAAGCTGCAAAACCAGTTATAGTTAATTGTCCAGAAAGATTTATTTCTTAAGAAAACCACAGTTTCCTAATGAAATTAATGTCACAGAAACTATGCTTTCTTTGCTATGTTGAATTCAAGTAACGTGCTTTAAGGATACTAATGAACAATTATTCCACAGAGAATTCAATTCAATTTAACATATATTTACTGACCTCCTCATTTGTGGTAAGCTCTTTTGATAAAAAGACAAAAATGTCCTACCTTTAAAAGATCTCAAGCCTATGGAGGCTTAGTCCAAATTAAAGTATGTGAACACTTATTTATTTATTCAATTAGATGGACTGTCATATAAAATAGATAATCTTATTCTAGAGGACATTCTAGGATAATAGGGCCAACATGATCATAGGATCCATGGGAAAAAAGTATAGATGGAAAAATACTAGTTTCCCATGGTTAGAGTAAGCCAATTTTAAATCTTATTATAGAGTTACAATGATCAAAGCAATGTGGTATTTGTCTACAGATGGATATATGAATCAACAGAACAGAATACAGCTGAGAAATACACCCACACATACACGGTCAATTGATTTTCAACAGATGTACCAGGGTAATTTGATGGAGAAAGGACAGAATTCTCAACAAATGGTACTAGAGTAACTGGACATGGAAAACAGAACAAAACAAAACCTTCAACCTCTACCTCATACCATATACAAAAATACACAAAATATAAGTTGAAATATATTACAGAATTATATGTAAGAGATAAAATATAAATTTTTATAATTTATTATAATTATTTAAATATATTTATAAAAAAATATAAATTTGTGGGGATGCCTAGGTGGCTCAATAAGCTAAGTAAGTGTTCAACTGTTGGTTTCAGCTCAGGTCATGATCTTGGAGTCATGAGATCAGGCCTGGAGTTGGGCTCCTTGCTCAGTGCAGGGTTTGCTTGAGATTCTCTCTCTCTCTCCCTCTGCCTCTCCCCCTGTTCACATTCTGTCTAAAATAAATAAATATAATCTTTTAAAAATGCGTAAATTTGTAGAAGAAAAAATATCTGTGATACTGAATTGGTCTTTTTCTTAGGTAAAACACAAAAAGCATAAACTATTGAAAAGCTGATAAACTGGGACTTCATCAAAATTAACATATGTTCTTCAAAAGACACTATTAAGGTAAGTCATAGGCTAGGAGAATATGTATGTACTAGCTAGCAAAAGACTTGTATCCAGAATATATAAATATCACCGACAATTCAATAAGAAGATAATATAATTATTAAAATGGACAAAAGATCTGAATAGATATTTCACCAAAAAGATGTACAGATGGCCAATAGGCACACAAAAATGTGCTCAGCATCATTAGTCATCTGAGAGCTGTAAATTAAAACAACAATAAGATGCCATTACACAACTAGTAGAATGACTAAAATTAAAAAGATTTAAAAGGCCAAATCTTGGCAAGGATGCAGAGTGACTGGAACCCTCATATATTTGCTGGTGCAAATAAAAAATATACACCCACTTTAAAAATCAGCACAGTAGTCTCTTATAAAGTTAAACATAAATTTGCCATATGTCATAGCAATGCCACCCACTCCTAAGTATTTACACAAGAGAAATAAAAATATGCCCACACAAAGACCTGCATGTGAACATTTATAGCAGCTATACTCATACCCGTGAAAAACTGTAAACAATTCAAAGCATCCATCAACAGGCAAATGGCTAAATAAATTTTGGTACACCCGTACAATGGAATACTACTCAGTAATAAAAAGGAATAATACATCCAACAAATGGATCAGTCTCAAAAGTTGTTAGTAAAAGAAGCCAGGCATAAAATGTTACATATTGTATGATCCTATTTATATGAAAGTTTAGAATAAACAAAATTATAGGGACACAAATCAGTTGTTGTAAACATTAGATTTGTAAGAGGTGAGTATTCACAAAGGGTAACAAGGATGCTTCTTAGACTAATAGAAGACCTCTCTATCTTGATTTTGGCGGTGGTTACAGAATTGTATACATTTACCCGAACACACTGGACTGCACACTTTAAGAGTGAATTTCACTATATGTATAAGTTACATTTCAATAAACTTGCCCTTAAAAAATTTTAATAAACCATCATGGTACTAGAAATAAACATGCTGACATGATTCAAACTACTGAGATTATGTATAAATCTTTGAAAAGACAATATTCAAGTCATTACAAAGATCAGAGGGCCTTCTTCCTCAAGGATTAAAAAAGTAACAAGAGAATATTAAAATAAGAAAAATGAAGCTAGCAAGAAATCAAAGATACAAAACAAATACATATAAGCATTTCTTAATTATACAATTGGGATCTTAATTGTCAAAGTAATTCCAAATAGACCATAATAAAAAATAAGAATTCAAATATTTCTAAAGGAATTTTTTTTTAATTTTTATTTATTTATGATAGTCACAACACACACACACACACACACACACACACACACACACACAGAGAGAGAGAGGCAGAGACACAGGCAGAGGGAGAAGCAGGCTCCATGCACCGGGAGCCCAACATGGGATTCAATCCCGGGTCTCCAGGATCGCGCCCTGGGCCAAAGGCAGGCGCTAAACCGCTGCATCACCCAGGGTTCCCTCTAAAGGAATTTTTAAAATAAATAAGCATTCATTCAAATATATGAATATGGAGACTTTTTTTTTCAAACGCAGCCCTTTATTGGAGCAAAAAATAACCTGAGTGAATCACACCTTAAATCACTCTCGCGGGATCCCTGGGTGGCGCAGCGGTTTGGCGCCTGCCTTTGGCCCGGGGCGCGATCCTGGAGACCCGGGATGGAATCCCACGTCGGGCTCCCGGTGCATGGAGCCTGCTTCTCCCTCTGCCTGTGTCTCTGCCTCTCTGTCTCTCTCTGTGTGACTATCATGAATAAATAAATAAAATCTTTAAAAAAAAAAATCACTCTCGCTGGCAATGAAAGGAGTTAAAAGAATGAATCAAAACCATTATATTGAAGTACATTATATTGAAGCACTAGCATCTATTACATTACATGCTCAGTTCATTTACTATTTTTGTAGCTAATAACATCAGGGTTTTTTTGCCATAACTGATCGTGTATATTACATGTTATGAAAATTGAGACTTTTAATGCTCTTAAAAGATTATCAAAATGGAAATGCTTTTTTTAATCTAAAATTTCAAGTTGAATAATCAGGAACCAAACTCCCTGCACAGTGGCCCACATGCAGGAAAGAGATCATAAACTCCCTGAGGACTGAGGGCTTCAAGCACCACATCAGGTACCCTCCCTTCCTGGCCTGGAAATCTGCACCAGGAAGAGGTACCTCCACAATATCTGGCTGTGAAAATCAGCAGGGCTTAACTCCAGGAGAGCCAGAAGGCTATTGGAAACTGACTCCACTTTTAAAGGACACTACACAATATTACTCATTCTGAGACACAGCAGAGAAGGAGTGACTTGAAAAGTACCTGGGCCACATATGAGAGAAAATTATTAATTATTTTTAGTAAGTATATCAGAGGGGCAGGGATCTGTAGGAACTTTCTCTAAAAATGGAAGGGCTAGTAAGTGCCATTTGTCTTCCCTCATTCAGCCTACCTAGTCCAATGCAGAAGAGTGACAGAACACCCTCTACCTACCCTGTTAACATCACTTGTCCCCATGCTGTACTTCCTTTATGAATCCACCTAGCTCATCAGCCTACCCTGGCTGGCACCCTCCAAAGAACTCTTGCCTCACCAAACCTGGCAGGCAGTATCAGTGGGCCCACCAAAGCCCCAAAATGACAATGTTCAAAGTGACTACCACCCCTCCACACCCACATGGCATCCCTGGCTAAGATCTGTGCAGCCCCCAATCAATACCTGCTGGGGGGATGTGGAGGAGGCATACACCCACCAACATATCAATAGCAGCTGCAGTAAGGCCTCTCAGCCAGCTGTATGAGGGCTAACCCCACCCAAAAGCCAGCCCACAGCAGCTACAGCAAGCCACTGTACCCAGCCCCACCCATCAGTGCAAGTGCAGCAGTCAGCAGCTCATACCATGGGACAACTCTGGAGTGCTTGGTTCTGGTGATCAAGGGGAATTGAGCTCCTGGGCCCCATGGGGCTCCCATAAGGCCACTAACTTCAAGATAAAGAGACACAGATGAGCTAAGACATATAAACACAAGAGTCAGCAAAAAAGAAGAGAGGAACATGTTGCAAATGAAGAATAAAATGAAACCTCAGTAAACAACTAAACAAAATGGAGATGAGCAATCTATCTGATAAAGAATTCAAAGTAATGATCATGAAGATGCTCACCAGACGTGAAAGAAGAGGGGTTGAATTCATAAAGGACTTCAACAAAGAGAGTGAAAATATCAAAAAAGATCCAATAAGAGCTGAAGAACTCAATAACTGAAAGAAGAATACACTAGGGGGACTCAACAGGAGATTAGATGATATAGAATAGATCAGCAATCTGGAGGATCGGTTAGTGGAGATTAGCCAAGCTGAACAACAAAAAGAAAAAGGTGTATGAAAAAATAATAAGGATAGGTTAAAGGACCACTGAAACAGTATCGAATATACTAGCATTCACATAACAGGCTCCCAGAAGAAGAGAGAGAAAGAGGCAGAAAACTTATTTGAAAAAAATAACAAATGAAAATTTCCCTAATCTGAAGAATGAAACATACAACCAGGTCGAGGAAGCGTGGACAGCCCCAAACAAGATGAACTCAAAGCGATCACTGCCAAGACACGTAATAATTAAAATGTGAAAAAAATCAAAACAAAGAATCTTAAGAGCAGTAAGAGAAAAGCAACTGGTTATGGACAAAAGACTCCCTCCCTGCCAAAAAGCTATCTCCTGATTTTTCGCAGAAACTTTGTAAGCTACAAAAGAGTGGCATGATATATTCAAAAGGCTGAGGGGTAAAAACATGCAATCAATAATCTACCTAGTAAGGTTATCATTCAGAAGCAAAGGAGAGAGAGTCTTCCAAAGAAAAGTGAAAGGAGTTCATAATACTAATCCAGTCTTCTTAAAATAAATGTTAAAGGAACTTCTTTAAGCAGAAAAGAAAAATCACAACTAGGAGTACCTGAGTGGCTCAGTGGGCTAAGAATCCAATTCGTGATTTTGGCTCAGGTAGTGAGATTGAGCCCTGTGCTCAATCTGTGCTCACAAGGAGTCAGCTTGAGATTCTCTAACCCCCCTCCTTCTGCCCCACCCCTCCCTGCCCTGGAGCATGCACATGCCCCAGTGCACTCATGCACTCTCTCTCTAATATAAATAAATAAATCTTAAATAGAGAAAAAGTCACAACTAGAAGAAAATAACGAAATCATTTCAATGATAAAGGATACATATACTAAAGGTAATTGATCAATTATTTATAAAACTAGGATGAACATAAAAAGATAGCAGTAATTTCAATTATGACTATATAGTTGCTTTACCTACAATTAGTTAAGAGATACACAAAATAAAAAGATGTAAATTACAATATATATATATATATATATATATAGAGAGAGAGAGAGAGAGAGGGAGAAATAAAAATGTAGTACTTTTAGAATGTGTTCAAGCTGAGCATCTATGAACTTAAAATAGCTATGGACATATAAGGTATTATATGTGAACATCATAGTAATCACAAATCAAAAATCTACAGCAGATACACACAAAAAAAAAGAAGAAAAAAAAAAAAAAAGAAAAGAAAAAGGACTCCAAGCATAGCACTAAAGGAAGTCATCAAATCACAAAAGTAGAGTATAAGAAAAGAAAAAAGGAACAGTGAACTACAAAAAGAATCAGGAAGCAATTAACAAAATAGCAGTAAGTACATATCTATTAATAATTATTTAAAATGTAAATGGACTAAATGATTCAATAAAAAGATACACAGTGAAATAGGTAAGAAAATAAAAACAAGACTCATCTATATGCTCCTATAAGAGACTCACTTCAGACCTAAACACCCATAAAGACTGAAAGCAAAGAAAGGAAACAATATTCTATGCAAATGGCAAAAAAAAAAGAAACCTGAGGTTACAATAACATACATCAGACAAAATCAACTTTAAAACAAAGACTGTAATAAGGGACAAAGAAGGGAATTACACAATGATAAAGGGATTAACCCAATAAGAGGATATAACAATCATAAATATCTATGCTCCCAACATAAGAGCACCTAAATACATAATGTACATATTAATAGATATAAAGGGAGAAACTGACAATACAACAGTACTAGGAAACTTAAACCCCTTACATCAATGGATAGCTCATCCAGACAGAAAATAAAAAGGAAACAGTGGCTTTGAATATCACAGTAGACGAGATGAACTTAACAGATTTATACAGAACATCCTATCCAAAACAGCAGAATAAACATTCTTTTCAAGTGAGAATGTAACATTCTCCAGGACAGATCACATGTCAGGCAATAAAACAATTCAACAATTCTCAATAAATTTACAAAGACGGAATCATATGAAGCACCTTTTCTGACCACAATGGTATGAAAGTAGAAATCAGTTACCAGAAGAAAACAAAACAAAACAAAAAGAGCCAGAAACACATAGAAACTAAAAAATATGCTACTAAACAGACAATGAGTCAAAGTCAACAAAGAAATTAAAGAGGAAATCAAAGTTTAACTGGAGAAAAATGAAAATGGAAACAAAATTTTCTGGAACTACTGGGATGTAGCAAAAGCAGTTCTCAGAGGGAAGTTTATAGTGATGCAGGCCTATAATGCTGCAGGTCAAGAAATAACTAAAACCTCAAATAAGCAATCTAATTTACACCTACAGGAAGTAAAAAAAAAAAAAAAATTCAAAGTCCAAAGTTATTAGAAGGAAAGAAATCCATCAAGATCAGAGTGAAAGGGGATCCCTGGGTGGCGCAGCGGTTTGGCGCCTGCCTTTGGCCCAGGGCGCAATCCTGGAGACCCGGGATCGAATCCCACATCGGGCTCCCGGTGCATGGAGCCTGCTTCTCCCTCTGCCTGTGTCTCTGCCTCTCTCTCTCTCACTGTGTGCCTATCATAAATAAATAAAAGAAATAAAAATAAAAAAAAATTAAGATCAGAGTGAAAATAAATGAAATAGAGACCAAAAAAAAAAAAAAAAAAAAAAAAAAGAATACAAGAGTTGGTTCTTTGAAAAGATTAAATTGATAAACTTTTAGTCAGATTAGTCTGGCTACAAAAAAGAAAAAGAAACAGAGTTAGAGAAAAGGAGGACTGAAAATAAAATTATAAGATTTCTACAAAAAAATTATATGGACAAGCTAAAAGAAATGCATAAATTCCTAGAAACATACAACTTCCAAAACCAAATCAGGAAGAATCAGAAAATCTGAACATACCAATTACTAGTAATGAAATTATATTAATTATCAAAAAATTCCCAAGAAGCAAAAGTCCAGGATCAGATAGACGGCTTCCAGGACCAGGTGGAATTCTACCACATATTTACAAAAGAGTTAAAACCTATGTCTGTCAAGCTACTCCAAAAAAATAGAAAAGGAAAAAAACTCTTCCAAATTCATTCTACAAGGCCAGCATTGTTGTGTTGCAAAAACCAGAAAACAAATTACCAAAAAAAAAAGAAGAAAGAAAAGAAATTTATAAGACAATATCCCTAATGATCATTGTCCACAATGATCATTCCACAACAAAATATTATTAAACTGAATTCAATAATACATTAAAGGAATATGCATCACAATCAAGTGGTATATATTCAGAGGTGCAGAACAGTTCAATACTCATAAATCAACCAACAAGATAAACCATATTAATAAAATAAAGCTGAAAATTATATGATCATCTCATGCAGATGGAGAAAAAGCATTTAACAAAATTCAACACTGAGTCATGGTAGAAACTCAAAAAAATGGGTATAGAGGAACATACTACAACATAAAGGCCATATATGACAGGCCCACAGCAAACATACTCTGGTGAAAAGCTGAAAGCTTTTTTTCTAAGATTAGGAAGGAAACAAAAATGCCCACTCTTGACACGTTCGTTCAATATATAAATGAATAAATGAATGAATGAATGAATGAATGAATAAATAAATAAAGTAAGTAAGTAAGTAAAAAGCTTTTCCTCTAAGATTGAGAATACAAGATGTTGATTCTCACCACTTTTATGCAACAGAATACTGGAAGTCCTAGACAAAGAAATCACAGAAGAAAAGGAAATAAAAGACATCCAAACTGATAAAAAAAAAAAAAAAAGTAAAATTGTCATTCTTTGCAGGTGACATGATACCACATATAAGAAACCCTAAATATCCACCAAAAATCTATAGAATTGATAAATAAATTCAGTAAAGTTCCAGGATACAAAATTAATATATAGAAATATGTTGCATTTCTGTATACTGATAACAAACTAGCAGAAAGAAGTTAAAACAATCCAAATTACAATTGTACAAAAAAAAAAAAAAAAAAAACACCTAAAAATGAATTTAACCATGAAGGTGAAAGACTTATATTCTGAATATTGTACAACACTGATAAAAGAAATTGAAGGTAACATATAAATGAAAATGGACACCATGCCTATGGATTAGAAGAATTAATATTGTTAAAATGTCCATACTACCCAAGCAATCTATAGACTTAATGCAATCTCTATCAAAATACCAACACCATTTTTCACAGAACTACAACAAATAATCCTAACATTTGTATGGACCCACAGAAGACCCCAAATGGCCAAAGCACTCTTGAGAAAGAACAAAGCTAGAGGTATCACAATTCCTGATTTCAAACCATACTACAAAGTTCTAATAATCAAAACAGTATGGTAGTGGCACAAAAACAGAAACATAGATCAATGCAACATACTAGAGAGTCCAGAAACAAACTCAAACTTATTCGGTCAATTAATGGACAACAGGAGAGTCAATATACAATGAGAGGAGTGGGCGGTGCCTAGGTGGCTTAGTTGGTTAAGCTTCTGACTCTTGATTTCAGCTTGGGTCATGATCTTAGGTTCATGAGACTGAGCCCCAGGTTGGCTCCATGCTCAGTGGGAACCTGCTTCTCTCCCTCTGTCCCTCCCCTAGCTCACACACGTGTTCAGTATCTCTCTCTAAAAAACCCAATTAATCTTTAAAAAAACCATAGGTGGGAGTGCTTGGGTGGTTCAGTTGGTTAAGCATCTGCCTTAGGCTCAGGTCATAGTCCCGGAGTCCTGGGATCAGCCCCACACTGGGCTCTCTGCTCAGCGAGGAGTCTGTTTCTCCTTCTCCCTCTGCAGTTCCTCCTGCTTGTGTTCTCGTTCATGCTCTCTCATCTACTCTCTCTCAAATAAATAAATAAAATCTTTAAAAAAATGGGGACAAAGAAAGACTAATCAATAAATGATACTGGGAAAAGTGGAGAGCTGTACTTAAAAAAAAATTAAAATTGGGTCACTTCCTTAAACTAAAACTGGATTTAAAACCTAAATGTAAGACCTGAAACCATAAAACTCTCAAAAGAAAATATAGGCAGTAAAATCTTAGGAGTTTTAGCAGTATTTTTTTGGATCTGCATCCTCAGGTAAGGGCAAAAAAAGGCAAAAATGAACCAGTGGGATTACTTAAAACTAAAACTTCTGCACAACAAAGGAAATCAACAAAATGAAAACCTACAGAATGGGAGAAAATGTTTGCAAATCATATGATACAAAGTTTCATGAAAATTTTACTTATGTATTTATTTAGAGAGAGCACAGAAGCAAGGGGAGGGGCAGAGGGAGAGAGAGATCTCAAGCAGACTCTGTGCTGAGCATGAAGCCAGGCATGGGGCTCAATACCACAACTCTGAGATTATTATCTAAGCCAAAACCAAGAGATAGATAGATACCAAACCAAATGAGCCACCCAGGCACCCCCAAAATATATTTTAAAAAGCCACATACAGGGGATCCCTGGGTGGCTCAGCGGTTTGGCGCCTGCCTTTGGCCCAGGGCGCAATCCTGGAGTCCCAGGATTGAGTCCCGCGTCGGGCTCCCGGCATGGAGCCTGCTTCTCCTTCTGCCTGTGTCTCTGCCTCTCTCTCTCTCTCTCTCTATGTTTATCATGAATAAACTTTAAAAAAATAGAAAATAAAAAAAAAATAAAAAGCCACATACAACTCTAACACCAAAAATAAAACAATCCAATTAAGAAGTGGGCATTTTTCCAAATGAACAGATATTTATCCAAAGAAGACCTACAGATGGCTAACAGACATAAAGGTGCCTAGTATCACTCATCATCAGAGAAATAAAAATCAAAACTGAAACAAAATGTCAACTCACATCAGTTGGAATGGGTAGTATCAATAAGACAAGAAATAATAAGCATTGGCAAAGATGTGGAGAAAAGGGAACCCTTGTGCACTGCTGGGAAGTATGTAAATTAGTTCAGCCACTAGGGAAAACTATATGGAGGTTAGTCAAAAAATTAAAAGTAAAAATACCATATGAATCAATAAAGCCACTACAGGGTATTTACCTAAAAAAAACCTCACTAATTTATAAACATACATGTACCCCTATATTTATGACAACATTATGTACCACAGTCAAGATATGGAAGCAATTTAGGTATCCATCAATAGATGAATGTGTATAAAGAAGATGTGGTACAGTGGAATATTATTCAGCCATAAAAAAGAATGAGATTTTGCCATTCAAAACAAAATGGATAGACCTAGAGAATATTATGCTAAATGAAATAACTCAATACATAAGGAATAAAAAGTACAACATAAGGAATATAGTCAATAACATTATAATAAGGTTTTGGAATGACAGATGATAGCCACAGCTACCATGGTGAACATAGTGTATAGAACTGATGAATCACTACACTGTAAAACTAAAACTACTGTAACACTGTATGTCAATTATACTTCAAGGAAAAATTTAAAATAAGTAATAAAGATATAAGTATCATTCTATGGTATAATCAGTAAAAAACAAAAAAAGAATGAAATCCTGCCACTTGCAATGGCATGGGTGAACCCAGAAGATAACCATGCTAAGTGAAAGAAGTCAAACAGAAGAATACAAACAGCATATAATGTGGAATTTTTTTAAATTTTTATTTATTTATGAGAGACAGAGAGACAGAGAGAGAGAGGCAGAAACATAGGCAGAGGGAGAAGTAGGCTCCATTCAGGGAGCCTGATGTGGGACTCAATCTAGGCACTCTGGGATCACACCTGGAGCCAAAGGCAGATGCTCAACTGCTGAGCCACCCAGGCATCCCTATGTGGAATATTTTTTTAAAAAATGAAACGAAGAAAAAAATAAAACAGAAACCAGAATCATAAAGGGAACAAATTGGAGGTTGCCAAAGGGGTGCAGTTGGGAGAATGTGCAAATTAAGTAAAGGAGATTAAGAGGTACAAACTTGTAGTTATACAAAAAATAAATCATGGAGGGGTAAAGGATAGCATAGGGAATATAGTCAATAATATTGTAATCATTTTGTATGTTGACAGACGGTAACTACATTTAGCATAATGAGTATTTTGTAATGTACATAAACATAGCTTAGTCGGCCTTTGGCTCAGGTCATGATGGAGACCTGGGTTAGCAGGAAGCCTGCTTCTCCCTCTCCCTCTGCCCCCTTCCTGCTCATGCTCTCTCTCTCTTTCTCAAAGAAATAAATAAAATCTTTTTTAAAAAGCGGGGGATAGGGGGTGGTGGAGGCTGGATGGCTCAGTTGGTTAAGTTTTCTGCCTTTGGCTCAAGTCATGATCCTAGAGCCCAGAGATGGAGCCCTACATTGGGCTCCATGCTCAGTGGGGAACCTGCTTTTCCCTCTCTCTTTGACCCTCCTCCAGCCTGTGCTCTCTCTCTCTCACTGGTTCATTCTGTCTCTCAAATAAATAAATAAAATCTTAAAAAAATATATATGTAATTACTATATTGTATGCCTGAAACTAATATTGCATGACAACTATACTTCAATTAAAAATAATTTTTAATAAAAAGTTTAAAAATTAAAATAAAATTTCAAGTCACAATAAGCAATCAAGATAAAACCTAAACCTATAAACTACAGTAGAAGGAGATTGTATAAGAAAAATTTTCTGAAACTCTTAAGATAGCATGGATCTAAAGTTTGGCAAAGTCTGTAGTTTTAAGAGGTAATGGTACCTGACAAACAGGACTAACAACATTTATGAATTCCAGGTATTTTCATAGGTGGTAAAATTGGGCACTGAGATACAATTTAAACTTTAAATCAACTATTCCTCCATCCCTTCTCCTCTTCCAGGCTTCAGTTAACCCAAAGAGGAACATCTGAAAAGTAGCAAAGTCTTCTTACCTGAAATATTTAAACTAAGAGCTGCTAGGAGCAAATGAAGAAGTTGGGAATGGGGAATTGAAAGGCTATGCCATCAATAAGAAGCCAAGCTCCTGTCTCAGAGGCTAGCAAGAATGTTCTGTGCCATTGTCTCAACGGACGAAGGAAATGTTCTCTGACCCCAAATAGTCATAGTTATTTGGCATTAGGAGTTTGTGTCTCCGGAAAATTAAGGCCAAGCTACATTGAAATGCTTATTTCTCTCCTCTCCAAAGAATAAATATTGGGTAAAACATCAGACTTTGCATATTCTGCAGCTGGAGAGAGCTTATCAAGTGCCAGGTTTAGTGGTCTAACCTGTGTACCATGAGCTGGGACACTAGTGGGTCTAGGTAAACTGAGGGAAATAACAGGGTACTCTATGTGGAAAAGGAGGAATGAAAACTCTGAGGTAGAAGACCTTGACATAAATCAGAGTTTTATGAACAGTTGATCTGAGCTGTAAGGCAAACTGTCTCCCTTTAAATATTCACTTAGCCCTATCTTCTGAGATGTGCCCTGGCACCATTTTTGATAATGCTTTACTATCACCAATCCTATTTTAACATTTTATATCAAATGTACTTCAGAGACCAAACTATGTATTTGTTCAAAAGGTAAAATATGAATTAGTCCAAGCCTCACTACCCATAAAGAAGCTGAACAATAGACATGTATGCTGCATATGCATTCTTAAAACCACAGACAGGTCTAGCACCACCTGCCTGACTCAGTGGAGCATGCAACTCTTGATCCTGGGGTGGGAGTTTGAGTGCTACATTGAGTTTAGGAGATTACTTAAAAAAAAAAAAACCCTTAAAAGAAAAGCCACACACAAGTCTTTTGTGAAAGAAAAGCTAATTTCATGCTTATTTTCTTAATCATTTAATATTTCATTGCAATTTCCTTGGCAATAGCTCCTAAACTTAAATTTTATGAAAATCTACTGAGAGAAAAGCTATACAGAAGAATGTTCACAGCAGTACTCTTCATATAAACTAAAACGGAAACATAAATGTCTATTAGCAGTACAACGGATAAATAAATTGTGGCATATCCTTAAAACAGAATTCTATAAGGCAATGAGAAGGAACAATTATCTAATACAACAAAATGCATTTCATAAACATAATGTTCAATGAAGGAAGACAAAGACAAATGAGTATATAATACACTATTTCACTTACATAATGTTCAGAAACAAAAATCATTTTGAGGCATCTGGATGTCTCAGTCCATTAAAAAAAAAACATGGAATTACATGGAATTACTATGCCTTGGGCTCAGGTCATGACCGCAGGGTTCTGGGATTGAGCCCCAAATTCAGCTCCCTGCTCAGAGGGGAGTCTGCTCCTCCTTCACCCCTTGCCCCTCCCCCACTTGTGCTCTCTCTTTCTCTCTCAAATAAAATCTTTTTTAAAAAATCAATTCAAAACTTCCTAAAAACTATTTTAGAATTATTTTTAGGGCAGCCCCGGTGGCACAGCGGTTTAGCGCTGCCTGCAGCCCAGGGCATGATCCTGGAGACCCTGGATTGTGTCCCACGTCAGGCTCTCTGTATGATGCCTGCTTCTCCCTCTGCCTGTGTCTCTGCCTCTCTCTCTGTCTCTATGAATAAATAAATAAAAATCTTAAAAAAAAAAGAATTATTTTTATTTTTATTTTTTTAAGATTTTATTTACTTATTTGACAGAGAGAGAGAGAACAAGCAAGCAGAGGCAGAAACAGGTTCCCACCAAGCAGGGAGCCTGATGTGGGGCTTGATCCCAGGACTCTGGGATTATGCCCTGAGTTGAAGGCAGATGCTCAAGCAAATGAGCCACCCAAGGATCCCCTAGAATTATTTTTAATTCAAAATTTAATACAAAATCTTAATTTATTGATTTTATCTGAGTCATATAAAGAACATTGTATTATTGTAAAATATAAGGGAGGGATGCCTGGGTGGCTCAGCAGTTGAAAGTCTGTCTTCAGCTCAGGGTTCTGGGATCGGGCCCCACATTGGGCTCCCTGCATGAAGCCTGCTTTTCCCTCTGCCTCTGCCTCTCTCTGTGTCTCTCGTGAATAAATAAATAAAATCTTTTTAAAAAATAAAATAAAAGGGAAAAATACTTTTACAATCATTAATTTCTTAATGTAGCTCATGAATATAGTTTTTATTAAAAAAAAAAAAAACACAGTACAAAGGAGCTTATACAGAAGAGCAATTGTTCCCACATTTATCTGTCTTCACCCCAGTCCTAACTCCACTTGTGAAAGGCAACCTTTATAATTTTAACATGATTATTTTGCAGTTTCATTATTCATCAAATTCAGATATTATTTACTGACTTCTGTGAAACCAGAAAATTAAACTTGGAATCCTTAATTCTAGCCTGACTAGAAAAGTTAGAAGCACTAGGTTCCATTTGACAATTTCAATGAATAACTTTTAAAAAGAGGAGACTGATTATTTTGCAAACTCCTCAGGGGATTCCAGTGCATGGCCAAGGTTATGCAATGCTGAGGCAATTAGAGAAGAAAAAGTCTGGAATATATTTACATTCCTATTAGTATAAAATTTAAAACACAACCAGAATTATTTTGTCCCCCACATTCAAAAAAGTTGAGTTCCTGTCTATGTTGTTTGCTAAGAAAGATAAATGACTTCAATAATCTAAAGAGTATTAATATGTAATCTTGTGTCTAAAACATGTGTGAGAGGAAATTACATTTGTAAAACTGTCTTTTACACAAAATTATATCTATTCTCACTAAAAAATGTAAACTATGTTTGCCATAAGAAGTTGATTTTAACATCCAGATAATTTGTTCATAATAACCTCACTTATCCTAGATCTAATTAACTCAATCTATATATAAAAAAAAAAAAAGTACAGATTTTCATAAAATTAGGAACATGACTAAAGGGGCATTTCCTTTTTGAAAGTAAAATAAAATGCCTAATGTATAAACTTTGAAACAAAATGTAGAATCTTGACTGGTCACCATGTCCCACTATAAAAGAAGATGTGGCTTCCCGCTAAGGAAAATTTGGCTCACTTCTAACATCCTTCTACCTCAGCAACTCATTTTTTATCGATGATAACAATTATTAAAATGATTCTACTATTATTCACCTTTGAAACTTTCAAACATATCATTCAGATTATTGTTCTAGTTCATGAATTTAGACCACTGGTTCCCAAATTTGACTATACAGTGGAATCAACTGGAAAATGTAAAACAAAAAACAAGTAAACTGACACCCAGATTCTACCCTCAACGATTTTAATTAAGATGCAGTTTGATGTAGTTAGGGCATCAAGATTTTGAAAGCTCCAAGGTGATTTTAAAATTCAGCAAAGTTTGAGAAGTGCCATACAGAATAAACATTTTAGTAGTAGCAATCATGCCTGTCATTCCCAACTTCTGTCACATCTATGTAAAAAAAAAAAAAAAAAAAAAAAAAGATATATTTATTGGATTATTTATTTATTGGAGGGAGGGGGTAGGTAAGGGGCAGAGGGAGAGAATCTCAAGCAGAGTCCCTGCTGAGAATGAAGCCTGACCCGGGCCTTGATTCCATGACCCATGAGATCATGACCTGAAGTGAAATCAACAGTCAGATACTTAAACCAACTGAGCTATCCAGGCACCATCCAGACACCCCTATCACATCTACTTCTAAAAAATACTTTTTAGATTGATAAAATTTAGGTTATTTTCTATAACCATAACTGAGGCTTATATATATTTTAGATATAAAACTAAATTTTTAAAAAATGTATAAATATATCAAACTAACAAATATATATAGAAACTAATAAATATATAAACTAATAAATACATAACATATAAAACTAATTTTTTAAAAAATTAAAAATTAAAATAAATACACATTATACACAACATAAGAGTTTATATGAGTATCATGCAGAACAGAACCAAGAAGTATACTCAGGCTATATTTCCTTCTCTACTATGCTACCTCAAGGTCAAGAGTCTTTTTTTTATACTCCCTTAATTCATCAAAGTCATATTACTTTGAATCGACCTAATATCTAGAAACTAATTTATTTACCTATTTTATAACTCCTAAACTTTGTTCTCTTTACTGATAAGAAAAATGTATATTTAATCACAGTCCCAATATTATCCTATTAACTCTAATTTATCAACTTTTATTCCAATCTTCTTGGATACAACAATGGTATCATTGTTTCTATTGCCTGCTTCATCTGGAGTTTGTACGCATTGGACTTTTGGATAAGTTTTGTTAGTTGTATCCTCTTCTTGGTTTCTGTGCTTGTTTTAACAAACAAAATCCTCAACTATCTGATGGATAAATGTCGTTTATCTCTTCCTTTATCTTCATATTTTCATGTGTGAAAATGAATTTACTTTGACCTCACATTTTTGACAGTTTACATAGGTATAGAATTCTAAATTAAAAAAAAAAAGAATTCTAAATTAAAATTCATTTTCTCTCAAACCTTTGATGAAACTGTCCCACTGTCTTGTAGTATCCATCTTCTACTGCCTTATAGCATCCATCTTTCCTAATTTGTAGACTTGTTTCTTTTCTCCAGGAGCTGTTTGGCACTTACTTTCTTTATAAACTTGGTATTTTGAAATTTCACAAGAATGTGTTTCTTTCATTTCACTTGGTACTTAGGGAGACTACTTAATCTGAAAATTGATGTTTTTTCTCATCTTTCACTATAAACATTTATTGCAAACATAAGTGCCAGTCACTGTTCTAGGTGTTAGGGTAGTAGTATATAACAAAAAGAACAAAAATTCTCTCTCATGGGGTTAAAATATTAGTGAAGGAAACAAAGTTAAACAAATGTACATGAGAAGTTGGTAAATGCTATGCTTAAAAAAATAATGCAGGAAAATGGAATTGAAATATTTGGGAAGACACAGAAATTTGGATGTGGTGGCCAAGGAATGTCTTACACCAAAAGTGAATTCTGGATAAAGATCTGAAGCAAGTAAGGAAGTCAAAGCATGAGGATAAATGTAGCTGGGGCCTTCCAGAGGCATTCCAGGCAAGGGGAATAAGTGAAAGGTTCTGAAACAGATACATGTCTAGAGTTCTAGAGGAGAAAACGGAGTTGAGTGAGGAAAAGTAGGAAGTTATGAAGTAAGGAAAGTGATGGGGACAAGATTCTCTAGGATTTGGTGAGTCTTGTAAGAACTTTGACTTTTACTCAGCATGCAGTGAGAAACCATCCACTGGGAGAATCTGAGCACAGGAATAACAAGATCCCACCAATGGTAAACAAGATCATCCTGACTGCTTTACTGAGAACACACTGAAGGAGAAAAGTACAGTAAGAATAAAACAGTTGGAAGCCCATTAATCTCAGGTAGAGAAGATAGTGACTTAAAGGTGGTGGTAATAGTAAGGATACTGAAAAGAGGACAGAATTACATGTGTACTTAAAAGGTGAAATTGACAGGATATTCTGATGTGATGGACTTATGGTTATGAAAAAAAAAAAGAGTCAAGAACCAATCAAAAGTTCTTGGGCTAAAAAAGTAGAAGAATGAAGACATCAATAACTGAGATGAAGTAGGCTGAGAAAGAATCCATTTTCTGACAGCACATATCAGGAATTTGGTTTTAGCCTTATTAAATCTGATATCTATCAAACATGTAAGTAGAGTCAAATAGGCAGATGCAAAGATCTGGAGAGTAGAGTAAAAATCCAGTCTACATTTGCAAAACTGGGATGCATCAGCATACATATAATATTTTAAATGTTGAGACTTGATGAAATCTTCTTGGGAAGACATAAAAGTTAAAGAGACAAGCCAAGGACTATGCTCTAGGACCTTCTAGCATTTATAAGAAAGGAACCATGAATAAAACCTACAGAAAACACCAAGAACTGACATCCAGTAATAAATGGTAGGATGGAGAGAGCTCAGGGATTTCTCATCTTTCACTACAGAAAAAAATCAATTTTTAAACCATACAGAATTGTAAAAACAACCATTTTAGGGCATTTGATTGAGGCAGAAGACAAACAGCATTTATTTTTAAAGTCATATTAAAGCTTCAGGAGAAATTCGTGGACTTTTGCCAGTGGGCTGCTCTCATCTACACCACCTGCCACTCCTTCAGTTCACCTGACAAAAACCATAGTATGTTTTTAATTTTTTAATGTGGTAAAATACAGGTAACATAAAATTTATAACTGTAAATGTACCACTTTAAGTTTATAGCTCAGTAGGGTGGGTATTTTCTTACTGTAGTGCAACCAACCTCTAGAACTCTTCATCCCGCAAAACTGAAACTTTAGACCCATTAAACAGAAATTCTCCATTACCCTTTCCTCTAATAGCCCCTGGCAACCATCATTTTGTTTTGTGTTGCTATGAATCTGACTACTCTAAGAATAGTAGTTTTACCATCATAGAGCGGGCCCTGAAAGCCAGCAGCATTGCAGCCATGGGACTAGACTCAATTAGATGCGGAAGACAAAAAAATTAGGGCTTTCCCTCTAAAAGTAACGGTCTTACATAAATTTTAAAGTGTGAAGAGTAATAGAGGGAAATATAACATACCAGGATAATAGTTTAAAAGTTATCATTGGGTAAGAAATATACTGGAATTAACATTAGATGTCAACCTTGGTAATACTTATGTAAGAACATGTTGGTATTCTGCCATAAAAGTGTATTAATCCAGCAATAAAAAATTTAAGTTAAAAAATGGTAGGCTTAGATAAAAATGAACAGAAAAAATCTCTAGCCCTACTCATCCAAAATTGTGGTCCCAAGATGAAAAAAGCAGTGGAAAGATCAGAAATAATGCGGAATCCTAAAAACGAGACAGTCATTAAAGGGCTGAGATAAGTTCTCCAGATACTCTCTTCTGACTGGGAAACTAAAGACATGCACAGAAGAGACTTGAAAGAGCCCACTGAGAAGTGAAAACTAAGGAAATCTTGAGAAATTACTATAATTTTGAATGAGTACCTCAGGCCACGTACAAACAGGTAGAAGGTAAAAGCCTTAAGGGATCAAGGTGTTTAAGCAAAATATCTACCCTAATCACAAGCTGACAATACTACACAAAAGACAATACCTAGTAAGCAAGACAAAAAAAAAAAAAGAATATAAAAACCAAGCAGAGACATTAACAGCAGCTCACTATGGGAAGCAAAGAATATAAAACAAAATCCAGATCTGTTATAATATATTGCCTAAAATGTACAGTTTTCAACCAGAAATTACTAGACATACAAATAAATAGGAAGAAAAAAAAAAACGTTCATAAAATATGAGTGAGCCTGGATGCCAAATCTGGCAGACTAAGAAGCTGATGTAGCTGGAATAAATATGTTCAAAGAACTGGAGGAAAATATGAGTATTATTCAATTAGGAAATATTCATAAAAATATAGAAATGTACACAATAGTGAAATTAAAGTTCTAGAGCTGAAAAGTACCATAACTAAAGTAAAAAAAAAAAAAAATCCTTGAGGAGGTTGTGGTAGGCATAATTCTAAGATGGTCCCACAAGAATTACTCCCTCTCATGTATACACCCTCCACAAACACAGAGGAGTAAACAAGGGGTTCATAAATAATAGTAGTAGAAAGGAATTAATGGCAATAATCACAAAAGATGGAGCTTGCACTTCAAAAAAGGACTAATGATTTATAGATATCAACTGAAAACTAGAATGCTAACCTGCTGGCCACAAGTACTGTATATAGGGACAAAAAAGCTCCAGTTGGAGAAGATGGTGGCAGAATAGGAGGACCCTAGGCTCACCTAATCCCACAAATACAAATAGATAACTATCAGATCATCCTTAATACCACAGAAATCAATCTGAACATTTGAGGAACAAACTCTACAACTAAAGGTAGAGAAGAGGTCACACTGAAAAAGGTACAAAGTGTGGAGATGTAGTTTGAGAGAGAAACAAATCATGATTACTAAGATAGTGAGAGAGTCATGGTCACAGAGAGGGGTGAAAGACATACTAGCATACAGGGAAGCACAGAGGGAATATGAATCCCCATAGCAATTCATTTGGAAAGCAAGAAAGGCAACCAGTGCTTAAGGCATGGAGTTTTAAAAGTCAGTGAGCTTGGCTCAGATAAAGCCTGAAAAGGCAACAAGACTACTCTTGAAGAGAAGGCAGGGCAAACAGCCTGTAGACATACAATGTAGAAACAGCAATCTGAAGAGCACCTGGGGCACACAGTAGGGAGGTTATTTCCTCATCTCAGAGTGTGCCCCAGAGAAGCAGCATTCACAAAGAGACCCCTCTAGCAATAAAGGTCCTGACAGGTACCATCTCCCTCCCCCAACCCTCAATATAAGCACAATCTTTCACCTGCAGGAGCCAGTGAAATGCCTACATTCACTACCTAATATGCTTATGCTAAGCCTACCATCCTCCCAAGGCAGTGGAAATGCCCTTACCAGTCATGCTTGCTTCAGTCACAGAGTGGCAAGCTCTCCCACAGACCAGCCCAAAACCCTGCCAACACTGCATCTTACTTCCCAGAAGTTTTGCAGGACCTCAGTTCTTGTGGCAGTGGTGACAGGTCTCATTTCACAAGCAGACCAGAGCACATCTAGTTAAAACTCAGAATATTCAGGCTAGGGACCAAACACTGCTGACAACAGGCAAAGAGAACATCTGTAGATGACTGGCCTGAGGGATAAAGCAGCCAGGACACAACAGCAGAGCGTAAGGAGCACACATTGGAGACAGTCCCAGAAGCATCAGGCCTTGCAGATCCAGAAATGCTATACTGCAGGACACTATAGGACCTCTTATTCATAAGGTCATTACCCTCAAGAACAGAAGTAGCTCACTCTGCTAACCCACAGAAGCAAGCAAAGAGACAGATAAAATGACAAACAGACAGAGGAAATTGTCTGAAATGAAAGAATAGGACATGGCCACAGCCAGAGATTTAAGTGAGACAAATACAAGAAATATGCCTAATAGAGAATTTAAAGTGATGATCATAAAGATAGTCACTGGACTTGAGAAAAGAATGGAAGACATGAGTGAGACCCTTAAAAGAGATAAAGGGCACAATAAACAAAATGAGATACACACTTGATGGAGAATGAACAACAGGCTGGAAGAAGTAGAGGAATGAATTAGTGATCTAGAAAAGAGAGTACTGGAAAGTAATCAAACTGAACAAAAGACAAAAAAATATGCAAAATGAGAATAAACTTAAGGAATAGAGTGACTTCATCAAATGTGAAAACATTCATATTATAGGAGTCCTAGAAGAAGAGATATAAACAGTGCAGAAAATGTATTTGAAGAAGTAACAGCTGAGAAGTTCCCTAATTTGGGGAATGAAACAGAGAATTTGGATTCAGGAGGCATGAGAACCTCAAGAAAATCAACAAAAGCAAACCCACACCAGACATATTATAATTAAATTGGCAAAATTTAGTGATAAAGAAAAAAATTTAAAGCAGCAAGACAAAAGAAGACAATAACATACAAGAGAAATCCCGTAAGACTATCAGGGGCTTTTTAAGCAGAAACTCCAAGAAGAGAGTGGCATGATGCATTCAAAGTTCTGAGTGGAAAAAATCTGCAGCCAAGAATACTCTATTCAACAAGACTATTATTCAGAATAGAAAGAGGGATAAAGAGTTCCCCAGACAAACAAAAACTAAAACAGTTTATGACCACTAACCCAGCTCTGCAAGAAATATTAAAGTGGTCTCTTTAAATGGAAAAGAAAGACCAGCTTTGCCCAGTGGCTGTATCATAGCCAATGAGGTTTACCCGAGGCGCGATTATTGCTAATTGAAAGAAAGACCAAAAGTGACATTATGAAGGTAAGACACATAAAAACAATAAAAATGAATATTTCTGTGAAAAATCAGTCAAGGAACTCACAAAATAAAAGGATATAAAATATGGCACTATATACCTAAAACATGGGAGGAAAGGACTAAAGAATGGGTTCAAAACTAAATGACCATCAACTTAGTATAGATTGCTATTATGAAGAGGTTATATGACCTAATGGTCATAGGGGAAAACAGTAAAAAATAAAACAAAGTGAAATTAGAGAAGGAGACAAATAATAAGAGACTCTTAATCACAGGAAACAAACTGAGGGTTGTTGGAGGGGTGGGGGTGCAGGGATGGGACAACTGGTGATAGACATTAGGAAGGGCAGGTGATGTAATGAGCATGGGGTATTATATAAGACTAATGAATCACAAACCTCTACCCCTGAAACTAATAACATATTATATGTTAATTAATTGAATTTAAATAAAAATTTAAACAATAACCACAAATCTAAAACCTTTATAGATTTTATACTAATATATACTCAAAGAATAAAGAGGGAAAAATCTAAATATATCACTAAAGAAAACAAGTAAATCATGAGAGAAAGCAAAGAAAGGATCAAAGATAATTTTCAGAGGTAGCCCGGGTGGCTCAGTGGTTTGGCGCTGACTTCAGCCCAGGGCCTGATCCTGGGGACCCGGGATCAAGTCCCACGTTGGGCTCCCTGCATGGAGCCTGCTTCTCCCTCTGCCTGTGTCTCTGCCTCTCTCTCTCTCTCTGTCTCTCATGAATAAATAAATCTTAAAAAAAAAAAAAAAGATAATTTTCAGAAAGAACCACAAAGCAAATAATAAAATGGCAATATATACAAATCTATCAATAATTACTCTGACTGTAAATGGACTAAATACTCCAATCAAAAGACAGAGGGTGATGAATGAAAAAGCAAGATGTATCTATATGCTGCCTACAACAGACTGATTTTAGACCTAAAGATACCTGCAGCTTGAAAGTGAGGAGATGGAGAAACATTCTCCAGAATGGATCACATATTAGGCCACAAAATGAGCCTTGATAAATTCAAGAAGATTGAAGTCATGCCATGCATGACTGGCCACAATGCTACGAAACTAGAAGTCAGCCACAAGAAAAAATCTGAAAAGAATACAAATACACAGAGGTTAAATAGCATTGCTACTAAACAATGAATGGGTCAACCAGGAAATCAAAGAAAAAGTAAAAACAAAACAAAACAAAATTAAAGGAAAATAAAAGCATAAAGGTTCAAAACCTCTCGGATAGCTTTGTGCAGTGAAGGTACCATAGCCAATGAGGTTTACCCAAGGCACGATTATTGCAAAACCTCTGGAATGCAGCAAAAGTGGTTCTAAGAAGGAAGTTTAAAGTAATATAGGCAAAAGCAAGAAAAATCTCAAATAAATGACCTAACCTTACACCAAAAGAACAAACACAACTTGGAACTGGCAAAAGGAAGGAAATAATAAAGATTAGAGCAGAAGTAAATGAAATAAAAAAACAAAAAACCTCAATAAAATAGATGAATGAAAACAGCATCAGCTGGTTTTTTGAAACTATATAAAATCAATAAACCTTTGGCAAGACTTATCAAGAACAAAAGGGAAAAGACACAAATAAAATCACAACTGAGAGAGAAATAACAAACAACACCTTAGAACTAAAAAAAGCAATCATGAGGATATTATGAAAACTTATATGCCAACATACTGAACAAGAAATGGATAAATTCTTAGAAACATTTAAAAACTAACAAAACTGAGACATGAAGACATAATAAATTTGAACAGACTGATAACTAGCAAAGATATTGAATCAGTAATCAAAAAGCTTCCAACAAACAAAACCCCGATGGCTTCACAGGGGAAGTCTATCAAACATTTAAAGAAGAGTAATATCTATTGTTCTCAAAGTATTCCAGAAAATAAAGGAGGAAGGAAAACTTCCAAACTCATCCTACGAAGCCTATGCTTCATTACTATACTATAGACACTACTAAAAAATTGAACTACAGGCCAATATCCCTGATGAATATAGAGGCAAACATCCTCAATAAAATACTAGCAAATCGAATTCAACGCAATACATTAAAAAAAAATCATTCACCATGATCAAGTGGGACTTACTCCTGGATTACAAGGGTAATACTCGCAAATCAATCAACAAGACATCACATCAACAAGAGAAAGAATAAGACCCATATAATCATTTCAATAGATGCAGAAAAAGCATTTGACAATGTACAACATCCATTCATGACAAAAACCCTCAACTAAATAGGCACAGTGGGAATGTATCTCAACATAATAAAGATCATATATGGAAAACATATAGCTAACATTATTCTCATTGGAGAAAAACTGAGAGCTTTTCCCTTTAAGGTCAGGAACAAAACAAGGATGTCCACTCTCACCACTTTTATTCAACATAATACTGAGAGTCCTAGCCACAGCAATTAGACACCAAAAAGAACTCAAAGGCATTCAAATCAGTAGGAAGAAGTAAAACTTTGAGTATTTGCAGATGACATGATACTATATAGAAAAAACCCAAAAGACTCCACCAAAACAATGCTAGAACTGATCAACGAATTCAGCAAAATCTCAGGATATAAAATCAATTTACAGAAATTTGTTGTGTTTCTATACATCAATCATGAAGTAGCAGGAAAAGAATTAAAAACACAATCTCATTTATAATTACACCAAAAATAAGATACTTATGAATAAACCTACCCAGAGAACTAAAAGACCCGGTACTCTGAAAGGATAAAACACTTATGAAAGAAACTAAAGATAATACCAAAAAATGGAAACACATTCCATGCTCATGCATTGGAAAAACAAATACTGTTAAAATATCTATAGTACCCAAAAGAATCTAAACATTTAATGCAATCCCTATTAAAAAACCAACAGCATTTTTCACAGAACTAGAACAAACAATCCTTAAATTTGTATGAAACCACAAAACACCCCCAATAGCCAAAGCAATCTTGGAAAAGCAAGCAAAGCTGGAAACATTATAATTTAAGATTTCAATTTATATTACAAAGCTGTATTAACCAAAACAGTATGGTGCTGGCATAAAAACAGACACATAGATAATGGAACCGAACAGAAAACCCAGAAATAAACCTACAATTCATGGTCAATTAATCTTTAACAAAAGTCAAGATCCAATGGGAAAAAAAGACAGTCTCTTCAACAAATGGTGTTTGGGAAAACTGGACAGCAATATGCAAAAGAATGAAGGTCAACCTTCACATACCACATACAAAAATAAATTCAAATGGATTAAAGACCAAAAACTTGAGACATGAAACCATAAAAATCCTGGAAGTTGGCATAGGAGGCAACATCTCTCACACTGGCTGTAGCAACGTTTTTTAGATATGTTTACTGAGACAAGGGAAAACATAAGCAAAAGTAAAAGACCAGGGCTACAACCAAATAAAAAGCTTCTGCACAGCAAAGGAAAACAATCAACAAAACTAAAAGGCAATCTATGCAATGGGAGAAGATATTTGCAAAACCATATACAATAAGGGTTAGAATCCAAAATATACAAAGAACTTTTTTTAAGATTTTATTTATTTATTCATGAGAGACACACACAGAGAGACAGAGACATAGGCAGAGGGAGAAGCAGGCTCCCTGAGAAGACCCTGATGCTGGACTTGATCCCAGAACCTCGGGATCACGACATGAGCCAAAGGCAGATGCACAATCACAGAGCCACCCAGATGCCCCTACAAAGAACTTTTAAAAAACTCAACACCCAAAAAACAAATAAGTGAATTTCCAAATGGGAAGACATGAATGGATATTTCTCCAAGGAAGATAAAAGAGATGGCAAAGAAGACATTCAGACACATGAAATGATGCTCAACATCACTGATCATTGGGTAAGTGCAAATCAAAAATACAATAAGAATCACTTCATACTTTTAAGAATACTAAAATCAACAACACAAGAAACCAAAGGTGTTGGGAGGATATTGAGAAAAAGGAACACTCTTACCACGCTGTTAGGAATACAAACTGGGGATCCCTGGGTGGCGCAGCGGTTTGGCGCCTGCCTTTGGCCCAGGGCGCGATCCTGGAGACCCGGGATCGAATCCCACGTCGGGCTCCCGGTGCATGGAGCCTGCTTCTCCCTCTGCCTGTGTCTCTGCCTCTCTCTCTCTCTCTCTCTCTCTCTCTGTGACTATCATAAATAAAATTAAAAAAAAAAAAAAAAAAAAAAAAGGAATACAAACTGGTACAGCCACTGTGGAAAACAGTATGAAGGTTCCTCAAAAATTTCAAAATAAAATTAAAACTACAATCCAGCAATTGCACTTCTAGGTATATACCCAAAGACTACATGAATACTAATTCAAAAGGATACATGCACCCCAATGTTTATAGCAGTATTATTTACAACATCCAAGATATATGGAAGCAGCCCATGTGTCTAACAACTGATGAATGGATAAAGAAGATGTGATATATATCCACAATAGAATATTACTCAGCCATAAGAAAGAATGAAATCTTGCCATTTGCAAAAACATGGATGGATTTAGATGGCTTATAAATTTACTAAGCAAAGTAAGTAAGAGACAAATACCCTATGATGTCACTTCGTCCAATATGTCACACAATTCCAATATGTGGAATTTAAGAAACAAAACAAATAAGCAAAGGGGGGAAAGAAGAGAGAGAGTAACAAATCAAGAAAAAGACTCTTAACTATAAAGAACAAACTGATGGTTACCAGAAGGGAGGTGGATGAGGGGTGGGTGAAATACATGACGGGGATTAGGGAGGGCACTTATTGTGATAGCACCATGTGATATATGGAATTGTTGAATCACTATCTTATAAATCTGAAACTAATATAACACTGTATGCTAACTAAGTGTAATTAAAAGAAAAACTTTTTAGAAAAGCTTTAAGAAAAAAAAAAGAAAAGCTTTAAGAAGTACATAGAAAACTGTGGGAAATATCAGAAAGGGAGACAGAGCGTAAAGACTGCTAACTCTGGGAAACGAACTAGGGGTGGTAGAAGGGGAGGAGGGCGGGGGGTGGGAGTGAATGGGTGACGGGCACTGGGGGTTATTCTGTATGTTAGTAAATTGAACACCAATAAAAAATAAATTAAAAAAATAAAATTTAAAAAAAAGTACATAGAAAACTTTATAAAGTGTGGTTGGTATTGGGGAGAAATGAACATTTTATGTGAAATGTTTGCATATATATACACATGAATGGTAGCTAACTATGACAGACTGTATTGTCTAAAAGTAACTGCACCAATATCTTCCATTACACACGTTTTTCTTGCAAGGTAATGTTGACTCTCCTCCCGAAATTAGGTAGGCCTGTAACTACAGCCAAAATAATGCTAGGTGACTTTCTGGAGGCTATTATAAAAAAGGAATCCAGCTTCTGCCTAATTGTCTTAGAATGCTTGTTCTTAAAATTCAGTTACTCTGCTGTGAGGGTTTTAAGAGATCCCAGCCAAGAGCCAGAATCAAATGCAAGACAGATGACTGGGAAAACCTTCAAGCTGACTACAGACCTGCAACTGCCTGACTGCAACTGCAGGAGAGAACTTGAATGAGAACGAGATGCTGAGCCTAACCACTTCTCTGAATCTTTAGAGGTAATAAAACAATGACTGCTATTTTAAGCTACTAAACTTTATGGCAATCTATTACGTAGCAATAGATGATCCAAATAATAACAATCACTTAGTACCTAATCTGTCTCAGGCACTATGCCGAGTTCTGTACTATTACAATTTTATTTCACCCACACAACTATTTAATGAGTAGGTGTTATTATCCACTTTGTGTAATGAGCAAAATGAGATTAATAGAGGCTAAATATAAGGCCACAATAAGTGGTAGAGCTGGTTACTAAAACAAAGAACTCCCTCACTCCAAAGGTTTTTTGCATTAGACATTTTCTACAATTATAATTAAAAAATAACTCATTTACTGAGTTCATACACCACTTTTTGAAGCACTTCACATAGACTCTTTTAATCCTTACACCCTATAGAATGGAGGTATTATCATATTTTCCTTTCACAGATTAGAAAGTTGAAACAGAGAACTTAAAAAATGTGCCCAAAGTCAAACAGCCACCATTTAAACTAAAGCAATAAAACTTTCATATTATTCTTACAATTATACAAAGAGTACCAGCTAAAATGGAATAAAAGAGACTAAATTTATCCTCCCACCTAAAACAACCAAAAAAATGCAAAAAATGTATATATTTTTAAAGATTTGTTTATTTATTTTAGCGAGAGAGCACAGTAGGGAGGGGCAGAGAGAGGGAGAGTCGTAGGCAGACTCTGTGCTGAACAAGAAGCCTGATGTGGGGTTTGATCCCAAGACCCTAAGATCAAGACCTGAGCCGAAACCAAGAGTCAGATGCTTAACTGACTGCGCCACCCCAGCACCCCACAAAATAAACAATGGTTTTTAAGACATTACACATGAGCCAAAAAGGGGCAGTGATTTCTGAAGGACGGATTAAAGGACATGAGCCCTGCAAGTGCTAAAGGTTACTACATGGACATAGTTTCCATGAGGACCACCCTGGAAATCTCCAGTCTCCTTGAGTTGAGATGATAATGGGAATCTGGGGAGAACAAGATTAAATTTCATAGGGTTGAGGAGTAAAGAGCAAAGAGCTATCCAAAGAGAGAGCTCCAGGAATGCACAGAGGGTCCCTTCTTTGTCCAAGTGCTAGTCAGGAAATGCCTAAATCCAAGGAAACACTAACTTGAAATATCGGAGAGAACAACCTCCAGATCAGGAATAGTTCCTGCTCATAATTTATGGAATTTTGGACACTCAGAAGTGTCTTGTTTCAGAGCAAGGCAAAATTAGTCCTAGAAATCCACACTGCTTTGGCCCTACTTGACAAAACTTTTTAAAAAGATCCAAAAGAATAAAAACATTTCTAGATTTATTAGCTCAACAATATTCTTAGGAATATAAAAATATCTAGTACCAACTTGCCTCTGTTAAAAGTTACTTTAGTGATTTTTCTTTATCATTATTTTTTGTTAGAAATGTAGTCACCCATGTATTCACTAGGATGGGAATGGCTGTAATAGCAAATAGACTCCAAAATGTGTAAGTGTTCAACTAAAAAAGGAACTTATTTCCTAATTATGGTAATACAACAGGGGTGTTTCTGGTTGGTAGGCACCTTTTGTTCATCTAACTCAAGGACACAGGCTCCAGGAGGATCTGCCATTATGTAGCTTACCCATCTGGCTGGCAGAAGGGGAAAATGAAGGAACACATTTGGTAAGTCTGTCTTGCTAATATTAAATTGCCTAGAATTCAGGTGCATGACCTTACTTTCACCTATAAGAAAAGTGAGGATACATATCCAGTTGTATACCCAAGAAGAAAAGGAAATGGATGTGCAGTGAACAGCTATCAGTCTTGTCAAGGTCATTCTGTTAAAGCACTATTTTTAACAAACTATTTTTAGAGGAAAGATGGGAGTTGCTTTGTGGTGGATTGTGTCAATCTAGTTAATCTTGTGGGTGATGGAGTTCTCATTCATCCTGGAGGGTTCCAGGCACCTAAAGCTTTGGTGATTTTTTCCAAGGAATCTAGAAATCCATACTCAATAATTGATCTGAAATTAGACCACTGCATTATGTGATGCCTATCAAAGATTTCTGGGTAGGTGGGAAGTACAGAAGTGAGGTAAACAGTCTGTTCCTAGAAAACCACACTATTACTCTATTGATTATCTCTGAATCTCTTTGTGATTCAATCATGTGCCACCTCTAACATGAGAACACCTTTCAAATAGTCTCTAGCTTTTGAAACAAAAGACTAGAAGGGGCAGTTTTTGGGGGAAAAATCACTAAATCCAGCATTTTTTTAATTGAGATACAATTCACACATCACAAAATTCACTCTTTTAAAATGTACAATTCAGTGATTTTTAGTATACTCACAAAATTGTGCAACTATCACCACTATGTAATTCCAGGAAATTTTATACAAGTGTAAAATCATAAAATATGTGGCCTTTTTGCTGACTTCATTAATTCAGTATACTTTCTAAGTTCACCCATGTTGTAGAGTGTATCAGTACTTGAGATTCCACTTTGAAGATGAATAATATTCCATTGTATGGATATACAACTTTCTTTCATGAATTTATCAGCTGACAGGCATTTCTCTTGTAGCAATAAATGGGAGTACATATATCTTTTCAAGTTAGTGTTTTCACTTTCTTTGGACAAATACTCAGAAGTAGAATTGCTTGAATATATGGTAGTTCTATTTTTAATTATCTGAGGAACCATACTGTTTTCCATAGTGGTGGTACCAATTTACACTCCCACCAATAGTGTACATGGTTCTGTTTTCTCCATATCCTCGCCAATACTATTTTTTATCATTTTGAAAATAGCCATTCCAAGTGTGAGGTGGTATCTCACTATGGTTTACATTTGCATTTCTCTAATGATCAGTGAGATTTTAACAACTTTTCATGTACCTGTGGGCCATCTGTATGTCTTCTTTGGAAAAATAGCTATTCAGGTATTCTGCCCATTTTTTAATCAGATTGTATGTTTGTTTTTGATACTGAGTTTTAAGACTTCCTCATCTATTTTGGATATTAATCCCTTATCAGATATATGATGTGAAAATATTTTTTCCCATTTGGAAGGTTACCTTTTCATTTTGTTGATGTTTTCCTTTGCTGTGCAGAAGGTTTTAAGTTTTTTATACAGTTCTATTTATTTTTGTTTTTGTTGCCTATGTTTTTGGTGGCAAAAAAATCAATGTCACGACTGATGTCATGGAGCTTACTGCCTATACTTTCTTCTAGGTGTTTTATGGTTTCATGTCTTATGTTTAAGTCTGTAATCCACTTTATTTTTTTCTTTAATCCATTTAACTTTTGTATATGGTGTAACAGAGTAGTCCAGTTTTCCTAACACTGACAGAAACTCATTTCCCGTTGTATACTCATATTTCTTTTACAGGAGATTAACTGATTATTTACGTTCATGGGTTTATTTCTGTGCTGTATTCTGTTCCATTGATCTATGTGGCTCTTTGTTTTTTTTTTCTTAAAGATGTTGTTTATCTGAGAGAGAGAGAGAGAGAGACAGAGAGAAGCAGAGACACAGGCAGAGGGAGAAGCAGGCTCCATGCAGGGAGCCCGACGTGGGACTCGATCCCAGGACTCCAGGATCATGCCCTGGGCTGAAGGCAGGCGCCAAACCGCTGAGCCACTGGGCTGCCCTATGTGGCTCTTTCTTATGACAGTACTATACTGTTTTGATCACTTTGGCTTTGAAATACAGTTTGAAATCAAGGAGTATGAGGTCTTCAGCTTTGTTCTTCTTTCTCAAAACTGCTTTGGCTACTCAGAATCTTTTGTGGTTTCATATAAATTTTAGGATTATTTCTGTGAAAAATGCCACTGGAATTTTGATAGGGATTGCACTGAATCTACAGATTGCTTTGGGGAGTATGGATATTTTAACAATAGAGATTCCTCTAATATATGAGCATGAAATATCTTTCCATTGGTTTGTGTTTTTTTCAATTTCTTTCATTAATATCTTATTGTTTTCAGCATAAAGGTCTTTCACCCCCTTGGTTAGCGTTATTCCTAGATATTTTATTATTTTTAATGTAATTGTAAAAAGTATCGATTGATTTCTCTGAGACTTCATTATAAGTGTACAGAAATGCTTGTATACTGATTTTGTATCCTGTAACTTTACTGAATTTATTGATTGGTTCTAAAATTTTTTTGGTGTAGTCTTTAGCGTTTTCTTATAGAATATCATGCCATCTGTAAACAGTGACAGTTTTATTGCTTCCTCCCTTATTTGCATACCTTTTATTCCTTTCCTTGTCTAACTGCTCTGGCTAGGACTTTCAAAACTATGTTGAATAAAGTGGCAAAAAGTAGCATCCTTCTTTTTTGTTTTCTTTTATTAGTAGGCATCCTTCTATTGTTTCTGATATTAGAAAACTTTCACCTTTTCAGCACTGAGAAAGATGTCGGCTCTTGGCTTGTCATATATGGCCTTTATTACATTGATGTACATTACTTCTATATCCACTTTGTTGAGAGTTTTCATCATGAACAAATGTTGAATTTTTGTCAAATCCTTTTTTGGCATGTATTAAGACGCTCATGATTTTTATCTTCATTTTGTTAATGTTTATCATGTTAATTGATTTGCAGATGTTGAAACATCCTTGCATTCCTAGAGTAAAAGCCACTTGACCATGGTGTATGATCCTATTTTTTTTTTAAGATTTGAGAGAGGGGAAAAAAAAAAAAAGATTTGAGAGAGGGAAAGGGAGAAAGAGAACATGAGTGGGGTAAGGGGCACAGATTGAGGAAGAGAGAAAGTCTCAAGCAGACTCCCCACTGAGCATAGAGCCCGATGTTGGGTTCAATCTCACAACCCTAACACAACCTGAGCCAAAACCAAGAGCTGAACACTTAACCAACTGGGGCAATCCAGGTCCCCAGTGTATTACCATTAAGTACATTGCTGAATGTGGCTTTCTATTACTTCGTTGGATTTCTACATCTGTCAGGGTTACTGGCCTGTAATTTTGTTTTCTTGTGGCATCCTTGTTTGGTTTTAGTATCAAGGTAATGCTTGTCGTGTAAAATAAGTTTGGAAGTATTCCTTCCTCTCCTGTTGTTTGAAGAGTTTGAGAATAACTGGTATTAACTCTTCTCTGAAGACTTGGTAGAATTTAACAATGAAGCTATCTGCTCACGGACTTTTGTTTGGAGGTTTTTTATTACCTATCCAATCTCCTTACTAGTAATCAGTCTGTTCAGATTTTCAACTTTATGATTCAGTTTGTATCACTTTTATCCAGGTTGTCCAATTTCTTGGCATATAATTGTTCATAGTAGTCTTTTATGATCCTTTGTATTTGTCATAACTTTCATTTCTGATTTTATTTGTAAGAGTTTTGAAATAGGGAAATGTGAGGGTTTTTTTTTTTTTTTTTTTTTTTTCAAAATTGCTTTGGCTATTCTGGGCACACTGTTTCATATAAATTTTAGGATCAGCTTGTCAATTCTACAAAGAAAAAAAAGGTACCTAGAATCTTGATAGGGTTTTCACTGAATCTATAATAGAGATTGTTTTTAAATGTTCTGTTTTGACATATCTATCTGACACACAAATGGAGATGTCAAGAAGTCTAAAGTTCATAGAAGAATAATCACTTTTATTTTATACTATGTTATTTGCTCAGTAACTTATGTGATTGGTACTACAGGGATACTGAGAACTATTGATGAAAAAAAGGGATGCAAATTTCAATAACATTCCTTGGAATCTGAAAAGTTTATGATACAAAAATCTATTTTTTATTATCTATTATAATACCTTAATAAAAAAATTAAAAACACCCTGTATTAAATTCAGTAGTATCATGTGATGCGCTGTTGGGGTCCAGGAGCGTATAATCAAGACGGAATTCTTGAAATGTGTTCAGTGCAAAAAGGTGGTTTTATTAAAGCATGAGGACAGGACCTGTGTGCAGGAAGAGCTGTACTGGGATAATGAGGAGTGACTGAATATATACTTCTTAGTTAGTGGGGGTTAGGGATAGCTTAAATCTCTAAGGAATTTGGAAGCAAGACTTCCAGGACTTTAGCACACTTTAGTAAAACATTTGTCATGAGATGCTTCAGATGTATATCACTGGGCCATATGTTTGAAGGATGACTACTAACATATATCTTGGGCGGGGTTGGGGGGTAGTGTGTAGAGATAAATGGAGTTTCCAAAGGTATTTTCATATGTTAAAGAAGACTTAAGGGATCCTGGAGCTCTGGCTAATGTCAAGCTAAGGTTGTTTTTAGCCTCTGGCAAAGTACTAACATTAAGGCAGTTATAAGTTCCTTCAGGAATGTCACTCTGAAAAAAAAAAAAGAAAAAAAGGAATGTCACTCTGCCTGCCTCAAGTATTTGTCAATGGGTTGCAAGTTGTAAGGAGATTGAATTTTATCTACATTTCTTTTGCCCTCATTTTCTACATCTTCACTGATGTTCTATTTTTTAAGTTGGGTTATAGGTGACAACACTAATTGCTAATGCTATAACTCAAAGTAATTATTACTTTATTAGAAAAAATACCTTACATATATTATTTTGAATGTACTTTTGAAGTGTTTGAATGTAGCCTTGAAATGGTGGGGGCAGGGTGTGTGTGTGAGCAACAGTATGATAGTTAACATTATGGCTCAATTTGACTGTGCCATGGGTTGTCCAGAAATTTGGACAAAGGCTCAGGGCAGGTCTTTGAGAGGGTTTCTGAATGAAACTAACATATGAATCCGTAGACAAAGTAAAGCATATTTTCCTCCCTAATCAGAGTAGGTCCTGATTTAATCACTTAAAAGCATGAATAAAACAAGGGACACCACAAGGTGGAGCATCTTGATTTCAGCTCAGGTGTTCATCTCAGCGTTGTGGTTTCAGGGCCCATGTTGTGCCCCACATTGAGCTCTACATTGGACATAGAGCCCACTTAAAAAAAAAAGAAAAAAAAAAAGCCTGAGATCCCTGGGTGGCTCAGCGGTTTAGCGCCTGCCTTTGGCCCAGAGCACGATCCTGGAGTGCCGGGATCGAGTCCCGTGTCGGGCTCCCGGTGTGGAGCCTGCTTTTCCCTCTACCTGTGTCTCTGTCTCTCTCTCTCTATCATGAATAAATAAATAAATAAATCTTAAAAAAAAAAAAGCCTAAATAAAATAAAAAGGCTAACCTTTCTACAAGTATACAGGAACTTCTATTGCCTATCATCAAGCCAAGACAACAGTTTTTTTTCATCTTTGGAATTGAACTGAATCAGCTCTTCTTGGGTCTCAAACCTGTATCTTATGGACTAGAACATATAGCTTTGGCTCTCCTGATTCTCTGGTCTTTGGACTTGGACTCAAACTATGTGATCAACTCTACTGCATCTCCAGCTTGCCAACTGCCAATTTCAGGACTTTTTGGCTTCCATAACTATGTGAACCAATTCCTCATAATCAGTCTTGACAAAAATAGAGATATACTGTTAGTTCTGTTTCTCTGGAAAACCCTAATACAGAATTGAAGGGAAAAATAAAATACTGACCAAGAGAAGTTAAGTAAATTGCTCAAGGTCAGACACATAATTAACTATAGAACAAAACTGGAACACAGGTCTCTTAGCTCCTAGTCCAGTAGACAGACATAGTGGTTGGGAAATTCTAATCTAGGTTTATTGAAATCTCTTTCCCCCAGTCATGTTACCCCTTATAATCTTGAATAACTAGAAAGGGAAAAAAAAGTGGTCATGACTATTTCTCACATGTATGACAGCTTCTCAGATTCTCACAATTCACAGGGTCATAAGAATCTAACGATGGAATTGGTAATTACATAATAAATATAACATAATCATTCTACTTTGTTAACTCCTTCTGCCTCATTCTTCTCTCCATTAAAACATAAGATTTTTCTCATACACATGAGGTATTTTGGGCTGCAGTGCCATTAATATGCTAATAGAATTCATCTCTTCATCTCATTTTAACATACTTTCAGCTTATTCTGACAATGTTAGTGGCCCACTCTATCCAGAGTAAAGTCTGAAGTTTAAATCAAAGGAAAAAGAAAGAAGCATGTCCTGGACACAGAAGAATGAACATTACTACAAATACCTATTAAAATGTCCTATTATTATTCTGTTAAAGAGAATCCCTGAGAGAAGAAACCAGAATCCTTTGCTCCACTGAAAAATTATGATTCTTTGATTAAAAAAAAGTTATTTAAATTTCTACCTGTCTTTTGAAATAAGGAGAAAAAAAAAAAAACATTCCAAAAAAGAACTGAACAAAGAAAAAGAGTTTTCATCCAGTTCTAGTGCCAAAACCTATTTAGAAATTCTCCTTATGAAGAAAACTGTTTAACAGTGTAGTCATCTTTAGTGTGTTCTATTCAAAATTTCAACATAATCTTCTGGAATAGTGACAATGAAGAGAGAAGAAAAATCTCCTGGCTATTTTATTTACAGTAATTTGACATTGGTAACAAAAATTTTTAAATTCAAAGTAGGAAGAATTTAAAGTAACAAATCTTAAGTTGATTTATCCCAAACAATAAAGTTTAAAATCCTGGTTCTCAAGTCTTTTCTCCCCCGATGTCTTCATCATTCTCAGAGGTGTGTATACCACCACCATCAGTATTATTTCTCACTTTACAAAATCACTTGAAACAGAAAGGGAACTATATCAGAATATTCAAGTGGGAATGTTATCAATGTAGGGTAGGAGAGGCAATGTAGGTAAGATTTTAGAACTCTTCTTCCTAACCTGGGGTAAATTTGCTATTTCAATTTTTTTTTTAAATAAATGCCGTCACAAGAATTCCTTACTACAATTATAATTTTTATTTTCCCATCTGCAGCTTAAATAGCAAATTGACCAAATGGCTAGCAACTTTTGAACTTAAAATTTTCCACCCATCTAAAAGCATTATTATCAATTAAGTAATACTTTAAATTTCCTATTTAATGATTTTTGCATAAAATAAACTGAGGTAAGTTTAGTTCCATAATATTTCTGCTATCTGAATAAGGCAATTTCTTATTTCCTTTACAAGTACTAAGTGTTCAATTTAATAAATTATACTACTTGCTTCAAAGACATTTCTCAGGGGATGCCTGGATGACTCAGCGGTTGAGCTCTGGTTTCAGCTCAGGCTGTGATCCTGGAGTTCAGGGATTAAGCCCCACATCAGGCTCCCTAAGGGGAGCCTACTTCTCCTTCTGCCATGTCCCTCTCTCTCTCTCTCTCCCCCTGTCTCTCATGAATAAATAAATAAAATCTTAAAAAAAAAAAGTTTCTCAGGACCAAATTCAATTAAATATTTTTGGCTTAAAAATATAACATGTAAAAATATATATATAATTCATATCTAATATAAACTATAATTTTATGGGGTTTTTTTAAGATTTTATTTTTATTTATTCATGAGAGATACAGAGAGAGAGAGAAGCAGACACACAGGCAGAGGCAGAAGCAGGCTCCATGCAGGGAGCCTGATGTGGGACTCGATCCTGGGTCTCCAGGATCATGCCCTGGGCCAAAGGCAGGCGCTAAACTGCTGAGCCACCCATGGATCCCATCTTATGGGATTATTATAGAACTGGGCTGTCTACTATGGTAGCCACTAGATAGATAGATAGATAGATAGATAGATAGATAGATAGATAAAAATAAATAAATAAATAAATAAATAAATAAAATAAAATAAAATAAAATAAGGTACACGTCACTAGTGTGGCACCAATGCTTGCTACCTAACTTGCTAACAGCACCACTCCCTCATGTGTTATCCTGTGGACACTCCCCCTCCAGCCAAGCCTTGGTTCTAGGTTTCCTTCCAAAGCAGACCTGGGCAAACCCTATTAAAACAACATGCCGCTACATGTGCTTCTGCAAATCCACCACCTTCAACTGTCTGCAAGGTTCTGGCAACTGCAGGTCCCCTTACTCATCAAACTGGTACAATCCTTGCTGGCACTGAGAAGTCCATGCACCCACTCCCATTGTCCTGCAGACCTGCCCCTTCCACAGGCCCTTGGCTGGAACCCATTCAAGTGGTGTTGCAAACCTGGCAGTGTGCAAGCAGTCCTGATAGGGGCCAGTACCATTCCAGAGTGACTCCTGCCCCAAGGGAGAACAGGAAATAATCAGTCAAACTGAAGCCTCAGCAGTGGAGTGGAGCAGACATGTGGTCTGATTGCAGGCCTTGGCCACCAACCAAAAGCTTCTCAGGGGATAATACAAGGAAACTGCCCTGTAGTTCAGTGCTATTGTATTTCTGACAAATGCCTGTTCTGACTCAACTTAAGCCCAGGAGGACCCAGACTTGTCCACTAACAACATAAGGACCAAACCCTGTCTACAACAGGCAAAGAGAGGAATGGTAGACAACCGGTCTGAAGAGAAAAGCAACAGAGCCACAATAGTACCATAAACATGACACATATGGGAGATACCCATGAAGTGTTGGATCCTGGTGAACAGGGCAATTTGCATGGAAGGGCACTATAAGATTTCATCTTCATAAGATCACTACTTTCACAAGCAGGAGACAAAAACAACTTTTCCAACACAGAGAAGATAAAGAGAGGTAGACAAAATGAGAAGAGAGAAAAATATGTCCCAAAGGAAAGAACAAGACAAAAGCACAGAAAAAGATCTAATCAAAAAAGAGGTAAGTGATACAATCAATAAATTTAAAGTAATGGTTATAAAGATCATCACTGGACTTAAGAAGATTGGAAGACATCAGTGAGACCCTTAACAAAGAGATAGAAAGTAAAAAAAAAAAAAAAAAAAAAAAAACCAAAGAGATAGAAAGTATAAAAAAGAACCAGTTGGAGGGGCACCTGGGCAGCTCAGTCAGTTATATATCTGCCTTCAGCTCAGGTCATCCCAGGGTCCTGGGATTGAGCCCTACATCAGGCACCCTGCTTAGCGGGGAGCCTGCTTCTCCCTCTCCCCCTCCCCTCTGCTCATGCTCTATCTCTTTCTCTTAAGTAAGTAAATAAAATTAAAAAAAAAAAAAAGAACCAATTGGAGATGAAGAACTCAATAAATGAAATTAAAAATACACTAGATACATAGCAGGGAGTCTGTCTGTCCCTTTCCATCTCTTTCTCCCTTTGCCCCTCTCCCTGCTCATGTGTTTGCTCTCTCTCAAATAAATAAATAAAATCTTTAAAAATAAAAAAAGAAGGAATGCAATGACACCATCAACCATAATGACATTTGCATCTTAGAAGAAGAGAGAGAAAAGGGGGGAAAAAATTTATTTGAATAATAGCTGAAAACTTCTAGAATCTAGAGAAGGAAATGGAAATTGAGAGCCAGAGGCATAAAGAACCCCAACAAAATCAACCCAAGGAGGTCCATACCAAGACACATAGTGATTAAAATGCTAAAAAGTAGTGATAAAGAGAAAATTCTAAAACAGCAAAAGAAAAGATTTCCCATACAAGGGAAACTCTATAATTCTATCAGCTGACTTTTCAGTAGAAACTTTACAGGCCAGAAGAAAGGGGCATGACACATTCATAGTGCTGAAAGAAAAAAAAAACAAAACGTGCAGCCAAGAATACTCTATCCAGGAAGGCTATCATTCAGAATAGAAGGAGAGATAAAGAGTTTCCCAGATGAATAAAAGTTAAAGGAATTCATGACCACTAAACCAGCCCTAATAAAAGAAGTGTTCAAGGGGACTCTTTAAATGGAAAAGAAAGACAATAAGTAGGAGTAAGAAAGTAGGAAGCTAAAAACAGTAAAAATAAGTGTATTTATAAAAATCACAGTATTCTACAAAATAAAAGAATGTAAAGTATGACACCATATACTTTAAGCCTGGAGGGAGAGGAGTTAAAAGTGGATTCAAACAAAAGGAATCATCAACTTAACACAGACTGGTATATGCAAAAGATGTTATATACAAACTTAATAGTAACCACAAATCAAAACCAGTAATAAGGGTAGGGGGGAAAAAAAAGAATCAAGAATATCACTAAAGAAAGTCAGCAAATATTGAGACAATAGAGCAAGAGAAGACAGGTACAAAAACAACCATCAAAAAGTAACAAAATGGCAATAAGTACATATCTATTAATAACTACTGTGAATGTAAATGGACTAAATGCTATAATCAAAAAACAAAGGTTAAATGAATGGATAAAAAAGCAAGACCATCTATAACCTGCCTATAAGACACTCATTTCATACCTAAAGACACATACAGATTGAAAGTGAATGGATGGAAATGCATTTTCATGCAAGGGGAAGTGAAAATCCAGGGTAGCAATACTTACATAGGACAAAATAGGCTTTAACACAAAGACTATACAAGAGAAAAAGAAGAACACTATTTAATCATAACGGGAACAATCCAGTAAGAAGATAAGACAACTGTACATATTTATGTACTCAATTTATGAGAACACCCAAACACATAAGACAGTTAATAACAAACATAAAGGAGCTAATCAATAGTAATACAATAATAGTAGGGGACTTTAACACCACACTTATTTCAAAAGACAGATCATTCAAACAGAAAATTAACAGGGAAATAGTGGCTTTGAATGACATACTGGACTCAACAGATTTAAGAAATATGTTCAGAACATTCCATCCATAAAGAATAGAATACATATTCCTTTCAACTGCACATGCAACAGTCTCTAGAACTGATCACATTAGGCCACAAAACAAGTTTCAACAAATTTAAAAAGATCAAAATCATACCATGCACCTTTTCTGACCACACACTATGAAACCAGAAATCAACCACAACAATCTGGAAAGAGTACAAATACATGGAGGCTAAGACAAGAACAAACAAACAAACATGAAGAACTTATGAATGAAAATGAAATGAAAACAAATGAAAATAAAAACAGTGGTCCAAAATATTTCAGATGCTTCAACAACTGTTCTAAGAGGAAGTTTACTACAAAACAGGCTCATCTCAAGAAGCCAGAAAAATAAAAAAACCCACAATCTAACCTTATATCTGAAGGAGCTAGATTAGGACAAAGAAAACCCAAAACGAGTAAAAAAAAAAAAAGAAAATAATAAAGATTAGAGCAGAAATAAATGAAATAGAAACTAAAAAATACTAGAACAGATCAATAAAAAGGAACTGGTTTTTTGAATAGATCAAAAAAATGGAAAAGCCTTTAATCAAACTTAAAAAAAAAAAAAAGAGAACTCAAGTAAATAAAATCAAACATGAAAGAAGAGAAATAACAACAAACATCACAGAAATACGAAGGATTATAAGAGAATATTATGAAAAATTATATGCCAATAAATTGGACAACCTAGAAGAAAATGGATAAATTCCTAGAAACATATAATCTCCCAAAACTGAATCAAGAAGAAACAGAAAATTTGAATAGACGAATTAACAGAAATGAAATTGAATCATTATTCAAAAAACCCTTTTTCAGATAAGAAAGAGGAATAAAAGATACCCAAATTGATAAGGAAGAAGTAAAACTTCCACTATTTGCAGATTAAATAAAATTAGAAATAGAAAACCCTAAATATTCTACCAAAGCACTACTAGAATTAATAAATGAAAAAAAAATAAAAAAAATAAAAAAATAAATGAATTCAGTAAGGTCACAGGTTACACAATTAATATACAAATATCTGTTGTTTTTCTATACACTAATGAAGCAGCAGAAAGAGAAATTATGAAAATAATCCCATTTACAATTGCACCAAAAATAATAAAATACACAAGAATAAACTTAACCAGGTGCAAACTCTGAAAACTACAAAATATGGAGAAAGAAACTGAAGATGACACAAATGGAAAAACATTCCATACTCAAGGATTAGAAGAACAATTATTGTTAAAATGTCTATATTACTCAAAGCAATCTACATATTTAATACAACGCCTATAAAAAATAGCATTTCCCCAGAACTAGAATTAATAATCCTAAAATTTACATGGAACCACAAAAATCCTGAGTAGCTAAAGCAATCTTAAAAAATAAAAACAAAACTGGAATTAGCACAATCTGAAATTTCAAGATATATTACAAAGCTGTAGTACTGGCACAAAAATAGGCTCAATAGATCAGTGGAACAGAAGAGGGTGTCCAGAAATAAATTCACAACTATATGGTCAATTAATCTTCAACAAAAGAGGCAAGAATACGCAAAGGGAAAAGACAGTCTCTTCAATAAATGATACTGGGAAAACTGCATGCAAAAGAATGAAAGTCAACCACTTTCTTACACCATACATGAAAACTCAAAATGGTTTAAGGACCTAAATGTGAGACTCAAAACCATAATAATAGAATAGCAAAGGCTGTAATTTTTCCAACATTGGCCATAGCAACATTTTCCTAGACATGACTCCTGAGGCAAGGGAAATGAAAGCAAATATAAACTATTGGGACTACATCAAAATAAAAAGTTTCTGCACAACAAAGGAAGCCATCAATGAAAGTAAAAGACAATGTACTGAATGGGAGAAGATAGCTGCAAATGGCATATCCAATAAAGGATTTGTATCCAAAATATATAAAGAACTTACAAAAATCGACAACAAAAAACCAAATGATCCAATTTAAGAATGGAGAGAAGACATGAATAGACATTTTTCCAAAGAAGACATACAGATGGCCGATAGATACATGAATAGATGGTCAACATCGCTATCATAGGGAAATATAAATCAAAACTATAATGAGATATTACTTCACACAGTCAGAATGGCTAAAATCAACAATACAGGAAACAAGTGTTGGAGACGATGCATAGAAAAAGGAATTTTTGTGTACTGTTAGTGAGAATGCAAATTAGAACAGTCACTGTGGAAAACACTATGGAGGTTCCCCAAGAAATTAAAAATATAATTACCCTACAATCCAGTAATTCTACTATGGGGTATTTACTCAAAGAATACAAAAGACTAATTGAAAAAGATACATGCGCCACTATGTTTATGGTAGCATTATTTACAATAGCCAAGTTATGCAGGCAACCCGAGTGTCTATCAATAAAAGAATGGATAAAGAAGTGACACACACACACACACACACACACACACACACACACACAGTGGAGTATTACTCATCCATAAAAAAGTACAAAATCTTGCTATTTGCAGCAACATGGATGCATCTAGAGAATATAATGCTTAAGCAAAGTAAGTCAGTCAGAGACAGAGAAATACCGTATGATTTCACTTATATGTGAGATTTAAGAAGCAACACAAATGAACAAAGAATAAGAGACAAATCAAGAAACAAACTCTTAGCTACTGAGAACAAATGGATGGTTACTGAGACCTGGGTGGGGGGGATGGGTGAAATAGGTGAAGGAGTTTAAGAGTACAATGATGAACAGTGAGTAATGTATAGAATTGTTGAATCACTCACTATACAGCACCCCTGGAGCTAACACTGTATGTTAACTGTACTGGAATTAAAACAAAAATAAACAAAACAAAAAAACAAGTAACCTTCTTTTAATTTCCCAACTCAATATTGGTAAGTCATGTACATTTCTAGACATGTTATCTAATTTGGGAAAACCTCTATGAAGTTTCTTTCAAATAAAGTTAATATATCACTGTGTGGTATGCCTGAAACTAATGTAACCTTGTGTTTCAACTATACTTCAATAAACATGTAATGAAATGAGAAAACAAAATTCAGCACCTCTGTCACACTAACCACATTTAAGTTCTCAATAGTCAAGAGTAGCTTGTAGGTGTTACAATGGACAGCCACAAAGACAGAACATTTCCCTTTTTTTTTTTTTTTTTAATTTATTCATTAGAGACACAGAGAGAGAGAGAGGCAGAGACACAGGCAGAGGGAGAAGCAGGTTCCATGCAGGGAGCCCGATGCGGGACTTGATCCTGGGTCTCTAGAATCAGGCCCTGGGCTGAAGGCAGAGGCTCAACCATTGAGCCACTCTGGCGTCCCAGAACATTTCCTTTGTTACAGAAAGTTCTCCTAAATCGTGACTAAGAAGAGGCCTGAAAATCATTATTGAAGCCGCTATTTCCATTGAGGATAAGCGTGAAAAATGTATAAGCTCACCTTCATCACTCCTGGATGGTCGATGCATACATTATTCATAAATTACACTACGAATAAGAATGGCAGGTTTGACCTTCACAGCCAAGTAAGTGGTAAACAAAATGCTTGTAAATTAGATCTAGTGACAGGTTCATGAAGCAGGTTTTTGCTACAGATAAATATAATCAACATTAATATTACAGTAGATTATGGTATTACAGTTTAGTAGTACAGGTATAGGACTAAAGCTGCCAGCTGACAAGCTGGAAATACTGCACTTATCCTGACCAGACAGCTCCGAATAGGCTCTTTGGCATCAGGGTAGGATAAAAAGACAATGGGTTAGTAATCAAACAAACTATTCAAATACGGATTCTGCCATTTTCTGGCCGAGAAACGTTAAATGCATTGAAGCCTGGCTGATTCATTAGCAAAACCTAGACAATAGCACATGTCTCAAAAGATTGTTACAAGGGTTAAATAATTTAAAACATGCAAATCATTTAGCAGAGTCTCTAGGCAAGTTAAGACTTCGATAAATATTCTAAGCCTGAAAAAGACTGAATTGGATGTGAATTCAAATTAGAAGACAAATGTAACTTGAAGTAGAATAAAAACATTACCTTAGTTTATTCAATCTTCAGATAGATGTACTTATACATACATTTGAATTAACTGCTGTGCCACCACTAATAACACATCGTGGACTAAGTAATAACATAAAGGCACTAACAGGCACTTCCACTGACAAATCTAGTAGTGTAGGACTAGTCTTTTTACTTCAATTGATCACAAGTACTACAAAGATCTTACTTCTCTGCAACTGAGACCCCAAAGGTCACTTTAAAACTTATTCCCAATGGCTGTATCCAGTTATAAAAGCAATCTATGGTGACAATTCCATATAACTGAGTACACACGCAGAAGCATAATATTTAAAAGCCTGTGATTTATGGGACGCCTGGGTGGCTCAGCAGTTAGGCATCTGCCTTCGGCTCAGGGTGTGATCCTGGAGTCCCGGGATGGAGTCCCACAAGGGACTCCCTGCATGGAGCCTGCTTCTCCCTCTGCCTCTGCCTCTCTCTCTCTGTATCTCTCATGAATAAATAAATAAAATCTTTAAAAGATAAATAAATAAATGCCTGTGATTTGCTTTAAAAAAAAAAATCCAGCAGGCGGATAAAGCTTGGGGGATCTATATGCATTGGTAACTTACTGAAGCCAATTGGTTTACGAAGGTTTATTATACTGTTCTATTTCTGTTACATATATGGTTAAAAGGATCTATATTAAACATTTAAAAGTTTTATGGAAGGATGATAGAAGTAAGAAATTTTTACTGGGTCACTTATAATAGTCTTGTCTTTCTAGCAGATGGCATTTGGTCTTGCTTAGAAATGCCAATTGTCCCTGCTTTTCCTCCTGTTTTTCCCAAAAATTATATCAGAACACACTCTTGAGTGACATAAACACAGACCACAGAAACTAGCTTTAGAATTATAAGTTTGGAAACTTTAATTCAGAGAAAAATCAAGTACTTTGACCAAGTTCCAAATCCATTCATTTCTAAAACCATAAGCTTCTACCTGTTAACGTTTGCTGCATCTGTGGAAGGTGCAAATATCTACAATTCTCATAATTTTAGAAAGCAAAAAGGAAAAAGAAAAGGCTGAATTATAAAATCTCAAAGATGTACTACAGTCAATCTCAAAAGACAGGTAAGGTCAATTCTTGAAACAAAATTGAGCAGTTATCATTTTGACGTAAACTTATCCAAAAAGGTTTTCAGAGGAAGATAGGCTTAATGCTTTAATGTTTAATGCTTTTTAAATGCTTTTCCTCTTCAAAAAGTAGAAGAGATTAAGTAATGCAACTTAGCCAGATAAGTTCCCACTTGCTTTTGTTATTTTTCCTCTTTACCAGCCTCACAGCCAGAGTAAAAATGGCAGCAGGAGCAAGTGGGGTTACGAAGAGTTCCAGGATCTATGTCACACTGCTCTCCTTAGATAGGGGCTGCAAACTGGCAGTCTGGCTCACAGGATTTGCTTTGGACCCAGGGAGCTTTTTTAGAAATTCATATGTGTTACTAACATTTAAAAATCATAATATGTCATATTTTTGTAACATTTCATTTTTTTAAATCCTTGAAAAATGGAGAAATCTGGCAATGTTCGGTGGGTCCTCTGGCATGCCAATAATTGGGTGAGCCCAACTAGCAGCTATCCCCTGAGATATGATGTAAGTGCTACTTTGTAATCAGCCTGCCACACTGGTATGTGTTACCCACCTGGACCCTGCAAGTTCGGTTCAAGAAAAGTTGAGGCGTGGTTCTGAAGAGGCTCTGTTGTAAAAAGATTAACTAGCAGGTGTGCTTACTTAGTTCACAGCATGCACATCTAACTCCTACAGCTTAAGGATCTATCACTTAATGTTGTAATAGGTGACATGAGTTGCCAAATGGGAGTTTGTTTAGATGTGTTAGGACTCCAACTCTGCTTCAAAAGAAAACTACACAAACTACTCCAGACCCATAGAAGCTTCTGTAGTCTGGGCAAGCAAGATAAATCAGAAACAGCCCCAGCTTGATTGTATACTAATGCCAAAAGGAACTGGGCGGAAGAAGTCATTTTGGTCCACAGGAAAGCAGAAGGAGAACAGAATGAAAGAAGGTTAGAACTGGAATGGTATGTCTCAGTTCCTGGAGCAGAGCAGGTATGATGCAAATGACACCTGCATGCATGGATAAGCCTCTTCATTTTATCAATGAAGAAAATAAATCCTCAGCAGAATTATCAAAGGACGCTCATGCAAAATATCTGATTCAAAAATTCTTTGTTCTTGTTGTGTTTTAAGGTTCAGGTAAACATTTCCCCCTTAACTGGCAATTACCTAATTCTGTCGTCACTCTAACCATCTGTCCCTATCAAAGCTTAATGAAATCTATATCCTGGAGTACAAGTTTGAGTTATTAAACATTTATTTTCAACTTCACATACATACTCAGTTTCATGTTCTGCAAATCAATTTAATCCAGCAAAAGAAAAAAATAAGAATTCACAAATATATGAAATGCCAGTTCACCAAATTCCTTCTGGAATAGCCAGTCTGATTATATTCTAAGAATGAAAACAAAATGTCACTTGACCTGAATTTTTAAACTTTCAAAGATTTTCATGAAAAGATTAGTAACTACCGGTTACAGTGAAGAAAAAAGTTGAAATTTAAATTTAGAAAGGATGCTCTGATAAAATTTTTAAATAAGGTAATTAAAATAAAAGTTAATAAGGAAGTAGTATATTCACTCTGAGAGTATTTATCCTACCACATCATAAATATTTAATGAGTAGCAAAATAAAATTGATGGTTTCATCTAACAGATATTATACAAACCAAGTAGCTGAAAATCTACATTAGGCACTTAAGGAGAAATATCAATTAAATGCTAGCAACTCAGAGCCACAAGGGAGTGAAGAATCTGAAAAACATAACATATTAAGAATGAATGAATAAATTATTGTAAGAGGAAAAAGTATTTGGAAAAGCGAGGATAAGCCATTATGGCAATCTTCAAATACACATAAGGGCCTTGCAAAAACTGTTTTAGTTAACTGGCTGAAATGGGAGGCAGCATTGTGTGGTGGAAAGAACAGGAAACTATGAGTTGAGAAGCTGCAGAATGAGTTTGGACCTTGCCACCAACAGCTATGTTTTAGATCTTGGATGAATTACTTTACCTCTATGGGTTTCAGTTCTCTCTTCTAGTAAATGGACAGTAATAGTACATAAGTATCCTCGAGCTTTAGAATTCTATGATTCATTGATCTGAAAAGTTATCACATACAAAAGCTCTTAGAAAACGTTTAGATTCTTTAAAACATGATGCTATCACTATTACCGTGGACAGCAGCTCTTCATTTTCTTTAAGGTAGAGTTATTTCTCTCTCAGTCCAGTACCTCTGCCTATAACTTAATTGTATTTCTTGCTACACCTTCTCCTAGACCCAAGCTTAATTAAGGTGTGCTAAGTGGCTTCCATTCTCTGATTCCATTTAAACTGAGCAGAGTATTACCTCATTTCCCCCCTTGTACCATGCAGTCATAGGGTTCTCCCTTAAGACTTCTAAATACCAAGCTTCCTATTTTCATCGCCTTCAGTTATTACACTCCCAAATGAATTCCATGAACACTTCTAAACTGTATATGGTTGGTCTTGCAGGTATACCACAGGGATCAGTTAAAGATGATGTGTACAAATGAAGCAGCCTAAGAGGTTGGCGCACATGATATATTATTAACCACCTCTAACTTCTCAACACCAACCTTAACTCACCTGCTTCAGTACCATGCAGGTACCATGCCACCTCTTAGGAGGCATACTATCCCATCTTACATTCTCAGACCCTTCGGTATTGATTACCTTTTCTGTCACCTGTATTTTCTAACTGCCCATCTTTGCTGGATCTTTTTTTTTTTTCTGGATCATTTTTATCAGCATTTCCATAGGCTAAGCATTACTTACCTTAAAAACAAATAAGAATGCCTCCCTTTTCTTACTTTGCCTCTCTAGCTTCACTCTCTCCCACATCAGCGCAGCCAAGCTTCTAGCCTCATTTTGTGCCTGTCTCAGCCTCACCACTCCAGCCTACTGACTTTTTTTTACAATTCTTTAAGCACTGGCTCTGGAAACCAAAATGTATATTGGCTCCTCCATTTATACCAATACATGCAGGAAAATTACTTTACCTTTGTACCTTAGTTTTCTGGCTTGTAAAATGGGGATACCAACTCAATATACTTATGTTAAATAAATAAATCCTGCATAGAATTGACACTTCAAATAACATATAGTTAAATTTTCATTTTGCTATAATAAAGTTATATAAAAAATTGGCAGATAATCCAGGTATCCTTTCATTTCCATTACCTGCTGTTTAAGACCACCATTAATGCCTATCAACAAAGACGGTTGAATACTTAGATCACTCCAAGTGTTCTTGATATATGTAATTACCGCAATATTTTACTTACAAAGGAGAAACATGTTTAAAACAATCTTTTGGAATAAATATGAATTATTTTTCTATCTGATATTTCCCTAGACACTGCATTTTTTTACCTGAAATGATCCCATGAAAATTCCCTAACTATATTCCAGTCTCTTAGTAATTGCATATTTGTCCTTCATTATCAGCTTAGATTTAGTTCCCTAAGAAGTATTCTGATACAATCTTTGTTCCATGTCTCCATTTTCAATTAGTAGCTTGATTCGTATCTTGAATATACAGAATTTTATATCATACTACAATAAAATTTCTTTATGTTCTGCTGTTAGGCAATGTATTTCTTGAAAACAAGACAACGTCTTATTCACTTCTGCACTCCAAGGACCCTCTCTTGGTGTCCAGTACATAGCCATTCAGTAGACATTCATTAGAAATGACCTCAGAAAGCAAACAAGTTATTTGGACTCTGATGCAAGGAACATTGTTTTAAAAAACAAAGTCCAATTCTATGAAAATGTTATTACAATTGGTAATTATTTCTGGAAAGTAGCTCTTACCTATGGAACTTTTATCAGCAAGATAAAAAGACAAACAATTCCCATAGATAGGACAGACATATTTCCAAATAGTGATTTAGGGATAGAACTAAGTAAGAATCAGTTGTCAGTTTAAATTCCTACTTTTACCCGACACTACACAGAACAGAGAAAATCATCAAAAATTATTCACCTCATCTATCTACACACAATAGGAATATCTAAGATTAGATCATAGAAATTAGAGTGTAAATGATGAAAAATAAACATCCTCTACGAATCCAAGCAATGATAATCAAAGATTCAAGTATGAAAGTTTCTAACTTAAAACTATCTTCTGAGGTCCCTGCTGATCAAATTAACTTTTCATTAACTAAGAAAAGTCTCAGGAAAGATGAGAAATTAATAGTTTTCTACATGTGCAACATACCCTACTTAAAACTTCATGACACACATACACAAATACAAAAAGATATATACATACATATACATACATGATATATATGTGTGTATATATTACACACATCAGTTTGAAATTAGGATTTACTTAATATGCTTTCATGCTTCCTCTTTACTAAAGCAAATAAGCAACTCATAAAAATAATATTGGTAATTTGATCACATCTTTAGTTACATGCTGAAGTATGATAATTATAACAAGAAAAACTACTGGGTCATAAGGAGAGTTATTTTAATAATCATATTAAACTCATTTTTAAAAATATAACCATAATTATCATAATAGAAATCAGTTTGAATAGAATCTCATTTTCAGAAGATTAAGGGGACAAATTGCTCATTAGATTCTTTTTTTAACAGAGTCCAAGACAGGCATGCAATGCAAGAGAAATTATATATACATGCTACATCCGTAAACAGCAACAAAACATCTCTCAGAAGATTCATGTACAAATGCAGATATATCGTGGTTTATAGCACAATAAAAATAAGAGAACTGAGGTTTTCTCTAGGTTCAAATCCAAACTCTGCTATTAGATGAGCAAGTTTTTACCTCTCAAAGCTACAGGTTTCATTTCAAAAAAGTTGGGATAACACCATCATCAGAGAGGTCTTATAATAATTAAATAACATATATGGACATAAAGACATAAGTGTTTTTCTTGAGGGGCTGTTTCACAGCAAGAGGTGTCCTTTCACTATTTTCAAATGAAGGCTACATTCTTCTCAACCAATAGGAACTTTTTGTTTTTAGTACAGTTGAGATTCTCAGTTTAGACAAAGAATGTTGGTAAAAAGAGGAATAAGAATTTGAATAAAACACTAAGGCTTAGTTAGCACTTGTGGTGCAAGAACCAAGGAAGCATTCTTTAAAAAATCAAACAACAAAAATCTCCATAGAAACAAAACCTAATTTGTGAAACCCAACCAAAACATTCTGGATAACATAACAAATATATTTAAGAATATCTAACGTTACTATGCAAAGTAATATCTTGATTAAAGGTATTAATTATCTAATGGACTAAATCTATGATAACATCCCCATAAAATATACTGGGTTTTTTGTTTGTTTTTTGTTTTTAAGATTTTATTTATGTACTCAGAGAGAGAGAAAGGCAGAGACACAGGTAGAGAGAGAAGCAGGCTCCATGCAGGGAGCCTGACGTGGGACTCGATCCCGGGTCTCCAAGATCACACCCCCGGCTTCAGGCGGCGCTAAACCGCTGCGCCACTGGGGCTGCCCCAATATATTGTTTTTAATCAGCAAAATAGCATGAGCTGTTTATCAAGACCTGGAATACTACTTGCTAAAAGATAATTTAATTGTTGTTATATAGGATTTAACAAATATTCTAAGATATTCCAAAGGTAGGTATGTTTGAGTCTCCTGATTTTAACTAATTAAAAAAAAAAAAAAAAAAAACCTGAAGCATAGAGAAGTGAATTACTTCAAATACTGAATCAAACTTTTTATCCTGTGAACAATGATTTTTTTTTAAATGACAAAAAATGTTATTTCACTTTTTTTTTAACAGGAAGATATTCATGAAGGCAATGAAAGAACTTATAGAGATTTCTTTAATGAATGCAGTTCCATTAAGCAGCCTGCTGGAACATGGTGTAAAGAGATACTGGCTTTTTCAAGTGTGGGTGTCTGGTATTCTTGGGATTTTTCACCCACTCATATGAGTCAGTTTTATATAACACTGTAACATATAATTTCCCTCCTACTCACAAGCCAACACTTCAGAGATAACATCTCACCCTAAGTTATTTAAGGACTATGGTAACTCGGAACATTTTAATATTTTATAAAATGTGCCAACAACCAAATTATTACTATGTCAGCAACAAGCTCCTTGGCCTCCAAAGAAGCATTCCATATGGCTCAGTATTATAAGAATTTGGGGAATATGTTAACAAAATATGTGAATTGTTTCACTGTAATCAAATATCATAACTTTATTTAAAAATCTAGGTGTTTTAAAATACCAGTTATTTCATATATAGTCAAAACCAAGTAATTAGGCAATGATTCAACAATGATATTCTTACTGGGGAATCATTCCCAGGAATACTGAAGATGGTTAAATATTAGGGTTCAAGAAAAGTAAGACTATTAGTTTTCTCCACAGTATATGAAATATTCCAAATACCCAATTCCAAAGGTAATTCAAAGGTTATATATATAAAATCAGATTATGACAAATATAAAGGGAATATCCAGATCTTTTTTGTTTATGCTAAAATTCTTTTGCTTACAGCATTACTGAAAGACAGTGTTTTCATGAATAGATTTAAAAATCCTTATACTGAGACTTGTTTATTAAATTATTTATCATGATGAGATAACTTTAGTTTTCTTTCACTGGAAGGAAGAAGTCTCCCAAAGGAAGCAAGAAAAGCAGACAGGAATGAAGAATGCAATTTAAAATAGCAGATATAAGAATGAACCTCTTCCCTTAGAGACTCGTGGTGTTATGAAAAGAAGCACCAACCTTATGCCTGATGGAAAACTAATTTAAAATAAAAAATACTATATTAGATGACCTCTCAGCATAAGTCATAGTCTACTCAAATTAGACATGACCTGTTTAAAGCCTTCAGATGTTACACACACAGCTGGGTTATCTCAGGATGCTCACACTGCTTATATGACTTTTTTCCAGTCGTGAATGATGATGACATGTCAGAATCTATAGTATAAGAGGATGTCATGTCAGCATTTCACTGTAACATAAACCTGCAATATTTTCATGGAAGGTAAGGTGGTGGAATAGTGAAAGCATGTGCCTTAGAATCAAGCAGACATAGGTCCACATCTCAGCTACATCTTTCACTAGCTTATAAATCATGTACTTGTGACAAAGTATCCTAAGAGCTGAGCTAACAGTTAAGCTGTTGGTAAATTATCAAGGACCCTCTTTGAGCTCTAGTTTCTTAATGGGTAAAAGAAAGCTAGAAAGTATATAAACATAGGGTTATAGTCATACATATGAAGTTTCTAGCATATAATACGTTTTTTAAAATTAAATTTACATACCTATTCATTCCTATGCCCTAAGAAAGTATACTACCCACTAATACTACTAAAGTAATGCCTTTTTTATTGTAGTAAAATATATATAACATAAAATTTACCATTTTAACTATGTTTAAGTATATAATTCAATGGTATTAAATATACTCACATTGCTGTGTAACTATCACCACTGTCCATCTCTTATCCTTTTTTATCATCCCAAACTGAAACTGTACCCATTAAACAGTAGCTCTCCATTACCTCCCTCCTATCTCTAGTCTTTGGCCATTACTATTCTTTCAGTCTCTATGAATTTGACTGTTTTCAGGTAACTCATATGAGTGGAATCATACAATTTTTGTTCTGCAGTTACAGATTTTAAAGTGCCAAATGATATATGGTAACAAAGAATCACCTTTCATTTAAAAACATTAAAGAAATGCATACATATCTATAGTACAAAAATGTTTATATATGTTCAAAATATTTCTGCTAGAAGAACATTCATTTATTAGTCAATCTTATGGTATACATGGTAAACTATTACCAATATTCACATAGTACTTTTTTATAAGTATGAAGCAGTAGCATACATATAAAAGGGCACAGGAAATACATGTTAACTTTGTCTCAAGATAGTTGGTAATATCTAAAATATAGGGGAAAAGTGAATGATAGAAAAAGAATATGGAAGTATCACATTAAATTTTTAAATATATTTTTATAATATTATATCATACCACACCACCAGGTAAGCCAACTTCATTATTTTGGTACCAACCAATAGATAATGGTGTCTTGGTATTTGTCTTAATAAAATCAAGGTCAATGTCAAAAGATTTCTGGCACTGGCTAGGCCAACATCAGAACAGTCTTTCCTATTGGCCCCCAGGTGGCAGTGTGGCCCAGAGCAGTAGAAATCACTCTTCCAGATCTCCCAATTTAAAAGAAAAAGGGGTGGTGGAAGGGGAGGAGGGCGGGGGGGGGGGGGGGGGGGGGGGGGGGGGTGAATGGGTGACGGGCACTGAGGGGGGTACTTGACAGGATGAGCACTGGGTGTTATTCTGTATGTTGGCAAATTGAACACCAATAAAAAATAAATGTATTATAAAAAAATTTTTTTTAAATAAAGAAAAAGGGGGGGTGGGCAGCCCGGGTGGCTCAGCAGTTTAGCGCCGCCTGCAGCCCAGGGCGTGATCCCAGAGACCAGGGATTGAGTCCCACGTCAGGCTCCCTGCATGGAGCCTGCTTCTCCCTCTGCCTGTGTCTCTGCCCCTGTCTCTCTCATTAATAAATAAATAAAATCTTAAAAAAAAATCCCCTTTTATAAGGGAAACTTACCTTGCCTAATAGATAAATGTACTTATAGAAATCTATGACACTAAAATCAAGAAGAATCAGTTTCATTCCAGTTGGAATAACGAATATGAATTCACTGGAATCTGCCACATGTTTGACCCCTAGCTCTTGCCCTGAATTTCTTTGTACTTTAAGAATGGATGCTGAAATATTTTTAACAATACCTGTGGTTTGATTTCTATACAGTTCAGTTACCATGATGGGATGAAGGTTAAATATTTTAAAAGGGGAGAGGGTGTATATAAATACCAGAGAAGTATCAGAGACCCAGAAATAAGAAAAAAAACTCAAAAGGATATGACCCTCATCTCAACACATACCACCTACCCACACTATTCATACACAGGACTTACTGCAGGATATTGGCCATCTGGCTCTGCCTACAGGAGCAGATAGGAATGGTGGCTTATTTCTTCTCTAGAACAAAGGGCTGTTTTACTTTGTGCTTGATTTGTTGGTTTCCTCCATTTCTAAGGATAGATTCAACCACTCAGTCTCCCAGTGACCACTTTTAACTGCTGCCAGAAACAGTAACTACTGATCAATGTAACATGCTTCTCATCTTTATTCCTATTCCCAAAAGTCTAGTTTCTGAATAAAAAAGCAGACTGTTACTGATAAAAATCCAACCTTTTTCCATATGCAATAGTCTAATTAGGTCTAACCACTGAGTCAATATTTACATAAGAAGAGTTCACTTAACACTGGGGTCTCAGTTACCTTCTCTTCCCTACCAGAAAGTATGCTCTTCCTACCATCCAGCTACTTCTCTGACTGCAGTCACTCTGAATGTCTGAATTTCCCAGATATAATTCATCTACTCATAAATATTTTAAGTAACTAATTATCACAATAATTAAACCTAACTTTTTGGTATCTCTCTTGAACTGAGCATCATGTTATCATCCCCCATTTCACAAAGTTTTAAGTAGAATAAAGGGAACAGACACGAGACCATGGCCAAACCACATGCTCTTTTTGCTCCACACCAGTGTTATCAAAAGCAGGGCACCATAGTAGGCATTATGTAGATACTTTCTGGAAAGGTCAGTCATTAAAGTATTTCTTTATTCTATTAGATAACTTTGAGGATTCATGAAAAATGCAAAGTGCTAGTGTATTCTAATTCATTACAGAAAGTTCCTTTACATTAAAAATAATGCAGCTCAACCAAGGAAAAATGTAAAAAGTTAATAAGGCAAATTTATAGATAAAAATACAATAATCCCATAAATCTGCTGATTTATAAGTTAGAGCCCACCAAAATGCAATGTGTGCACCTAGTTTCAATTTGATAATGAAAAAATCAATAGTACAAAAGAAACTTTGTAATAAGTGAAGAGATTTTTAATATGGGATAAATAATAGATATAATGAAGAAATAATTACCTTGAATTTATTAGCTGTGGTAATTACATTGTAATTATTTTTTAGGTCCCTATTTTTAGAAATTAAAACTGAAGTGAAGTGTTTATGGGTATAATATAATTTCTTGAACTTACTTTAAAATACACCAGGTAGGGCAGCCCGGGTGGCTCAGCCCAGGGCCTGATCCTGGGGACCCAGGATCAAGTCCCACGTCGGGCTCCCTGCATGGAGCCTGCTTCTCCCTCTGCCTGTGTCTCTGCCTCTCTCTCTCTCTCTCTCTGTGTCATAAATAAATAAAATCTTAAAAAATAAAATAAAATAAAATACACCAACTAAAGAAAACTATGCTTGTAAGGAGGAAATATAGAACAACAGGTAACTTGTAATGTTCATAATTATTAAACAAATGAAGTTTCCGTATACTATTCTCTTTTCAAATACACTTGAAAATTTCCATAATAAAAATGCTTGGATAAAAAAAATGGCAGTATTATACTTTGTAAAAATTTTTTCTAGTATAAAACTAGAAAAACTATCATCACTGGTTTTACTTAGTGATTTTAAGCTTAGTGTTAATTTTTTTTTAAGATTTTATTTTCATTTATTCATGAGAGACAGAGAGAAAGAGAGGCAGAGACACAGGCAGAGGGAGAAGCAGGCCCCATTCAGGGACCCTGATGTGGAACTTGATCCCAGGTCTCCAGGATCACGCCATGGACTGAAGGTGGCGCTAAACTGCTGAGCCATCGGGGCTGCCCAAGCTTAGTGTTAATTTTAATTTTACTCATTTAGTTTGAGTATATATAAATACACACACACGTGTCTATAGATAAAGAGAGCCCCTATGTTTACTACAGTATTATTTATAATAACCAAGAAACAGAAGCAATCTAAGTGCCCTTTGAAAGATGAATGGATAAAGATGGAGCATATATACACAATGGAATATTAGCAATAAAAGAGAATGAGACCGGGGAATTCCTGGGTGGCTCAGCGGTTTCGCGCCTGCCTTTGGCCCAGGGTGCAATCCTGGAATCCCGGGATCGAATGCCGCGTTGGGCTCCTGGCATGGAGCCTGCTTCTCCCTCTGCCTCTCTCTCTCTCTCTCTCTCTCTCTCTCTCTATCATAAAATAAAATAAAATAAAAAATAAAAAAAAAAGAGAATGAAACCTTGCCACTGGTGACAACATGGATGGACGGACCTCTTAGAGAATATTAAGCTAAATAAAGTCAGAAAAAGATAAATACCATATGAATCCATTTGTATGTGGTATCTAAAAGACAAAAGAACAAACTAACAAATAAGAAGAAATAAGCCCATAAATACAGAGAACAAACCAATAGTTGCCAGAGGGGAAGAGAGTGGGAAATGGGTAAAATGGGTGAAGGGGAATGGGAGATAAAGGCTGCCAGTAATAGACTGAATAACTCATGGCAATGGAAGGTACAGCACAGGGAATTTAATCAATAGTATTTTAATGGTGTTATATGGTGACAGATGATAGCTACACTTGTGGAAAGAATAGCATGACATATAGAGTTGTCAAATCACAATGCTGTACCCCTGAAACTAATGTAACAAGGGTCAACTATGCTTCCACAAAAACAAGAGAGAGAGAAGAGAGAAATGGGTGGATGGATAGGTACATGCAATATGATAATCACCCAAGATGGAACTTCAAAGGCAAAAGGTGATTAGAGGGCAAAACGTCATATTCTACATGAATTCTCTGGAAGTTTTCCAAAGTCCAAGTAATTTCACTGATTATTTTCCATTTGCTTCTTCCTATAGATTACTCCCTTGTCAAGTGGCTTCAAACAGTTTGATCAATGAATGTACCACCTGGAGATCAGGTAGTGGGAAGTGATTATGGAATGGGAAGAAGGAGGTCTGGGAGTCCCTGAGTCCCCCAAGAACCACAGGTGCTGCTTGTGGTCCCTCCTCCTGAGCTCCATCCAGTACTCACTGGGCTCTCATAACACTAAGTGCCTTCCTTGTCCTTTCAGAGCCAGAAACAGTCATGACTGGCTAATACTATTTATTGCTGGTTTCTTGGTGTTCAAACTAAGTTTTGGCTCTCATAACTTCTCATACCTCGTGGAAATCTCTTAAATTGTGCCATCTGAGTACAATTCTATTCCATGTCATAATTGACTAATAAATAGTATAAGAAAACAGTATTAATAAGGTCAGGTTACATATAAAGAAACCATATGCCTGTGTTATTAAAAAAATTTGTTAAGAATTATTAACAAATATTATTAAGCATCGACATAAAAATATAAAGAAGTTGAAGGTAAAAGAATAAGAAAAGGAATAGCTGGAAAATACTAACAGAAATAAAGCTGGTGTTACTATATTAATATTAAGCAAATTAGACTTCAGGTCAGAAAACATTACTAAGAATCATAAAAAGGAACATGGAAAAATTCTCTAGGAAGATGAAGCAGGGCAGCCCCGGTGGCATAGCGGTTTGGCGCCGCCTGCAGCCCAGGGCGTGATCCTGGGGACCCTGGATCGAGTCCCACGTCAGGCTCTCTGTATGATGCCTGTGTCTCTGCCTGTGTCTCTGCCTCTCTCAGTGTCTCTCATGAATGAATAAATAAAATCTTTAAAAAAAAAAAAAAAAGGAAGATGAAGCAATTATAAACTTGTTTGCAATTAATAACATAACCTCAAAATATGTAAAGCAAAAATCAGAATTACAAGAAAGAGTTAAACTGATAAACAAAGAAGGGCATTTTAACAAATCTCTCTGGAACTGGTGGATTATGAGAGCATAAAATTCAAAAGGGTAGAAAACAACAAAATTAACAAATTTAATATAAGACAAAAAATATATATATTGAACAAGGATACATATTCTCTTATAGCACTCACAGAGCACTTACAAAAATGAATGAAACTACAATCAATAACTTATCTGATTGTGTCTAAAGATTTATTTGTATTTCCCAGAGTTTTATACAAATAGAATCATACAGTACATACTCTTTTTGGGAGGGGGAAACTGACTTCACTCACTCAGTATAATTATTTTTAAATTTATCCATGTTGATACATGTATCAATAGTTCACTGTCTTTTATTGAACGTAGTGTGTTGTAATTTGTTTATCCATTCAACAGTTAATGGACATTGAATTCTTCCAGTTTTTGCCTATTATTAATCAAGCTACTATGAACATTTAAGTCCAAAAAAAGAAAGTGCATTTTTTAAAAATATTATTTATATATTTATTTGAGAGAGAGAGAGCACAAATGGTGGGGAGGGGCAGAGGGAGAGTGATAGGGAAAAGCAAACTTACTACTAAATAAGGAGCCCAACATGGGGGATTCCAAGACCCTAGGATCATGACCTGAGCCAAATGCAGATGCTTAACCAACTAAGCCAAAAAGTCAAGTCTTTTTGTTAAAGTAGTGAAACACAAATATTTCAATAGTGGTCAATGCTTAAAAAATTTATGTGCACACATACGTACACACACATATGTGTACATATGTGTACATATGTATGTATTTGAAAGCAATGCACATTTAATGTATTTTTTTAAAGATTTTACTTATTTATCTGAGAGACAGCATGAGCAGGGAAAGGAGCAGAGGGAGACAGAGAAAGAGACTCTCTTGCTGAGTGTAGAGCCTGAAATGGGGCTCAATCCCAGGACTTGAGCCGAAGGCAGAAGCTGGTTCAGCTGGTTTAAGCTGAACACCAAGGCATCCCACTTAATTGTTTTTAAAGATTTATTTATTCACTTTAGAGAAAGAGAGAGCAAGTGAGAGAGAGACAGAGAAAGAGAATCTCAAAAGACTCCCTGCTGAGCACAAAGCCTGATAGGAGGCTCAGTCCCATGGCCCTGAGATCCTGATCTGAGTTGAATTCAAGAATCCAATATCCAACAGATTGAGCCACCCAGGTGCCCTTACATTTAATATTTTGGGAAAATTTGAAATTGAGGTATAAAAAATACAAAAAATGACACAAATCTTTTGATTACAACTTGACAAATTTTCATAGAATGAACATACCCATGTAACAACACCAAGATCAAGGAACAGAATATTATCAACACCTCCAGAAGCCTCCCTTGTGACTGACCCTCTTTCTTTCACAATGCTCTCCTACTTAAGGGTGGCCATTTCCTGAGTTCTAAATAAATATAAATAAACATAAATTAGTATGTTATATTTATTTTACATAAGTGATTGTAAATAAATTAGTATCTTACATATATTTATATAAATGTATATATACAGTTAATGTATGTATTCTTTTATGTCTGGCTTCTTCTACTCAACACCATGTCTGTAAGATTCATCCTGCTGTTAATAGTAGCTATTAGTTTATTCATTCTCATTGTTTTAAGTTTTCTATTGTATGAATATATTACAATTATTTCCCATTCTACTGCTAATGGACAATTGAGTCTTAACGATTATGGATAATGCTAAAAAGAGCATTCTTATAATAAACATATATATGTACCTATATACCTAGGGTTAGGATTACTAGGTATCAGAATACTTACGTTCACCTATAGTAGATTTTGCCAAATGGTTTTCCAAAGTATACGTGTCAATATTCTTTTCTAATAGTAGTGTAAGACAAGTACAGATGTTTCACATCTCTAATTTTTTTATGCCATTCTGGTGAATGAGTGACTAGTGGTATTGATATTTGGTTTTATACACATCTCCAACAGAAATTAGTACATATATTGGCCAAATATATGTACTAATTAATTGCTCAAATCCACAGGATACTTCCAAATAAAAAAGTCTGATTTTAAGTCAGTTTGCCTAAAGCAAAAGTAGCAGTTAAGCTCATCTATTAAAATGCATACCTATAACTTCCAGCTTTATTGAGATATAATCAACTTATAACATTGTGTAATTTTAATGTGCACAATGTGATGATTTGATGTATGTATATATTTTAAAATGACTACCACAATAAGGTTAATTAACATATCCATCACCATAGTTACCAATTTTTGTGTGGGGAGAACATTTAAAATCTACTCTTAGTAACATTCAAATAAACACTTCACAGTCAAATATAGTATTACGTATACATCAAATATACTATAGTCTTCATGCTATACATTAGAGTCCCATAACTTACTCAATCTTACAACTGAAAACATGTACACTTTAACCAGCATGTCCCAAAGTTTCCCACACCCCAGCCCCTGGCAACCACTAATATGCTCTTTGTTTCTATAACTTCAGTGTTTCTCCATTCCATGTGTAAGTGAGATCATAAAGCATTTGTTTTTCTCTGACACATCATTTAGCAAAATATCGACAAAGTTCATCCACGATGTCACATGATGATAGAATTTCCTTCTTTTCATGGCTGAATAATATTCCATTGTAATATATATATTTATATACACACACATTCATACATATATACACATACTTTTTTTAACTCATTTATCCATAAATGAACAATTAGGTGGTTTCTATGTCTTGACTACTGTGACTAACACTAAAATAAACATGAGGTTGCAGATATCTCTTCGAGATACTGATTTTATTTCCTTAATTTTTTTTAATTTATTTTTTATTGGTGTTCAATTTACCAACATACAGAATAACCCCCAGTGCCCGTCACCCATTCACTCCCACCCCCCGCCCTCCTCCCCTTCTACCACCCCTAGTTCGTTTCCCAGAGTTAGCAGTCTTTACGTTCTGTCTCCCTTTCTGATATTTCCCACACATTTCTTCTCCCTTCCCTTATATTCCCTTTCACTATTATTTATATTCCCCAAATGAATGAGAACATATAATGTTTGTCCTTCTCCGACTGACTTACTTCACTCAGCATAATTATTTCCTATAGATATAAACTCAGAAGTGGGACTGCTGGATCACAAGGTACATCAACTTTTCATTTGCTGAGGAAACTCCATACTGTTTTCCATAATGGCTTTACCAATTTACATTCCCACCAACAGTGCACAAGGGTTCCCATTTCTCCACAGCCTTGCCAGAATTTGTTATCTCTTATCTTTTTAGTAAGAGCCTTTCTTAAAAATAAAAAAAAATAATTTTTTTTTTTTTTTTTATCTATTCATGAGAGACACAGAGAAAGAGGCAGAGACATAGGCAGAGGAGAAGCAGACTCCCTGTGGGAAGCCTGATGCGGGACTTGATCCCAGGATCCTGGAATCATGACCTGAGCCAAAAGCAGATGCTCAATCACCGAGCTACCAGGTGCTGCCCCTGATAATAGTCTCTCTAGTAAAAGGTATGAGCTTGTATCTCATTATGATTTTGATTTGCAATTCCCTGATATATTAGTAATGTTGAACACCTTTTATGTACGTGTTGGCTATTCATATGTCTTCTTTGGAAAAATGTCTATTCATGTCCTTTGCTCATTTTTTAATTGGATTATTTAAGTTTTTTTGGCTATTGAGTTATACAAGTTTATCATATATTTTGGATATTAAACCCTTAATGGATATATGGTTTGTACATATTCTCTCCTATTCAATAGGCTGTCTTTTCATTTTGTTGACTGTATGTTTTGCTGTGCAGGAGCTTTTTATTTTGATATAGTACTACTTACTTATTTTGCTTTTTTTATAGCTTGTGCAAAATGTATACCTATATACATTGGCTTTTGACACAGCCAAGTCTCTCTCTAGACACCCTTATAGGATCCCTCGCCACCTGAGGAGGAGGCAAAACAAGGACGTTATTCTAAAACTCAAGTTAACATTATTTAGAATAGCAAGATTTTGTTTCATAAATCAATTACTTAGGCTGTGTAAAATTAATAAGTAAAATGGTGTAACTTATTTCTTCCAGTTTTTTTGTACCCATACTTCAAGGTTCATCCATACTTCCACCTAATTATCCTTATCTTAAAGTGAAATGGTAAGCATGGTGACTTATATCCTAATATTAAAATAGTTTGACAAAGAATTTTCTCATAGCAAAACCACCAGGTGTTTCAATATATTTGTTCACTGATGCAAAAATTCTATCTATATTCAGACAAACAAGTAAGGACTGTAATACTACAAAAGCAGCATATCTAATGGGTAATACAACAGAAAACTATTCCATTTTAGGAATGAAAACAATGAAAGCAATTAGGCTGTCATCAAGTGATACCTTTAAAGAATACAAATTACTACAAAATCATCTCTGATACTTTTTACAAAAGCTTTAAATACCACAAAGTCCTTTCTTCCTTTACGCAGACAATTAAAACAAATTGTTCTGCCAGAATCTTCAGAAGAAATGAAATAGTTTATTTCAGAATACCACCTATACAAAGAGTATTAACTATTGATAAAGGTAACAAGGATAAGCCTAATAATTCATTCAGTAACAGCCTTCTTACATCTCATCAGATGTGAATAAGCAAACAAGATATAGCAAACTTCGTTCAACTGTATGCTGAAAATTTCATATATTAATAAGTTTGTCAATTATTTTTAAACATGTAAAACCACAGGTACATATATGGAGACATAAATACATATATATAAATTATCATTTAATAAACTAAGTAATGGATCCAATAGGAGCTTAATGGAGTACAAATTCAAAAATTTAATGCATGGTTATTTATCATCTTTGAAAACTAGACAGAAAAGAGAATGGGCTACCAAAAATATTAAATATGAAAAACAATAACAATAACAACTGAAGTGGTATATCTAGAGAGAATACTTGGCTACAAATCTCAGGGAAGCAAAACAAAACCGCAAGACATAGTTCCAAAGTGAGGGGGACAATTGTATTGCAATCAAGAATCCTTTCTTTGCATCACCACAAGAGGATAAATAGACTGGTGGCCAGAATATCCCCAGCTCCAGCCTAGCTACAACAGGGAGAAGTAGAGAAAGCAAGGCCTTCAATGAAAAATCTCCGATGGGGAGACGCAGAATAAGGGCAGGAGTGACATATTTGCACCATTAGCTACTCAGCTATGTTGATTTCTTTTGGCTCAGGAAATATAATGAAAAGAAATAAATACATGTAAAAATAATGTCATAGAATAGATGTTAGTCTAGAACATTATTCTGGCCCTCTTTCAGGTGATCTTTTGCAAATAGCAGGCTCAGGAAAAAATGTTCTTCAATGAATAAATAGTAACTAAAAAAAAAATCAATTCTCAAATATAAAAAAAAAGGGGCAATCAAATGGAAAAATACACAGGAAAAAAAAAGTACCTATGAAGCAAATGAAAATCACAGTCCAACAGTTTGCCACAAATTAAGACTTAAAGAAGCAGAGGTGCCTGGGTGGTGCAGTGGGTTAAGTACCCAGCTCTTGATTTCACTCTGGTATGACCTCAGGGTCCTGGGATAGAGCCCCATGTCTGGCTCTGCTCTCAGCACCAAATCTCCTTAAGACTCTCCCTCAGCCCCTCCCCACTGTGTGCTCTCAAATAAATAAATCTAAAAAAATAAAAATAGGGATCCCTGGGTGGCGCAGCGGTTTAGTGCCTGCCTTTGGCCCAGGACACGATCCTGGAGACCCGGGATCGAATCCCAGGTCGGGCTCCGGTGCATGGAGCCTGCTTCTCCCTCTGCCTGTGTCTCTGCCTCTCTCTCTCTCTCTCTCTCCCTCCCTCCCTCTCTGTCAATCATGAATAAATAAATAAAATATTTTAAAAAATTAAAAAATTAAAAAATAAAAATTAAAAAATTAAAAAATAAAAAACAAAAAATAAAAAAATAAAAATAAAAATAAAATAAACTTAAATGAGCAATCACCTTTATAACACAAAATGGACCAGAGGGAAGCAATGAAACTATTTAGCTGTTTAAATAATTTGGGTACAGAAAAGAATATAACAGTTACAGACAATGACTACACAGAAATTACATACCTAACAAGAGGCAAAGAGAAGAACAAGGCAAAGATAATTTAAAGTTGGCAAAAAATATATAAGTATTTCATACAAACAAATTGTATAGGTAAATATCAAGAAAAATAATTTAACCAATTAATATGATGTGCTAAGAAAGAGGAACAGAAAGGAAAGAAGACGTAATACATCAAATGCCACTGTACATGACTGGCAATAAGAAGACATTGCCTAATAAAAGATAATCAACTATATTATGCAAAGCTATAGTTAAAAGATTATCAATGGATTCAAGTTCCAAACCTTTCAAATTACTGAAAGTATACACTAAAAATGAAGAAAATTTTGATGCTACTATAGTAATGTATTTAATGAATCATGTAGTGATTATATAGTAACATTTTTAGGAATAAAAACCATAACAAATGCTATGCTGGCAGAATTAAGACCAAATATAGCTTTAATGTCAATGAATCAAAGGGAGCTTAATACTACTTTAAAGAAAATACAAACTAAATCACAAAGTGAAATACAACTCTGAAATTTAAAACCCATCTAAAAGAAGTGTCTCAAAAATGGTGACAATAGAAAGATGGTTAAAGACACGCAAGGAAAATTTGGTCAGAAAGAAACTGTCAGGAAATTAATTAAACAAGATTAAATTTGGAACATATTAGGAAAGAATTAAGTAATTCTATAATAAGGATATTTTACAATGATAGCAATTATAATCATTAATGAATAAAGTCTTAACAGTAAGATTTCAGCTCCCCGTGTTAAGGTGGTTTAGAAAGTCTCAGTTCCTTTCCTCTGCAAACACCTAGAAATGCTAATTTAAATAAAATACCATCTTTTAAAATGCAGAGCTGGCCTGATGAAAAGTAAAACCATTTACAATGGCCAGAAACAAAAGAGAAAATCAAAACCTGAGTGATAAATCTACAGGCCACAATGAAGGTGTCTGCAAACACACCATCAATGGGGAACCTTATTAACAGCCAAGCAGAGCAATGGTAATAGGGTCTTAGATCTATACAAAGCATAGAGTGGAAATGAGACCCCTTAACGAAACTTGAGCCTAAGAAAGCTACAACCTAAGTAAAAATGGAAACAGGGTGACAAAAGAAAAAAAAAAAAAAAGACAAACATGGCGGGGGGGGGGGGGGGGACTAAAAATAGATTTATATATATATATGGCCAAGTGCTTTTTCCAAAGGATGCCAAGGTAATTTTTGGGAGAGAAGAGACTTCTAGAAATGATGCCAGAATAACTGGATATCAATATGAAAGAAAACTAAATCTAGAACTATTATCTTGTCCCATACATAAAAATTAGAGATGAATCATATATCAAAATATAAAAGCTAAAATTAGGAAGCTTCCAATACAAAACACAGGGACATTGTGATCTTGGGGTAGGAAAAGACTTCTTCATGACAACATAAAAAGCATTAACTACATAAAAACTTGATAAATTAATTTTATGAATATTAAAAATTTCTGTTTATCAAAAAAAAAAATTTCTGTTTATCAAAAGGCAAAAATTTATTCCATATGAAGAAAAAGCAGAGTATTAAAAATTTCTGTTCATCAAAGAATACTATAAAAAGAATTAAAAGGCAAACTACAGACTAGGAGAAACTATTATAATACTTAATCTGACAAAGGTCTTCTATGCAGAATAAAAGAACTTCAAATCAGTAATAAGGAGACAACAATTAAAACATATGTAAAACACTAAGATATATTGAAAGATGCCAACATTATTAGTCTTTATGAAAAATGCAAATTAAAAAACAGTGAGCTACCAGGGCGCTTCAGTGGCTTAGTCAGTTAAGCCTCCAATTCTTGATTCCAGCTCACGCATTATCTCAGGGTCATGAAATCAAACCCCACATTGGGCTCTGCCCTCAGCATGGAGTCTCCTTGAGTTTCTCTCCCTCTCCCTCTGCATCCCACTCTCTCTCTCTCTCCCTCTCTCTCTGTCTAAAAATAAATAAATCTAAAAAACTCACAAAGAAACAGTGAGCTACCACTTGAAGATCCACTCATTTTGAATGGCTAAAATGAAAAAGGCTGAAAATACAAATGCAAAGATGTGCACCATCTAGAATTCTCATCCTGTTGATGAAATGAAAAAAGGTTCAGTAGTTTTTTGACAAAGTAAAATAGACATCTACCCTAAAAAATAGCAACAGAAGGACGTCTGTGGGGCTCAGTTGCTTAAGTGTTGCCTTTGGCTCAGGTCATGATCTCAGGGTCCTGGGATCCAGCCCAGCATTAGGCTCCTTTATCAGCAGGGAGTCTGCTTCTCTGCTTCTCCCTCTCCCTCTGCCCCTCCCCACCCCCCACGCATGCTCTCTCTTTCTCTCTCACAAACAGGTAAAATATTAAAACAAAAACAAAAAACAAACCAGTAGAATAGAAAACATGTCCATAAGAGGTCTTGTCCGTGAACATTAATACCATCTTTATTCATAAGACTCCCAAACTGGAATCAACCCAAATGTCCACCAGCAAGTGAATGAACAAAATAACTGTCTTATATTCAGAGATCAAAACAACATATGTGAATCTCAAAAACACGATGAACAAAAGAAATCAGACACAGACACATACCCTGTATGATTCCATTTGTAACAAGTTCCAAAACAGTAAGGGATTATAACCCACTGGATATAAAAGGAATCCATGAGTTTATCCTGAGAATGGATGAATGGATGGATAGATGGATAGGTAGAGACAGAGAAAAAGAGAAAAAGACAAAATAAAAACGCCAGTGTCATGTAAGTCTGAGAAACTATTTAACATTAAAGAAAGAGGTATCACTAAATGCAGTAAGTGATCCTACACTGGATCTAGTACTAAAAGAAAAACATACTATAAAGGATTGACAATAATAACATACATGGAGATTAAAGACTAAATCTCATGAATTTGATGACTATACTATAGCTATGTTAGAGAATATTTTTGTTCTTAAAATATGAACTATTCTTAAATAATATAGGTGAAAGGATTAAGACATATGCAACCTAATCTCAAATGGCTTTGAAAAAAATAAATAATCAAAAATAATATCTGAAGAGATTTGAAGAGACTGAGAATCTTCCTAGAACTAATAAATGACATCAACCCACAGATGAAAAACTTTAAATGCAAACCGAGGTACATCATACACAGCAAAACTTTTGGATAACTGAACAAGGAGAAAATCTTAGAAATAGCCAGAGGGAGGAAATGACATTTAGTGTGGGCCTTAATCCATCATGACTGGTGGTGTCCTTAAAGAAAGGGAAAGGAGATGAATAGATGATGATGTGAAAAGACATTGGAAGAAGACAGCATTCTCCAAACCAAGGAAAGAGATCCTCAAGCAGATCCTTCCTTTGCAACCCTAAGAAGGAATCAACTCTTTTAACACCTTGATTTTGGACTTCTAGATTCAAGAAATGTGAAACAATAAATTTCTGTTAAGTCATCCAGTTGTGGAATTTCATTATGACAGCCCTGGAAAATTAATATTGGAGGTTATTTACTTATAATATATACATTTCTTATGACTCAACAACTCTACTTCTTGGTATACACATGACAGAAATATATGTGTATGTATGGATTTACCAAAAGATTTGTATAAAAAGGCTGATATCATTATTGTAAAAGCCCCAAACTAGTAACAATTCAAATACTCATCAACAGTGAGTGAATAAAAAAAAAGTTATTATATATTTATACAGTGGAATTTTATATGAGAATGAACCAACTACAACCACATGCAATAAGGAACAATATCCTAATGATGTTGAGTGAAAGACGTCAGACACAAAAGAATATGTATATGGATGATTACAATGATATAGTCAAATATATATAAAAGTAATCTGTGGTTTGAGAAGTCAGGATAAGTGGTTACCTTTGGAGAGGAAGGAGCCAGTGGTGATTGGGAAGGAGCAAGAGAAACATTTCTAAGATGTGGGTAATGTACTATTTCTTAATCTTGGTGTTAGTGATACTGTAAAAATTCTTCAAGTTGTATACTTATAATCTTCATACTTTTTTCCATGTACTTTATACATTTCAAAAAATTCTTAAAACATTTAACAGGTAAGTTAAACATAATAATTATGTTCTCTTATTTTTAAAAAGAGATCTTTAAAAGTAGCCATAATGGAGCACAGATAAACACAGAAAATATAAGAGCATTAATGGGGGCATAGGATAGAGAAGGTGAAACTTAAGTCTACCTGCAGTGTCAACTGCAGAAGAAGAAAATAAACAGAATAAGTGAGAATTACCATTTAAAGAGATAAGAGTGCCTGGGTGGCTCAGTCAGTTGAATGATGTCTGCCTTCTGCTCAGGTCATGATCCTGGGGTGGAGCCCTGCGTTGGGCTCCTTGCTGAGCATGGAGCCTGCTTCTTCCTCTCTGCTTCACTCCCCACCACCCCAGCTCATGCTCCCTCTCCCTGCTATCTCTCTCTCTCTCTCTCAAATAAATAAAATTTTTAAAAATAAAAGAATTTTTAAAAATAGATAATAGCTGAGAATTTTCCAGAATCAACATGACACAAATCCCAGATTAAAAATGTACAATAATCTCAAGGAGAATAAACAAAAGGAAAACCAGATTGAATAAATTACTGTGACACTGCAGAACTCCAAAGGCCAAAAGAAACCTTAAAACCATCTACAGAAAAAGATCAGATACAATTAGAAAAACCAGATGACCTAAAAAGGAATGAAAATAAGATTGATTCCTTTCTTCTTTTTTTTTTTAATTATCAAACTGACGGAAAAGCCAAAAAGAATACTACAGTGAACACTCTTATACCACTCACCAGATTCAGTGTTAACATTATGTCTGATTCATTCAAAGTTTCTCTAAACATATACAGGTCCTTTATACACTTAGAAAGGTCCTTTCCTTTTGGGAAAATATAGAAAGTAAGCTGCCATCACGATTCTTCATCCTAAATTCTTTATCATGCATTTTCCAAGAAGAAGAACATTCAACTACAACATCACGTCACCCATGATAACTGACTTTAATTCAATAACATCACTCTCTTAATAGAGTGCAAATGATGTTTTCCTAGTTATCTTAATATGTCCCCTAAAGCTTTTCTTTTAGTTATTCAGGATCTAATCAAGATTTATGCATTACTTTCACATCTGAAAGTGATATATATGATATATATGTGTGTGTGTGTGTATATATATATATATATATATCCCCTAACTTTCAGGTCTCTCTCAATTTAGGACATTCACATCACTTCCCTTGGTTTTTCATGACACTGTATCATTTAAAGAATTCAGGTCAATTGTCCTAGAAATATAGCCCACATTCTGAACTGGTTTGACTGTTCCCCCATGACCATTAGGACAAGATGATTCCCGGAAGAACATCACTTAGGAATGTTGTATAACTCCTATGCAGCACATCATGCCTATAGCTTCTCCACTATTGGCTATACTAAATTAACATTTGGTCATTGTCTTTTTGTAATCAGTACATCACCTATAAAGTAAGTTTTTGAGACTCAAGAGCATACTTTTCAATGACAATTATGAAATACGTAAGTCAATAGAATACAACCTTCCATACACACACACACACACACACACACACACACACACCACACACAAGAATTAAATATTTTTAGCATATCCTGAAAAAAGCACTTTACCTGCCATCTCTTCTGAGGGCAAAAGCAATGCCATCTTTCTGGAAAGGAAGTAGCTTTGCTCTTAGTTTGTCAGGCAAAAAATCCAACTGTTTATAAGATTCATTTGTCAAACAAGAAATCTGAGGTGTAAGAGACTTTTTTATCTTATGAGCTTTAGGCATCATGATCCTAAAAAAGAAATCACAAAAAGGGAGGGGTGGTAGAAAAAGTTATTACTAAGTGTATTAGAGAATAAAACATAAAAAATAATTTTAAGTATTTACCAGTAGCCTTGATATACTATCTACAAAGATATAAATTGGTTAAATCACAATCCAAAATGAGCTATTAAGAATATTCAAAGCACTGAGTCCAAAAGCAATTGCTTAATGCACAATGTAGGAACTGAGAATCCTTTATTTCATTTGTATTTCAAATTGAACCATAACATAACCACAACCCTGTTTTAAGTAACAAATGTTTTACTGAAAATTTATAAATCAACCAGGTTTTTAAAAACTAAATAATTTTTTAAATAAGGAATGATTTGCTATAACAGGAATTCTTTTGTAGTTAATCCTTTTGTAGATAATACATTTTCATATCACACCAAATTTTCTAAGAATGAGGTAAAATTGCATTTTAAAAATCACAAAGATATTGTAAAAATTACAGAGATATTAACCTCAAATTTATAATTGGATTAACTCAATATTAAATGAGACTCATTTTTAAATATTAAAATAATTTTTTTAAATCAAATGAATACACAGTATAAACCGTCCCTGATTGGCACCTTCCTCACCACAGGGTTTCCTCAAATGTCATTTTAATTTTTTTTTTAAAGATTTTACTTTATTCATTCATGAGAGACGCAGAGAGAAAGAGCAGCAGAGACACAGGCAGAGGGAGAAGCAGGCTCCACGCAGGGAGCCCGATGTAGGACTCGATCCCCTGGACTCCAGGATCACGCCCTGGGCCAAAGGCAGGCACTAAACCGCTGAGGCACCCAGGGATCCCCAAAAATAAAATCTTTAAAAATAATAAATAATACTTTGCATTTAGATTGCACCTTTTAATCTGTTTATATATAATCTCATTTCATCTTTAAAACAAATATGCTTTTGGGGCACCTGCGTGGCTCAGTGGTTGAGCATCTGCCTTTGGCTCAGGTCATGATCCTGGGGTCCTGGGACAGAGTCCCACATCAGATTCCCTGCAGGGAACCTGCTTCTTCCTTTGCCTATGTCTCCGTTTCTGTCTCTCGTGAATGAATAAATAAAATCTTTTTTAAAAAAAACTACTTTTTCCCCCAATTACTCGCAGACTTACAAAATTTTACCCCCCACTGCCAAAAAAGTAATCAACCTCTGTAACCAATGTCTAAGAATCTCAAGAATTCAGTTAAGTATTTGTTAATAACAAATAGATATTACATGTCAGGATCTAGAGAAGGAAGGACCACACTCTCACAGAGCTTACATTGAAGAGGAAGACTAAAACTAAATAAGATGATTATTTACAATATAGTGCAAATATTATGAAGGAACTTAAGACAGTAATGACCAATTTAGGCAGGCTGACCAGGTAATGATTTCCCTAGGTGATGCTTAGTCCGTAGTCTGAAGGGTGCGAAAGAGAGCCAAGTTCAGAATTGAGAGAAGAGCATTCCAGGCAGATAGCATCAGGGGAAGGGCTCCAAGTTGAGAAAGGGCTGAGTGATTTTTAGAAACAGAAAGGAGGCCAATGTGGCTGAACCAAAGTAGAGAATAGTATGAGATGCAGCTACTGAGATAAGCAAGAGTAAAATCATAGAAGGCCTAGATAAGAGCTTTATATTCTATTTTAAGAATGAAGGGAAACCGGGATCCCTGGGTGGCGCAGCGGTTTGGCGCCTGCCTTTGGCCCAGGGCACGATCCTGGAGACCCGGGATCGAATCCCACGTCGGGCTCCCGGTGCATGGAGCCTGCTTCTCCTTCTGCCTGTGTCTCTGCCTCTCTCTCTCTCTCTCTCACTGTGTGCCTATCATAAATAAATTAAAAAAATTAAAAAAAAAAAAAAAAGAATGAAGGGAAACCAATACAGCTCTGCCATCCAAAACACTATTAGCCAGAAGTAGCTATTTAAGTTAAAAATGAAAACTTCAGGCATGGTGTGAAGAAGAGGCGAGAATGACCTCCAGGTAGCCAAAGCCCATACCACTGTATCTGTGCATTGCTGCATCCTCCCCTCCAGTGCCTCAGTACTGCCACCTTCTCCACTACACCCAAGAGAAAGGCTGAAGTGGATGCTAAAGAAGATAAAGCCAAGGTGAGGAATGAGCCACAGAGAAGATCTGCAAAATTATCTGCTAAACCTGCTCCTCCAAAGCCAGAGCCCAAGCCTAAAAAGACCCTGGCAAAAAAGGGAGAGAAGGCACCCAAAGGGAAAAGGGGGAAAACTGATGTTGGCAAGGACTGGGAATGACCCTGCAGAAAACAGAGACGCCAAAAAGAGCAGGCACAGAAAACTGAAGGTGGGGAGATGCCAACTGAAACGTGCGCATTTTTGATAACTGTGTCCTTCTGGTGACTGTACAGTCTGAAATGCTATTTTTTATCAAATTTGTTTTACTTTTTTTTAAAGCTACGTTGTTAGCACACAGAACATTCCATTGTTGTTTTGGGAGAAGGGCTGAGGTCACTAATAGAATATCTCTGAAGCTAGACTGATACAAGGGGAAAAATACTGTTCCCTTCTAGTTTTGAGAAACTTCCTTCTGGTTCCCAGGAGGAGGGATTCCTTGATGTTGACACACATCAGCCACTTTGGCACAAATGCCTTGCGGTGTGGAAAAATTAAAATTCATTTTTTATGTCTTCTTCTCCCTCTCTGCCTTCAACATAGACTTGACTCCCTTAAACCCAGAGTCCTGTTGCAACCTGACCCCAATAAATGGTTCCCAGTACATGTTAGGCAATCTGGACTTTACAGTGTCACCATGGAGATGGCATCCCTCAAAAGACCTTCTTTTTTAGTTTGTAGACCTTCAGATTGCTAATTCAGCTATCTTCATTTCATTTCCTGGAAGTCAAGGTCTGCTTGTTAAAAGCTGTTGAACAGTATGCTAAGGGATGCCTGGGTGGCTCAGTGGTGAGCATCAGCTTTTGGCTCAGGTTGTGATCCCGGGGTCCTGGGATCGAGTCCTGCATCAGGCTTCTCACAGGGTGCCTAATTCTCTCTCTATGTCTCTGCCTCTCTCTGTGTCTCTCAAGAATATATAAATGTGGGATGCCTGGGTGGCTCAGTGGTTGAGCATCTGCCTTCGGCCCAGGGCGTGAGCCCGGAGTCCCAGGATCGAATCCCACATTGGGCTTCCAGCATGGAGCCTGCTTCTCCCTCTGCCTGTGTCTCTGCCTCTCTCTCTCTGTGTCTCTCAAGAATAAATAAATAAAAATCTTAAAAAAAAAAGATAAATGAAATCTTTAAAAATATATGTGTGTATATATATGTACACACACACACACACACACACACACACATATACTAAACGTGAACTGTCAGCCCTCACTCTAAACCTTCCCTGTTCAGAACATCAGATGAAGATTCCACTGGGTTTTATAGTGGCTTTCTGGTTTTGGTAGTCTATTGAAGAAGGGAGTTTGAAAGTTGTAGAATACTATTAACGACTATCTGCCCATGTCCCACCTGAAATACCATGATTGTTTATGAAAAGTAATCTTTAATAAAGCTGGATATAATTTGGCTTGGAAAAAAATAAAAATAAATAAATAATATTAAAGCTTCAGTTCTTTAGTTGTATGAGCTATATTTCAAGGGCTCAGTGGCCACATGTGGTTAGTGACTATCATGTTGAACTGTGCAGATAGAAACCATCCCCATCTTCACTGAAAGCTGTATTAGATAACACTTAGTGGAGAGTTTTACGCAGGAGAGTGACACAATCTGACATATTTTTAAAACCACCAGGAGAGGCCAAAGCTATTAATAGAAAGAGGGGATAAATGTCCCTAGAGGACTCGGCCAGTCCATAATGGCCCCACTGCTTCCGTAGGCTATAGATTTAAATATGACTTATGACAGACTCAGATCTGTCTGATAAAGTCCTCATAAATACCAGTAAGTGGGCACCCTAGTGGATTTTCAACAACAACAAAAACAAAACACTGAGTAAATAACAGAGAATGGTTCAGAAAGGGTAAGGCATTAAACCAAGGAACTTATTACCAGGCTATAACAGACAAGGCAAGAATCATCTCTGGCAGTAGAACTGGAGAGATTTAGGAAATGAATCAGTGGTAAAGCAAACAGAACTTGCTAGTGGATGATATGTGGAAAATGAGCGACGTGAAATCAAGATTTACATCTAGAATGATGGAATTGATGCAAATTATTGAAATAGTTAAGACTATGGAAGAAATGGATTGAGGAGGAAAAAATCAATACATCTTTTAGAAATAGATAAGCTTTGAGATGGTTGTAAATTATGAAGTGGAAATGTCAAATATGTTTGGAAATGCAAGAGTCTGGAACCCTAGGGAGAGAACAAGGCTGGATACATGTATTTGGGAATTGACAGAGGCTAGTGTATCTACGTCATTCTTTGAGGCCACCCAACATCTGGGACCCCTACTATGTTTAGGAATTTCCTCGCAATACAAATCTGAGTAGGAGTCAGATATCACCTTTCAATAGAAAAACTGGAAATAGTAAATTCTTGCTTTCTCAGCCTGCCTTACAGAAATTGAATTTACTAATCAGATAGACCCATTCTAGACTTTTTAAAAAAACTTTATTATTTATTTATTTATTTATTTGAGAGAGAGAGAGAGAGAGAAAGCACAAGCAGGGGGAGTAACAGAGGCAGAGGTAGCATCAGGCTCCCTCCGTACCCCCACCCCGACATGAGGGCTCAATTCCAGGACCCTGGGATCATGACCTGAGCCAAAGGCAGATGCCTAACTGACCAAGCTACCCAGTTCCCCCCGCACCCCCATTCCATACTTTAATCCAGAAAGTCAAAACTCAAAGAAGCAGGTAATAAGTGAAACCGATTCTGGCAAGGGTAGCAGCAGCAGAAAGTGCCATGTCCACTTTCCAAAAGTGACAGGGTTTCAGAAGCACTTTTGAGAGTCAACGAGATAAGGACTACCTCATACTATTAGTTTAGGGTGGAACACTGGCAAGAAGCTAAGAAAACTATACAAAAATCATTTTACTATTATCTTTGCTTTTTTTACATTGTAAAAAATTTTAATGAACACCAAGAAAAAAAAATCTGCTAAATTGAGGTCATATTGCAATTTATCTGATTTATTTTAATAAGATTGAATCAGGCACTATATTTGTAAAAATAAACAATGAAACTAAAGCCATCTTAAAAACACGTTTTAAGTCACAAAAAAGAGAAAAGATAACTAAAGATGAAGATAAAATAAGTCTACAATAATATTAAAATTCTTAGAAAACTTCCAATCGAACTAAAATCATATGTCTGCTTCACTGACAATTCAAATAGGTATTTGGATACATAAAGAATTTAATAAATAGTAGTATGATCTAATTAATAACACATGGATATTTCAGTTAATATTCAAAATAAAATAATTTTAAAATACCTTTTCCCACTTATACTACAGAAAATCTAAAAATTATAATGTTATAATAAAAACAATACCTCATTTAGGTCAGCCATATAGGTTCATCTGCTGCAAAAGTTCAGTTGTAACACAACACTGTGTTAATGAAAGAAGACTCAGGCTTCATTTGTCTTATCAAGAAACTAATACTAATAATAAATGTGCATGTCTATTAAATCATGAGAACTATAGAGGATTTAGTTTAGAAATTTAAGGAAAAGGTTTTATTCATTGTATACATACAAGTGTATTTTTTAGTAACATTGAGGGCTGTTAAAATGGAACCAACAATATTTACCTTTGAATACCATGTTATTAAAATTATCAAAATTAAAATCACTGACTAGGGAAATTTAGTGAAAGCAAAACCTAGCAGAACTCATTTTCTAAGCAATTCTCTTGATACACAACACTGAATAAGGAAAGTTTTCAATTTCAATATTTTATTTAAGATCAAGATGGCATTTTTGTAATCAATTGAGAACAAGATAAACTCAAATGGAATTTACTGATACATTCCTAAATAAATATTGGAATTGTGTTGAGGAGAATCAGCTATTGTTGAAATATACTATCAATAAATTTATCTGGACATAAAAACCAAATGGCTGCTCAGAGAAATTATGGACTTTGAGGAGGCGATTTTCGTTTTTTGGGTTTTTTTTTATTTAAGACTTTGTTCAATGAGGGGTACCTAGCTGGCTTGGTTAGGAGAGCATGTGATTTTTGGTCTCAGGGTTGTAATTTCAAGCCCAACATCGAGGTTAGAGATTACTTAAAAATAAAATAAAACTTTTTAAAAAAAGGAATTTGTTGGATGAAGTAAACAGCAGATACAGATATAGACAGAGAGAGAATTAGTGACCAGAAGAGACATTAAATAGAAATGGAGTAAAAGTGTCCATTTTTAAATCATATCGGATTTAAAAATCAGTATCTATACACTGCTTTAAAAAGATACATACTTTAAAAGGATGTATACTTACAATGGAATATTACTCAGTCATTAGAAGTGACAAATTCCCACCATTTGCTTCGATGTGGATGGAACTGGAGGGTATTATGCTGAGTGAAATAAGTCAATCGTAGAAGGACAAACATTATATGGTCTCATTCATTTAGGGAATATAAAAAATAGTGAAAAAGAATAAAGGGGAAAGGAGAAAAAATGAGTGGGAAATATCAGAAAGGGAGACAGAACATGAGAGACTCCTAACTCTGGGAAACAAACAAGTGGTGGTGGAAAGGGAGGTGGGGGCGGGGGGGTGACTGGGTGACGGGCACTGAGGGGGGCACTTGATGGGATGAGCACTGGGTGTTATCCTATATGTTGGCAAATTGAACTCCAATAAAATAAATAAATAAATAAATAAACAAATAATAAAAGGATGTATACACACTGAATGGAAAAGAATGAAAAAAGACATATTATGCATACCAAAATAGAGTTCATATAGTTTTATTAACATAAGGCAACAAATATTGGCTAAAAAGCATTATTAGAAATAAGGGGTATTTCATAAAAATAAAAGGTTTAATTTACAGAAACATAAAGAGTCAAAGTATATAAAAATATAAGGCAAATGCATAAAAATAAAAGAAAAATCTGACAGCAACAAAGGGGAATAGCCAAATCTATAATTATAGTGGAAGGTTTTACTGTATTTATTTCAGTCATTGATTTTATAAGCAGATTAAAAATATAAAAGGATATAGAAGATTTGAAGAACACAATAAACAAACTTGAGCTATTTAGCAAATGACAGATGTATTCCTTTCAAGCTTTTTCTTTTTCTTTAATATATTTATTTATTTATTCATGAAAGAGAGAGAGAGAAAGAGAGGCAGAGACACAGGCAGAGGGAGAAGCAGGCTCCAGGCAGGGAGCCTGACATGGGACTCGTTCCCGTGTCTCCAGAATCAGGCCCTGGGCTGAAGGCGGCACTAAACCACTGAGCCACCTGGGCTGCCCTCAAGCTTTTTCTATGAAGCCAAGCCTACTCTTGATTGTAGAAGGAGCTTTTAAACAGGTTTGAGCAAGGCTAATGGACCCAGAGCAACAGACAGGCTGAATACAGTCAGGTTCATCAGGCAACACACCTCAAAATATCCATGGGTCAAAGACTACTGACAGTGGACTGACAACCATGCACAGTTACCAAAAAAAAATTCCATGCATCCCAATACCTCCTTACTTCCCCCTTTAAAAACAGCCCATACCCACTGCCTCATTGCAGACACTCTCCTTTGCTGTCCTGCCCACTACTCCCTTGCTTGTGGTATATTCAATAAACTTTTATCTCCTTTATTCCACCTCAGGTGAATTCTTTCACTGCCCACACCAAGAGCCCCCACCAAATTCTCACCCCACATTTGAGGGCCTCCATCAGATCATGAGATACACACTTATCTGACAAACATCATACAAATATATAAATATACATATATATACATACAAGCCATTTTCTCACTTTCATGAGTAAATAAAATATTCGCAAGTTAAAGACAGAAATAAATTAAAAGCCTAAAATATCAAGACATTTAAAATGGGCTTAGACAAAATAATTAAATAAAATAGGCTTATTTTAGGAATGCAAGTCTAGTTAAACTTTCAAAAATCAACCAACCCCAAAATATTCTTGAAAATGTACAAACTTGGAAAACATGCTTCCTGGTTGTAAAACCTACCACAAAGTTACTTAAGACAGTACAGTACTAGCATGATGATAAACAGATAGACCAAAGGAATAGATCTGAGAGTCCAGAACTCTTACATTTATGGTTAGTTGATTTTTCACAGAGGGGCCAAAACAATTCAATTGAAAAAGAACAGTCTTTCCAAGAAATAGTACTATAACAACTAGATATCCAGGTATAAGAGAATGAAGTTGGGCCCCTACCTCACCCCATACATAAAAATAACTCAAAATGGGTCAAAGACTAAAATGTTGTAATCAAAATGGTAAAAACTCTTAAAAGAAAGCAAAAGACTTTCTTTTAAGCATCCACTTCATGACCTTGAGTTATGCTATGGTTTCTTAAATACAAAGCCAAAACTAAAAGCAACAACAAGAAGATAAATTGGACTTCACCAAAATTAAAAACTTACAACTACAAATAATATCATCAAGAAAGTGAAGGCAAACCAAAGAAGGGGACACAATATTCGCAAATTATGTCTGACAAAAAAACTGATATCCAAAATATATGAAGAATTACAACTGAATACTATAAAGACAACCCAATTGAAAAATGGGCAAAAGATTTGAATACAGTTTCTTCAGAAAAGGTATATTCATGGCCCATAAGCACACAAAAAGATGTTCAACACCATTAATAGTAAGGAAACTGCAAATCAAAACCACAATAAGACAAATAAGACACTTCACACTCATCAGGATGGCTAAAAGGAAAACAATAGATAATAACAAGTGCTGACAAAAGAGAAAATGGAACCCCAAACACTGCTTGTGGAAATGTATAAAAGTGTAGCACTGTGAAAAACAGTCTGGCAGCTTATCAAAATGTTAAACATAATTACCATAAGACCTGGAAATTCTACCTCTAGGTACACACTGAAAAGAAACGAAAACACACATGTGCAAAAAAGATTGCACACCAATTTTCATAGCAGTATTATTCATAAAAGTTAAAACGGGAAACAAACAAAATGACCATCAACTGATAAACTGATAAAAAAAATACAGTATATCCATACAATGTAGTATTATTTGACTATGAAAAGCAATGAAGTACCAATACATGCTATAATTTGGATGAACTCTGAAAACACTACACTAATGACAGAAGCCAATCACAATGAACCACATACTCTGTAATTACATTTATATGAAACGTCCAGACTAGGCAAATTTACATAGACATAAAGTAAATGAGTAGTTGCCTAGGGCTAGAGTTGGCATAGTGGTTGGGAAGAGAAGGGTGGCAAAGAACAGAGAGCAACTGCTAATGAGTACTGAGTTTCTTTTTAGAGTGATGAAAATGTTCTAAAATTAGACTGTTGATGATGGTTCCAAAACTCTATGAATATATCAAAACTCACAGAATTGCAAAATAAGTGAATTTTACAATATGCGAATTACATCTCAATTAAGCTGTTAAAAAATGCACTGTGAAAAAAGCTCAATCAATGTAATTCTCAAAAATAACAAAATAAAGAAGTTGTATAGTCATCTCAACAGTGGGGAAAAAAGCATTTGATAAAATTCAAAATTCATTTAGAACAAAAGTCACCTGACATAGGAAAAATTGGATAGAACTTCCTTCATATGATAAAAGTTTTCACCAAAATCCTTCAGTAAACATGATACTTAAGGTAAAATGTTGAAAGCTTTCCCTGCAAGATCATAAAGGACACATATATGCCTATTATTCCCAATTTTATTTAATAGTGGAATCACCTCAGGTGAGTAAGACAAAAGGAAAAGGAGAAAGAAATAAGAGAAAAAAAATCAAAATTTGGTTCCAGTCCAAGACAGCAACATAGGAAGATCCTGAACTCACTTTCTCCATGGATGCACCAATTCTACACCTATTTACTACAGAACAATTCCTCCTGAAGAAGAGCGGAGGTCTGTCTGAACAACTTCTATAAAACAAAAGACAGACCACATAGAGAAAGGCAAGAGGGAATGAAGACATGGTAACAAAGGAAACCTCACCTCCAACTGTGCAATCCACAGTGTGAAGGGATAATACTGAGGGACATAGAGCAGATTCTTCTACCTTGGGGCAAATATGAGAGACTGGCAATCCTCACATTTACACACATCCTCCAGATGGTATAGATGGCAGTAGGGTCCAGGCACAATAGCCAGGTTACCACATCAGTGACCACTGGGTAACCTGGCCCACACCAGTTCCAGATGCCCAGGACATAGAAGAACTGTCAGGTTTGAAAGAAAAGCTAATTTGTAAAATATCCAGTCATAGAACTCCATCAAATAGCAGGGGAGCTGCAGGAACTCTCTCCAGGTTGAAGGGGCTAAAAAGCCTTACAATTTACATTCAGTATCCACCTTGACAGTGCAAACAGGAACAGGGTCTGGGCAGCCTAGGAAGCCTATTTCCTCATTGAGCCATGGGTCCCTAGCCCATACCAGCTCCAGCCATTCCACCAACAGACCCAGAACAGCACACACTTCTGGTCAGCAATTGGTTACAATTCCAGCTGTACTGCCAAGGTGATACAGGCCCAAAGCACCCCAGGTCCATGCCACTTTGGCTCTAGACAGCTTGCTAAGGCATTTCTGGTACAGAGTGCTCCAGGACCTCCTGGTTCGCAACTGCTTAGGCTCCATCTGTCCATCCAAGGCAACACCTCCATAGAGTGTCCCATGCCCATATCAGTTTTACCTACCTGCCAAGGATACCCTCTACATGGAATGCTGCAGGACACCACTGTCCCCACCCCCCAAAGTTCCAGCCACCTTGCCAGGGCACCCCTTGCATGAGCACACCAGGACATTCCAGCCTCCACCAGTCTTAGCTCCAGTCACCCTACCAGGGAACTTCTTGTGCTGTGCATCTGAGGACATCTTGGCTTGCATCCACTTCAGCTTCAACTGTCCACCCAGGGTACAATCTACATGGAGAGACTTGGGTAATGCCCCAGCCCATACACACTTCTACTATAGCTATCCAGCCAGGGTGTCCCTGCCTGTAGCACAAAGGACACCCTCACCTATACTCTGCCTCAGCTCCAGCTGTCACACCAGGACACCCCACCCCCACCCCCATCCTGCAAGCCCTGGGATACCCTGGTTTCCACCCACTTCAACTTCAGCTAACCTGCCAGAGTGTCCTTTGTGCAGAAAACCCAGGACTGCACTAGCCCACAACCACATCAGCTTTAGCTGTCCTACCAAGACACCCTCTGCACAGAGTCCCAGGACACATTGGAGAGCATGCATTTCAACTTTAGCTTTCCTGCCAAGGTACCCTCTACACAAGGAGCCCTGAGACCACTAATGTATGCCTACTTCAACTTGGGTCATCATATCAGGTCAGCACTAGTACAAAGTATCCCAGGAAACCCAGCCCACCCCAGATACAACTCTAGCCAACTAGGCACACACAGTGTACAGGGGACAACTGTGTGTGTGTGTGTGTGTGTGTGTGTGTGTGTGTGTGTGTGTATGTAACCATTCTTTCAAATTTAGAAGAATCAGTTGTTCCACCTAATTCATAGAAACAAATACAGAAAGTCAAGCAAAATGAGACAGAGAAATATGCTCCAACGGAAACAAAACTCCAGAAAAAGAACTAAATGAAACAGAGACACAGCAATATGTTTGATAAAAGTTTAAAGTAATGATCATAAAAATGCTTAGCAGATGAAAGACTAGAAAAATTTATGAGATTTTCAACAAGGAGATAGGAAACATAAAAAAACCAATCAGAGTTGAGGAATAAGGTAAGTGAAATAAATATAACACTAGAAAAAATCAACAATACAATGGAGGATGCAGAAGAACAGATTAATGATCGGGAAGACAGGGTTTTGGAAAGTACCTGAGCTGAACAGGAAAAAAAAAATTTTTTTTTAATAAATGAGGATAAGATAAAGGAACTCTTAGACAAGATCAAATGAATATGCAAATTATAGGGGCCCCAGAAGAAGAAGAAAGAAAAAGGCAGATAAATTCTTTGAAAAAATAATAGATGAAAATGTCCCTAACCTGGGAAGGAATTGACATCACAGTTCAGGAAGCAAAGAGAGTTCCAAAAGAGGTAGCCAAGAAGGGACACACCATGACACATAATAATTAAAATGTCAAAGATTAAAGATAAAGAGAGAATTTTAAAATCAGCAAGAAGTAAAAAGTTAGATACAGGGGAAACACCGTAAGGCTGTCAGCTGATTTCTCAGGAGAACCTTTACAGGCCAGAAATGAATGGCGTAATATATTCAAAGTGCTGAAAGGAAAAAAATCTAAAATCAAGGAGTCTACCCAGGATATTCATCATTCAGAATTGAAGGAGAGAGAGTTCCCAGGTAAACAAAAGTTAAAGGAGGATATCACCACTAAAGCATCTTTACAAGAAATCTTACAGGGAATTTTTTAAGTGTAAAGTAAAAGTTCATAATTAGAAGAAAATTATGAATAAAAATACAGAAAATAAGGTGCACCTGGGTAGCTCAGTCTGTTAAGCATCTGACTCTTGGTTTGTTCAGGTCATGATCTCAGAGTCCTAAGATCAAGTGCCTGACCGGGTTCCATGCTGGGTTTGGAGCCTGCTTAAGATTCTCTCTTTCCCTCTCCCTCAGCCCCTTCCCCGCCACTTGTGTACATGAACTCCCTCACTTTCTCTCTTTCTAAAAATATGTAAAATATGACATCATATATATAAAACATGGGGTGAGTAAAAAGAAATTCTTTTAGGACTTCCAATGTATTCAAATTTAAGTGACCATCAACTTAATACAGACTGCTATATGAGTAGAATACTATATATGAACCTCATGTAACCACAAACACAACACTTAGAATAAATACATAATAAAGAGAAAGAAAACCAAGCATAACACTACAAAAAGTGGGGCATCTGGGTGGTTCAGTTGTTTAAGCGTCTGCCTTCAGGTCAGGTCATGATCCCAGAGTCCTAGGATAAAGCCCCACATCAGGCTCCCTGCTCAGCGGAGAGCCTGCTTCTCCCTCTCCCTCTGCCATTCCCCCCCACCACTTGTGCTCTCCCTCTTACTCTCTATCTCAAATAAATAAATAAAACTTCTAAAAAATAAAAACACTATAGAAAGTAATCAACCACAAGGAAAGAGAGTAACAGAAGAAAAAAGGACAGAGAAGACCCACAAAAACAACTACAAACAATTAACAATAGTGATAGACACATACCCATCAATAATTACTTTAAATGTAAATGGACTAAATGATCTAATCAAAAGACGGGTGTGTGTGTATGTGTAAGTTTAAAAAAAAAGAGAGAGATTCATCTACATGCTACCCATAAGACTCCCCTCAGACCTAAAAATCTCACAGAAAATAACAGTTAAAGGAAGGAAAAAGATATTCCATGCAAATGAAGTAGCAATACTCATATCAGACCAAACAGACTTTAAAACTAAGAATATAGCAAGAGACAAGGAAAGACACTACATAATGGTAAAGGAGACAATTCAAAGGGGATATAACAATTGTAAACATCTATGCATCTAATGATGGAGCACTAAAACACAAAACACAAAAGTTAATACCAGATAAAAGGAGAAATCAACAGTAATACAATGATATTAGGATACTTTAACACCTCAGTTACATCAATGGATAGTTCATCCAAGCAGAAAACCAACAAGAAAACACCATCTTTGAATGACACATCAGATCAGAAGGACTTAACAGATATGTTCTGAATATCTGAGCGCAAAACAGCAAAATACACATTTTTTTTTCAAGTGCACAGGGAACATTCTCCAGGATAGATCCCATCTTAGGCCACAAAACAAGTCTCAATAAATTTAAGAACTCTGAAATCTGACCATAACAGTATGAAATTAGAAATCAATCAGAAGAAAAAACTGGAAAAAACACAAAACTGGGAGCTAAGATATGCCAATAAGTCACCAAAGAAATCAAAGAGGAAACTGAAAAATACATGGAGATAAATGAAAATAAAAACACAATGGTCCAAAATCTTTGGGATACAGCAAAAACAGTTCCAGAAGGGAAATTTTTAGTGATACAGGCCTACCTTAAGAAACAAAACAAATCTCAAATAAACAATCTAACGTTACAAACTAAATGAACTAGGAAAAGAAGAACTAACAAAGTTAGTAGGAGAAAGGAATTAATAAAGATCAGAATAAAAACAAATGAAACATACACTAAAAACAAATTAAAAAAAACAATGAAACTAAGAGCAAAAATATATTTTTATATATATTTTTTCAGAGCAAAATATATTTTTTCATATATGTATTTTTTCATATATATACATGAATATATATATTCATGTGTATATATGAGAAACTAAGAGCTGGTTCTTAGAAAAGATAAACAAAATTGATAAACCTTTAGCCAGATTCACCAAAAAAAAAAAAAAAATCAAATTGGAGAAAAATAAAATTAGAAATGAAAGAAAAGGGATCCCTGGGTAGTGCAGCGGTTTGGCGCCTGCTTTTGGCCCAGGGCGCGATCCTGGAGACCCGGGATCGAATCCCACGTCGGGCTCCTGGTGCATGGAGCCTGCTTCTCCCTCTGCCTATGTCTCTGCCTCTCTCTCTCTCTCTCTCTCTCTGTGACTATCATAAATAAATAAAAATTAAAAAAAATAAAAATAAAAAAAAGAAACGAAAGAGAAGTAACATTCAACACTACAGAAATACAAAGAATTATTATTATTATTATTATTATTATTTTAGAAATACAAAGACTTAAATACAAAGAATAAAAAATTATATGTCAACAAAGTGGACAACCTAGAAGAAATGGAAAATTCCTAGATATACAATCTCCCTAAACTGAATCAGGAAGAAATAGAAAATCTGAATAGACTAGTTTCAATAGTAAGAAGATGAAATTGGTAATCAAAAAGCTCCCAACAAACAAAAGTCCAGCTTCACGGGCAAATTTTACCAAACATTTAAAGGAGAATGAAGACTTATTCTCCTCAAACTGGTCCAAAAATTAAACAGAAAAAAAAAACCCCTCCAAATCCATTTTTATGAGGTCAGCATTACCCCGATACTAGACAAAGACACTACTAAAAAAAGAAAACTACTATATCCCTGAACACAGGTGTAAAAATCCTCAACAAAATATTAGCAAGCTACATTCAACAATATATTAAAAGGATCAATCAGCACAATCAAGTGAGATTTATTCCAGGGATATAGTAATAGTTCAATATTAACAAGTTAGTGTGATATGCCACAATCAACAAAATTAAGGATAAAAATCATCTGATCATCTCAATAGATGCAGAAAAAGCATTTCACAAAATTCAACATCTGTTCATGATAAAAACTCTCAAATTAGGCTTATAGGGAACATACCCAAACATTATAAATGCCACATATGGAAAATCCATAGATAACATCATACTCAATGGTGAAAAACTAATCAGGAACAAGACAAGCATGTCTACTCTTACCACTTTTATTCAACATAATATTGAAAATTCCAGCCACAGCAATCAGAGAAGAAAAAAAAATAAAATGTATTCAAATTACTAAGAAAGAAGTTAACCTGTCACTATGTATAGATGACCTGATACCACATACAGAAAATTCTAAAGACTCCAGGAGCACCTAGATAGCTTGGTAGTTAAGTGTCTAGCTTTGGCTCAGGTCATGATATCAGAGTCCTGGGATCGAGACCTGGGTGGGTTGGGCTCTGCACTCAGCAGGAAATCTGCTTGACCCTCTCCCTCTGCCCCTCATCCCACTCATGCTCTCCTTCTCAATAAGTAAAATCTTTAAAGAAAGAATACTCTAAAGACTCCACATAAAACTATTAAAAGTAATACAATGAGGGATCCCTGGGTGGCGCAGCGGTTTGGCGCCTGCCTTTGGCCCAGGGCGCGATCCTGGAGATCCGGGATCGAGTCCCACGTCGGGCTCCCGGTGCATGGAGCCTGCTTCTCCCTCTGCCTGTGTCTCTGCCTCTCTCTCTCTCTCTCTCTCTGTGACTATCATAAATAAATAAAAATTAAAAAAAAAAAAGTAATACAATGAATTCAGTAAACTTAAAGGATACAAAATTAACACATATACATCAGTTGTATTTCTATACACTACTAACAAAGTAGCAGAAAGAAAATTAAAAAACAAGTCCATTTATACCCGAAGTGTTCATCAATAGATGAATGAATAAATAAGTCGAGGGATATATACAATGCAATATTACTTAGTCATAAAAAGGGTAAGATCTTGCCTTTGCAAGAACATGGTGAACCAAGAAAGTATTACGCTAGGTGAAATAAGTCAAAGAAAAATACCATATGATTTCACTTGTTTGTGGAATCTAAAAAAACAAAACAAATGAAAAAGCAAAGAAACCAAACAAAAAGCAGAAGCAGATCCATAAATAGAACAGACCAATGGATACGGTAGGGAGTATAGGGTGAGAAGGGGAAGGCAGAGGCAAAATGGGTGAAGGAGAGTGGGAAAAACAAGTTTCTAGTTAGAGAACAAATAAGTCACAGGGATAAAAGGTACAGCATAAGGAATACAGTCAATAGTATTATAATTAAAGTTGCATGATCACAGATGGCAGCTACACTTGTGATGAGCATAGCATAATGTATGGACTTGTCAAATCATTTTACCGTATGTTCAAAACCAACATGACATTATGCGTCAACTATACTTCCATTAAAAATTAAAAAATTAGGCCATAGTGACTTCTTGCAAGATACATCCACGAAGGCAAAAGAAACAAAAGCAAAAATGAACTATTGGGACTTCATCAAGATAAGAAGCTTTTGCACAGCAAAGGATACAGTCAACAAAACTCAAAGACAACCTACAGAATGGGAGAAGATATTTGCAAATGACGTATCAGATAAAGGGCTAGTTTCCAAGATCTAGAAAGAACTTATTAAACTCAACACCAAAGAAACAAACAATCCAATCATGAAATGGGCAAAAGACATGAACAGAAATCTCACAGAGGAAGACATAGACATGGCCAACATGCACATGGGAAAATGCTCTGCATCACTTGCCATCAGGGAAATACAAATCAAAACTACAATGAGATACCACCTCACACCAGTGAGAATGGGGAAAATTAACAAGGCAGGAAACAACAAATGTTGGAGAGGATGCGGAGAAAAGGGAACCCTCTTACACTGTTGGTGGGAATGTGAACTGGTGCAGCCACTCTGGAAAACTGTGTGGAGGTTCCTCAAAGAGTTAAAAATAGACCTGCCCTACGACCCAGCAATTGCACTGTTGGGGATTTACCCCAAAGATACAAATGCAATGAAACGTCGGGACACCTGCACCCCGATGTTTATAGCAGCAATGGCCACGATAGCCAAACTGTGGAAGGAGCCTCGGTGTCCAACGAAAGATGAATGGATAAAGAAGATGTGGTTTATGTATACAATGGAATATTACTCAGCTATTAGAAATGACAAATACCCACCATTTGCTTCAACGTGGATGGAACTGGAGGGTATTATGCTGAGTGAAGTAAGTCAGTCAGAGAAGGACAAACATTATATGTTCTCATTCATTTGGGGAATATAAATAATAGTGAAAGGGAATATAAGGGAAGGGAGAAGAAATGTGTGGGAAGTGTCAGAAAGGGAGACAGAACGTAAAGACTGCTAACTCTGGGAAACGAACTAGGGGTGGTGGAAGGGGAGGAGGGCGGGGGGTGGAAGTGAATGGGTGACGGGCACTGGGTGTTATTCTGTATGTTAGTAAATTGAACACCAATAAAAAATAAATTAAAAAAAAAAAATAAAATAAATAAATAAAATGTAGAACAAGGTATTCACAGACTAAAAAAAAAAATTAAAAAATTAAAAAATTAAAATATAACAAATGACATAGCAGGATTATATACACAGAACAAAAATAATTTCTATATAACCAGCAGGTTTGGGATCCCTGGGTGGCGCAGCGGTTTAGCGCCTGCCTTTGGCCCAGGGCGCGATCCTGGAGACCCGGGATCGAATCCCACGTCAGGCTCCCGGTGCACGGAGCCTGCTTCTCCCTCTGCCTATGTCTCTGCCCCTCTCTCTCTCTCTCTCTCTGTGACTATCATAAATAAATAAAAAATTTAAAAAAAACCAGCAGGTTTATAAGCAAATTTAGTATGGTTAATGAATACATAATCAATATACAGAACCAACTGTGTTCCTCTATACAGACAAAAAGCAGAAAATAAAATTTTAAACTAAAACTATTCTCAAGAGCATCAAAAAATTCAATCTTAGAAATAAATCTAATAAAAAGAAGTGCAAGAATTGTAAACAGAAAAATTATAAGAGTTTTTTTAGTAAAATTAAATAAGACATAAAGAAGTGACAACCCTGTTAATAGACTGGAACTGATTATAATATAAACAAACTCTTGAGATGATGTGACATGTCACTGAAACAACAAGAACATCACCAAAAACAGGTCCAGGTATTAATTCTGAAGGTGAGGAAGGAACAAGTATTTTTTGAGTGTCTATCATATAATAGTGTCCTCTTTGTGCCAAGAACTTGAACATAAACTGTCTCAATCTTCCTAAGAACTCTATGATACAAGTACTAATTCTTTACTAATGAGGAAACTATGACACAGTAGGTGAGAAAGCCAAGATTCAAATGTAAGATGGTATGGCTACAAAGCCTAAAAAGAAGTAAATCTTCATCCCAAAGAATTAAAACCCAAACAAAAAAATGAAACAAACAAGGACACCTGGGGTTAAGTCCAGTTGATTAAGCATCTGCCTTCTGCTCAGGTCATGATCTCTGGGCCCTGGGATTGAACTCCGCATCCAGCTCCCCACTCAGCAAGGTGTCAGCTTGACTCTATGCCCCCTCCCTATTTGTGTGCTCTCTTGCTCTCTGTCTCAAATAAATAAAATCTTTAAAACAAACAAACAAATCCTGTTTTGATGTAAGCTCCTAGGAAAATGGGGTATACAATCCCTGTGAAAAAATGGTTTGAGTATTTCTTAAATAACTAAACATGTTATACAAGTTTCCCAGGGTATACAAGGTTAATTGTATCCCAGGGTATACAATCCCTGGGAAAAATGGTTTGAGTATTTCTTTTTTTTTTTTTTTAAGATTTTATTTATTTATTCATAGAGACACAGAGAGAGGCAGAGACACAGGCAGAGGGAGAAGCAGGCTCCATGCAGAGAGCCCAACGTGGGACTAGATCCAGGATCCCCAGGATCACACCCTGGGCTGCAGGCAGCAATAAACCACTGCACCACTGCTGCCAGGTTTGAGTATTTCTTAAATAACTAAACATGTAACTACCATCAGACCTAGCAGTCTAATGGGCATCTCAAATTTAACACAACGAAAACTGAATTCTAGATCTTTCTCTCAAACCCTAATCCATCCACAACTTCCCCGTTGCATCTTTCCAGTTGTTCATACCAATTCCTTGACTACACTCAGTGTCCCTCATCCTGCATGTCCAGTCCATTAGCAACTCCCCTTATGTTCAAAATATACCCCAAATCCCACCATTCCCTACCACTTCCAAATCCACTTGCCTGAATTGAGCCACTATCATTTCTAGTCTGAATTTCTGCCAAGTATTTGATATCCCATCTCCCACCTCCCTCTCTATATTCTCCTCTCAATGTAGCAGTCAGTGAGATATTTTGAAAAAGTCTGATCATAACATTCCTCAGAACTTCTCAGTGGTTCTCAGTTTTACTCAGATAAAAGCTCTATCAGTGGTTTATAAGCCCTTGTACAATCTGCTCCACTTCAATTACCATCCCACCTCACTTTTTCTTCTCTATCACAATAATGTCCTTACATATTCCTGTTTTGGACTCTGCACTAGCAGGGCACCTGCTTATACTACTCTTCCCATAATTATCTATATAGCTATTTCTCTTGATTCCTTTAAGAGTCTTTTCTGAAATGTCAAATTTTCAATGAAATCTTGACTATCTTATTTAGAATTTCAACTTTTGTGCTTGCTTCAGCAGCACATATACTAAAATTGGAACAATACAGAGATTAGCATGGTCTATGTGCATGGATGACCCACAAATTCATGAAGTCTTACATATTTTTGAGGGAAAATATTTTAAAGCAAATGTGGCAAAATGTTAACAATATGTGATTCTGGGTCAAGGGCATATGGGAGTTTTTGGCACTATTCTCGTGACTTTCTGTATGTCCTAAACTATTTCAGAATAAAAGTTTAAAATTTTAAAAACAAAAAACAAATAATAATTGCAATTCCTTATTATCTCTTCCTTACTCTACGTTTTCTTTCTTGACACTTACTACCTTGCAAAAACACTACATAATTTAGTTTTCTACTGTGATTTTTGTTTGTCTTTCCCCACTAGGGTAAAAGCTCCAAAAGGACAAAGATTCTTGTCTGTTTTGTTTCCTGGTATATTCCACACACCTAGAGCAGTGCCTGGCCCTTAGCACTCACTACTATTTGTTATATTCAAGTTTCAAAGCACAGGGACACCATGATTAGTGAGTCTAGAGGTAGAGTAACTGATAGAGATGAGAAGGTATAAAGTGGGACCATAGGAGTGCATGGCTGAACTAGTGTGAAAATAAAATTCACAGGAGACACAGCAGTCCAGGAACTAAGGAACTAGCATGTTGTGTCAACTGGGCTATACATTCAAAGGTAGAAGTAATCCTAAGTAGACAGAAAGACAGTCAAATTCAAGTTATAGCAAGGAAATTTGGTATACAGTTTGCATAGTGATTAAGATTAGAGAGGGGGTTGTTTATTAAATACAGATTAAGGTTCCCTATTAGGATGTTAGGGCATTAGAACACTCTAAAGAGTTCTAAGATAGAAAGGATGCTTACATATGGAAAATTCTTCCTAATACAGAATATCAATCAAATCTTCTATTGAATTTCAGATCAAATTCAGTTCATCCAGATAACTAAATTTCATAAATTCATCTTAGTAAAACAAAAATGGTCAGTGGAAATGGTTCCAAGTAGTAGAGCAATTTGGCTACATAGATACAACCAGTAAATGTTGTGACAATGAAATATCTTTCTTTTTTTTAAGATTTTATTTATTCAAGAGAGACACAGAGAGAGAGAGAGAGAGAGAGAGGCAGAGACAGAGGCAGAGGCAGAGGGAGAAGCAGGCTCCATGCAGGAAGCCCGACGTGGGACTTGATCCCGGGTCTCCAGGATCACGCCCTGTGCTGCAGGCGGCGCCAAACCGCTGTGCCACCGGGGCTGCCCATACAATGAAATATCTTAATAAATCTTGGTGGACCTATGATAAAAGATCTGATTACTCATTCCTCCTCTCCTCCCACCCCAATAAGAACAGGAGACAGGTGGATAGAGTAAAGGGAAGAAGACTAGAAGCCAGTAACCTCAGTAAATACCTCTCTCAAGTAGGGAAGAAACCATGTAGTAACATAATTAATTCCAAGTTCCTTACTGAAATATAAATTTGGCTTGAAAAATTGCCCATTTCTGCAAGTGGTTAGTAAGGAGGTCTACTGGAACGCTCTGCTTTACAGTATATAGTTTCCAGAAATCACAGATTCACAAACAAAAGTTTGTCATTACAAGTTTCAAAAGGTAGTCAATGAAGAGGTCTACTTATCTACTCAAATATTTTCAAAGTGATTATACACAAATTCATATATTCAATTACAGAAACTCTTCAGATTTGATCAGGACTTGAAAATGTATCTATTTCACATTTTAACATACTCAAGGCTTTCATAATAGTATACATTCTCTTTATATTTATATCTGATGTAGCTATATTTAAAAATTGTCAGTTAAGTTACAACTTAAATAAATGGAAATAGTATTTGTCAATAAAACTGAATATTCTAAAATGATAATACATTTATTTCAGTACATTATAGAATTATATAATATTTTTAAAATAATTTATGGGGCTTTAAAAACTTCCATATCTAATATCCAATTACTTTAAGAGCAAGGACAGTAGAACCTTTCATTCTATAGGCAACTTTTTCAGAATAATGATAAAATACCTCCCACTTATTGAGTGACCTCTCTGTGAGGACATTTTTTTAATCTCTTCTAATTCTCAAAACAACTCAACAAAGTATTATTATCCTCATATTAAGGTCAAGAAAATTGAGGTTCAGGAAAATAGATATGAAATAATTTCTTACCAGTTGGCAACTGGTTATATTAAGCTTGGAACTGTGATTGTTCAAATTTTAAGTCTATTTTGCCATCATACGACACTGCCTCTTAGAATCACTCACTCAAAAAATACTCTTTTAGTGCCCATTATGTACCAAGCAATGCAGAAAATGCTAGGTATACAAAGATGAATTTGTGCCATTGTAGCCTCACATCTTTGCCCAATCTAGGACAGAAATAAGAGTTCTAAACAAATAATTGCAGCACAATATAATAGTGCTATGAAAGCATATATATGAAAACCACATAATAATGGAAGTGTTTGCTCTGTGTAAGGTAGCAAGCAATCAAAGAAGGGTTCACTTAGAAAAAAATGCTTGATATATAAGAAAACTTAAATTATATAATTTTTTAAAGATTTATTTGAGGGGTAACTGGATGGCTCAGTCAGTTGAGCATCTGCCTCCAGCTCAGGTTGTAATCCCAGGGTCTTGAGATCAAGCATCCCAGGGTCTTGAGATCAAGCTCCGTGTGTGTGTGTGTGTGTGTGTGTGTGTGTGTGTGTGTGTGGAGGGGGGGGTCCCTGCTCAACAGGAAGTCTCCTTCTCCCTTTCCCTTTTTCTCTCCCTACCCATTTGTGTTCTCTCTCTCGAATTATTCAAATAAATAAAAAATTTTTAAATAAAAATAAAAAATAAAAGATTTATTTGAGAGAGAAAGAGAACTGGGGGAGGGGTGGAAGGGGAGCAAGATAGAACTCCCAGCAGATTCCACACTGACTGCAGAGCCAAATGCAGGGCTCAATCCTAGGATCCAGAGATTATGACCGGAGCCAAAATCAAGAGTTTCTGATGCCTAACCAACTGAACTACTCAGGTGCCCCTATATTAAATTAATACTGATGCAACTCTTAAATTGAAACTTGAAAGAAGAGCAAGGGTTCGCAGATGGACAATCAAGATAAGGATATTCTAGAGAAGAAGACGCCGTATTGCAAAAACACAAAGTTTCAGAAAATTCTAAGCAGTTTAGTATAGCTAAAAACTATGATGCTTGTGACAGGTGGTAAAGAAGTAATAACAGGTCAGGTCCGGGAGGTTCTCATATGCCATGTGGAAAAAAAAGTCTGGGCTTTATCCTGTAAGAAATCAGGGGACTTTCCTAGACTTTAATCAGGTCATTAGTTTACAAAGATTACTTTGTCAGATTGAGGGGAAGAGATGTGAGGGCAGGCACAAACTTTTAGAAGTCTACCACCACAAAGAGCCCAGAAATACGATTTTGAATTTCTTGGTTTCAGATTCCTATATTTAATTACCTACCTGACATTTTGGACATCTCACAGACATTTCTAGCCTAAATGTCCAAAATCAAAGTCTCATTTCTCTACCAAAGTTGTTTGCTCCCTGCCCAAACTGTCAGTAATAGTACAACCATGCAAGTTACTCAAACCAGCAATTTGGGTTCACTCTTGATTTTTCCCTCTTCTTTAGCCATCAAATTAAATCTATTTATTCCTAATTATTCCCAGGGCATATTTCAAATGCATCCATTTCTTTCCAGTTCCATTGCCATCCCAAGCTATCATTACTCAACTGGAATAGTACAATAGCTCCCAAATGGACTCCCCCACATTTTTCTTAATGTCAGCTGGTTTCCTTAAAGCACTTATTATTTACCAATTCCTCTTATCTATTTACTTGAATTTTGTCTTTCCCTCCTATTAGGATGCCTTCATAAAGCCAAGGACCGTAAACTGTCTTATTTTACTTCAGCATGCTAACATCAGCCAGGTCAATAAACAATATCAACAAAACTATCAGACAGTTACCATAGGCCAGGCACTATTCTATGTGTTTTACATATAGTAAGTCATTTCATCCTCACAACGACTTATGACGCAGTATTCTATCATCTTAATTTTATAGACAAGAAAACTAAGGCACAGATTGTTAACTAAACTGCACAAGGTCACACAACAAATTCATGGCAGAACCCAGATTCAAACCTAGGAAGCCTAGACTCCATTCTCTTGATTATAGCCAGGACTTTTCTTAGCAGATGCTCAATAAATATTTCTTGACCAAATAAATGAGAAGAGGAACAGGTTTAGGGGACATGTTGAGTTTGAAGTACTTAGAGAAGGCTATGCGGCACAGAGGGATAGTTATAATAAGCATGCAGAAATCATCAGCTTCTACTGGAAACAGCTTATAAAATGCAAGCCTCTTTATAATAAAAAGTGATCATATAATTTTTAAAAATTGAACATGCTTTTAAAATGTAAGCTTTTAGGTTCAATTCTGTAATAAAAACATGTTTGCACAAACCATAGAAGACCTCACCAAGCCTTGATTGCATCTGTGAAAAATTCTGTATTATTAATATGAAATGAAATACTTGTCTCTAAGTAACATTCAGTATCTATACAAATGTCAAACTTGTGCTTTATTAAAATATAGAAGTGCTGAGATGTACTTTTAATTTGACAAAATGATACCAAAATCCATCTTAAAAAAAATATAAGAAAATGTGAGAATATCTAAAATATCTAAAAAAGAAGAGTGGAAGCACACTTTACCTACTTGATATCAACAAATAGTCCAAAGTTAGAGAAATTAAGTTAATGTGTATTGTACAAGTCAAAGAACAATGAACAAAGAAATGAAAACAGGATCCTGAAGAGATATGTGTGCATCCATGTTGGCTGCAGCATTGTTAATAGCTAGGAGGTAGAAGCAATCTAAATGTCCATTGGCAGGTGAACAGATAAAATGTAGTATCCACATATACTATGGAATGGAATACTATTCAGCCTTAAAAAAGGAAATCCAGTCATATGCTACAACATGGATGAACCTTGAGGACATGATGTTAAGTCAAAGAAGGACCAACACTGCAGGATTCCACTCATACGAGATATCTAAAGTAGTCATAGTCGAACTCTCAAAAACAAAGTAGTATGGTAGATACCAAAGGCTGTGGGAGGAGGGAAAGGGGAATTGTACAAAACATACACTTTGTTTTGCAAGATGAAAAAGTTCCAGATATCTGTTAAATGACAAGCTAACATACACTCGATACTAGTGTATGATACACTTAAAAATGGTTGATTGTAAATTTTATGTTTTCTACCACAATCAAAAAGTTAGTCAGAAACAATGTAGATATCCATCACTAAGAATTGATTATGTTGGAGACAATGAAATACCAGATAGCAATAAAAAATGATATTTTAAAAAATGATATTAACACATACCCAGTCATATCCACAGCCTGTTGTTGAATTTTGTTTAAAAAAAAAAAAAAAAGGCTTACAAGAAAGCAAGGTAGTAATGATAGCATTTGGGCAAATGTCTGTACCTATACTAGAAGGATCTGTAAGGATATCCACCCCAATTTAATGTTGGGGTGGTATGTTATCCAGACATACCATACTGGTGGTATGCCATACTGGTGGTATGTCTGGATAACAGTATTAGAGATGACCTTTTTAATACTCTCCTGTGCTTTTAAACACGATTAGTATATATTCTGCATGTGACAAAGGATACTTCAAAAGAAGTGATTGCCACCAACAGTTCCAGAATTCTAGAATGGAATTTTACATTTCTCTCTCTCATGTGTCTACAGCACATACTGGGAAATAAATATTTGAGAGGCAAGATGAGTAGTGATTAAGAGATCAGAAATGAGACAGACCTGGATATGAATCTCAGCTACAAAATTACCTGATCAAGGCCTTAAATGGTCTTAATGAACGTCATTGAAGACCAATTTCTTCAACTATAAACCTCACATACCAATACTGGTAGATTGCTGCAAGAAAAATGACCTTAAAGCACTTAATATCCTTCCTGGCTGAGGAAACACTCAATAAAATGATGGCCACAATGACTATTTCTTGACTTGATTCACGCTGGAAAAACTCCCGACACAACAAAAAGAAAAACAAAACTAAACATCCTCTAAAAAAAAAAACTACACTGCAAAATTGTATTGAAAAACCCAACCGCATTAAGAAAGGAGATCTACGTTCTCTAGACCTGAAACTAATAAAATACTGTGTTAACAAACTCGAATTAAAATAAAGAATTTTTAAAAAAAAAGGAGGTAATGCTTTGACTGTTGGTCCCACAACACTGATGCTTTGGCCAAAAAAAAAAAGAATGGTAATGGGCCGTTTTTGAGTATGAATCCTGTGCCCTTGTGTTATCTCCCACCAACCAGTCTTTAGAAGAAGTGTGTTTGTAAATATGGAAGTCATTAAATCAGAACTTCTAAGCCCATTTTTGGTCAGACCGGCGACCTGAAGCCATGCTTCGTGCACGCAAAGCGGCTAAAAACCGTAGGGGCTCCCTCCACAAATGCAACGCAAGCTAAGCGTGAGCAAGTCAAAAGATAAGAAAAATGGGACTCTGGGATTGGAGACGAGGGACGGAGGAAGGCATTCCAGGCTGGAGAACTACGCGCCATCCCCTTTCACCCGCTCTTTCTTAAAACACAACTGCATGCCGTTCAACTTCGTTATCTGTCTCGAGAGAACCTACGGACTTGCCCGCCACGCCACCCTGAAAACCACACCTGGTGCGCTCGCCGCAGGGTCTCCAACTCCCGCCACAGGCTGGGCTGGCGTCCGCCCCAAGGCGGAAGTGACTTCAAAGGGACAAACTGAAAATAAGAGAGTTCAAACACCAAGAATCTAAAACCCCTGTGGCGTTCTGAGAAAACTCTCCTCTGACTTCTCTTCTAAGCCTCCCCTCTCGAGCGAGGGTGGCGATTCGCTACAGCCCTGCAACCGGTTCCCCCGCCCCAAACCATCTCCAGTCGGGCCCCTTTCATTGGCCAACGAGGTGCCGCGGGTACCCCCCCCAGGAACTACAATTCCCGTCAGGCCCCACGGGAAGTAAAAGCAGGAAAGGACGGTGGAGGGGGCAAAGCATATTGGGAAATGTAGTTCCCTGCGGGCCTTACAGAGCTGGAAACCCCGCCTTCCTCCACTGAAGCTGGAGAAACCAGGTGTTCGGCTTAGAACCCGTTACCGCTAAAGGGAGGAGCCAAGACCTTAAGCGGCATTCCTCACTTCCCCCCACATGGAGGATGAAAATATTCACCCAGTCCTAGAAAGCTCTATAAATAGTCCCTGAAGAAATATGGTTGTCTCTCCTATACCTCCAGGTCTGTAAAAACTCCACAGAACTCCCACACGCCAGGCTCCCAACTCGTGGGAAAAGGTGCCTTCTTTACAAGTGGGCAAAATGGCTGTCCTCTTAGTTCTTCCATTGGTCGTCCTCTGCGTCGTTCAAGGGCGGTTACTCATTACCGATTGGTTCTTTCTCCCTTGAGGGTGGAGGAAGACTTGGCACCGCTCTCCCGCGGCCCGGGAGGAGATAAGGGGGTGGAGGAAAGGCCGTTTGTTCAGGCACGATTGGCTGGCCCTCACGTCACTCAGAGTGCCTCTAACCTATGATTTGTCGGCTGCCCCTCCAAGAGAACGAAGGGGCGGGGCTAGTGCGTGGTGGGAAGGGGCGGGATTCTGCCAGCCGCGGCTGCCGCTGGAGCCGGTGTCCGGGCTGGTGATGGGGTTAATTCCCTTTCGTAAGACTCTTACTTGCACCCACCCAGCCCCGCCGTCGCCCCGCCGCGCCGCGCTCCAACCGCCTCCTCCTCCTCCTCCTCCTCAGTAACGCGGGTAAGAGATGCCCTCCCCTCCCCCCTCCAGCTCCCCGGGAATAACGCGCCTCGCTCCCCTCCCCCGCCCGCCAACCGGTAGCGCTAACGGAGAAGGAGGCAGGCAGGGGAGAGATGTGTGCGAGAAGGTGGCCTCCGCCGCCGGGCCATCGGCGCTCCAGCCGGGCCCCCGCCGAGGTGCCGCCGCTGCCAGCCCGTCGGGAGGTCGGGTTCCGAGGGAGCCCGGCTCGCCTGGCCCGCGGCTGCGGCTGCAGCTGCATCCACTACCTTGCGCCCACCGCCCCCACCCGGGGGCCATGTGAAAAGCAAACCCCTCGAGGCCTAGCGGAGGAGGCAGGGGAAAGGTTCCCGAGTCCCTGCCATGGCTGCTGCTTGCTGCCCTTGCAGCCCCAGGGACCCGGGAACCAGCCCCAGCAGGCCTGGCAGGAGCGGGTGCCGCGCGTGGTGCTGCTCTCTCGGGCGGCCGGCCCCCGTGCCTCGGGCTCCCCGGCCCCCGCACGCCTCGGCCCCTGGCCCTGCACCCCGAGGATTGTTAGAAAGGAAACACGGCGTTCCGCCGGCTGGTGAAATGCAGGCACACCTTGCCGGTGCTACCAGAGAAAAGCACAATGGGAATGTTGAAAAGAAAGTTGAATGACTGTCAGCGCCACGGACCCCGGGGGTCGGATTTACACACACACTGTGGTTGAGCCTGAGGCTCAGACCTGTGTCTTTGAAGTTTTTTTGTTCTCTTTTTGTTGTTGTTGTTGTTAGTAGGTGCACAGCAGAGTGCCTCTGCTTTTTTGAGCTCGCTTTTATGTAGGAACAAATTGTTGAGGCTATCTTGTCCCGTGTGGAATGGTCCTGGATAGCAAGTGGAGGAAAAGTAAGGCTTGGTAAAATAACAGATGATTTTTCGAACACGATGTTCCAGAAAATACGTGTAGATTGAAATCTCCATGGTTATAGCTCGCCTAATTGTAATTCTGAAGAAACCCTTTGCTGTTAGCTTAGATGTCAGTGATTGCAAGAACTTTTGAGTAATGAAAAGGTGGTTAAAGTCTTAACTGGAAACTAACCTCGTTGTAATATTTGAAAGAGTAAGGTCTGTGGGATAATTAATATAGTTGGATACCAGTGTAACTAGAGTAACTGAACACACTTCAATTTGATAAAACTTGGCGTATTTGAGAACGAATGCTTTTTCCTCACATATTGATTAGGCGCTCATCTTTTAACACCTTGTGGGGTTTTTTTGTTTGTTTGTTTTGGTTTTGGGGTTTTTTTGTTTTTTGGTTTTTTTGCATGGATGGGTCCTTAAATAATGGATTCTATAAATTGGTGGTAGACCTGGCTGTATCAAGGGTAACATTTTAGGCCCACCTCTGAGGCTTTACTTGTTGTCAGAGTACACTTGGGTTCTGAAGAAACAATCAGTTTTGACTAAGTTGTTAAGACCATTTCCTAGGGCCTAAGGAGACCCTACTGCCAGAATGATCTTACATATTCCATAACTAATAGTATTTGCATACAGAATTACATAGATCTAGATTCAGGATCTGGAAGAAATGTGGATGTTTGCTAAAAAAATAAAACACATAACCCCGAAAGGTAAGTTCTCTCAGCTCGCCATAAAGCACTCATCACTCACCTTAGCACTTTCTAAAACTTGTTGGTCAATTGATGAGTTATAGACTTGATACTTTTGGATCTCATATACTTTATGTACACAAAGGGCTGATGAAAATATAGGCGGCATATAGGCGGCTTATACATTCTCTTACTAGCTGCGGGACCCTTCTGTGAGCCTCAGTTCACCTGTAAATTGGGGATGATAGCACCTAACCCTTAGTTGGGGGGATTGGAGATGAAATCTGTATAAATATAAAGCTCCTACCATTGTGTTTAATACATAGTATGTATTATGAAATATTAGCATATAAATGCATCTTAAGAGAATGAGTTTGTTATTTATATGCACAAGATGTTGCAGCCTCAGAACTTGCTCTGTTAGGGCAGAGGAGTACTATGGGAGTTTTCATTTATATAGGGACTTAAATTGGTGCAGTTTGCAGCTAGCCATTTCCAAAGTAAAAGAAATGTGGGAAATTGGGCATCCGATACTGAAGAGTTGTTGATTTTATAGGTTTTTAATTTTGCGTTAAAATCCCCATGTTTGGGGAATATATTTCAAATGAATTTTTTGGAATAAGATTAGGTGCTAAATTGTTTGTAGTGATAAATTATTGTAATATGTTTTGAATTTTAGTTAGCTAATATGTATTTCAAGTTTTATATAGTTGCTATCCATATTTACTGCGCTATCAGGCTACTAACAAACAAGTCTTTAATACAGAGTTAAGATTCAGTGAGTGGTTTGAATTCATAATGGCCATAGGGTTGACTGCAGTTTTGTTACTGTTTTTAATTCTCAATATTTATCAGTGCTTGAGTTTTTCTTTTCTGTGAAACAACATGGGAGACACATTGTTCCTTTCTCTTTTCAGGCACTTTTGAAAATGCATTGGTCTTCACACATAATAGTATGTTTTTGAGTTTGTCCCAGTAGACAAATTAAAGTTTAGCATGAAAAGTTTTATTATGAAGTCTTCTGACAGTAACGCCTGGCCAGGGTTCAAGGCAGCTGCACCTTATGCTGAATAGTGAAGAAACGCAGTACAGTTGGATACTCCTTTGGGGAGCCTTCCATGGCAGCAGCAGAATATTATATAAAATTGAAATAAACTTTTTCAAAAATGATGCAGAAGAAATGCACTACTATGTTTTGCAAAGTAATAAAAGATTTTTTAGGATAAATACTCTGACAGTCTGTGTGTCAAGGAGGTATAGCAACAGGGATCCCTGGGTGGTGCAGCGGTTTGGCGCCTGCCTTTGGCCCAGGGCACGATCCTGGAGACCCGGGATCGAATCCCACGTCGGGCTCCCTGCATGGAGCCTGCTTCTCCCTCTGCCTGTGTCTCTGCCTCTCTGTCTCTCTCTCTCTCTGTGACTATCATGAATAAATAAATAAAATCTTAAAAAAAAAAAAAAAAAAAAAAAAGGAGGTATAGCAACAAATAGCAGTCAACTTTTCAAATGGCTCTTATAGCTCCAAACCACAGAATCTATACTCTTTGTAGTCACACCTGTACATGGTGATATAACTTATAATTTAAGATAACTAAGATACGTAAGGAGCATGTCAGTTTTTTCTCAGCATAATAATTTTTCCTAAAAAAGTAATCTTGCATTTAATCCTGTGAAGTCTCATAATGTTTACTAGTAATACAGACATGTGCAAAGAGTCAAATCATAAAATCAAACAAAATTTTATTAAGTTAATTTTGCTTCCCAAATAAGGATGTGTTATATAATTAAACAAATTTGTTTGTACCTGATAAGGTGTAAGCATGTGTATCTTTTCCAGAATTTAATTCAATTAGTCATTGGTTGATGGTTGAAATAAGAGAGTAGTTATTTAATTTTGTCTCAGAGCTGGTTCTCTATCTTATTTTCCAGCAGTTTGGTTTTTTCCCATGTTTTGTCCTTGAATATTTAGCCTATTCTTACCTTCTTAGTCTCTACATATGCCTATTAACGTAAATTTTTTTCCTGTGAATTTTGAAAACTTGTATTTACGATCTTTCTTGTTCTCTCTTTGCCTTCTGAATTTTAGATTTGTAACTTCCAAAAAATTTCTAACTGTAAGCTCACTTCTCAAAGTAAATAGCGAGGTTTTTGTGCCGTCTTATTTCATAAATACTAAACCATATATACTATATATACTATATATATATATACACTGTATATATATGCTATATTATAATACTATAATAATATAGCATGATTTATTTTGATGATTTTAAATGATTGTTCTGTTAGCCTGCTTGACTAGTGTTTTCATCTACAACTCCCTAAAAGTACTTTCTCTCCAAAATAAATTCAGTATGGAAAATAAATTACGTTTGTTTTTATTCTTGACCTTTCTTCTTGGAAGACAATAATTCGATATTGTCTTGCCTGAGAGTTTAAAGTACTATGATTTGACTTCTCCCAACTTTAGTTTGAATAATGACAGATAAAAATTAATTTTGTGGGCTAGTCATACAGTTAACTTCACTAACTGTTCTTCTGCTTGAAAGAAATTCCATAATTGGTATATTACTTTAGAGTCTAAGTTAGAAGTTTAACTGCAGATTTACCGTGATGCCATGTTTCTTAATAGAGAGAAAAGCTATGGAATTTAATTACAAAAGAAAGGTTTAACATTATGGAAAAGAAACTGGAAATGTATACAAAGCAAGGACTTAAACCATCATAAAGCCCTCGCTTTTAAAGTGCACTTGGGAAAACGCTTATTACAGAATTGCTGTGTTTAAAAATAGTTGTCTTTTTTGCTGAAAGTAACCCAAAGCCCTTCTTTGAATGATTGGTAAAACTGTTCTATATATCCATACTGTGGAATACTATACAGCAATAAAAAGAAACAAAACATTGATAAAGCAACTTGGTAGCTCTTAAAGTAATTACAGCAAGTAAAAAACAATTTCAAAATGGAACAACCATGTGGTCCATTTCTATAACATTCTTAAAGTGGTAAATTATAAAGGGAGCAGGATGGTTGTAACTATAAAGTGGTTGCATGAGGGATCTTTATAGTAATGGAATGGCTCTGTATCTTGATTGTACGGTGGTTACCTAAATCTTCGTTGCTTAGAAACAGACAAATGGGGGTGCTTGGGTGACTCTGTTGGTTAAGTGTCTGACTCTTGATTACAGATCAGATCATGATCTCAGGGTCATTAGATGGAGCCCTGAGTCCATGCCAGGCACAGAGCTTGCTTTAGGATTCTCTCCTTCCCCCTCTGCCCCTCCACTCCACTCACACAGGAGCACTTGTGCATATGCAATCTCTCTAAAAAAAAAAGAGAGACAAATGAGTGCATGTAAAACTGGCAAAATCCGAATACGTTTGTATATCAATGTCAATCCCAGGTTTAGATGTTGAACTTTATTTACATAATGTTATCACTGAGGGAAACTGAGTGAAGAAGAGTACATGGGAGCTTTCTGTACTATTTTTTGCAACTTCTGTGAATGTGTAATTATTTAAAAAAACAAAAGTCAAACACAAAAAAACCTGCAATATTTATATATATGTTCTCGTATACTATTGAAAAAAGTATATTTTTAAGCAGATATCTTCTAAAATACCATTGATACATTTTATACTGTTCATTTGTTTTAGTTTTACTAAGTCACATTCACATGCATCTGAACACAGCAGAAATACCTCTACATCAAACATATTCTAGATGTGGTTTCTGTTTTCATTTCATATGCCTTTTTTCCCTAAATGCCTATACTTTCTTAATTCTCCTTTTATAAAGGCTTGCTGCCCTTTCACTTTCCAACCCCTCTTCGTATAAACTAAAAAGAATCTAACATTAGTTATCCGTATTGTTTGTTTTCCATTTGCGATAAAAGGATTTTATCAAGAGTCTGTGTATTCATTATTTAACCAGATATTTATATATTAAGCCTATTGATTATCTGTAAGATAATCTGTAAGATAAAATACGAGATGTTATCTTGTAAAGACATACAGAACCAGCAAATGAGAACTCATTTGGGGAAAGAAAGTGATATAAGTGATTCTTAAGTTATAGTGTAGTTACTATGTGACCCTACACTTTTAAATACAAAAGTACTGAATCTTCTAGAGCAATTGGGGAGTACTGTGAGGAGGTCAAAGTGTAGACCACCAAGTTGGGGAGGATATACTTTTTGTGATAAAGATGACCTTGATCCACTTAGAGTTAATTTTTGTGTGTGATGTGAGGTAGGGAGTCCAAATTCATTCTTTTACATGTGGATATCATTTTTATCTCCACACCATTTGTTGAAAACACTGTTCTTTCTTTGTTAAATTATCTTGGCTCTTTTGTTGACCATAAACGTAGGAGGTTATTTCTCAACTCTAAATCCTATTGCATTGATTTATAGGTCTGTCACTAGACCAGTAGTACCACACTATTTGATTATGTAACTGTGACAAGTTTTGAAATTGGGACTTGTGAGTCCTTCAGCTTTGCTGTTTTTTTCAAGATTGTTTTGGCTATTCTAGGTCCCTTTTATTTCTTTGTGTAGTTTTAAGATCAGCTTCCCAGAAGCCGGCTTGGATTTTGATACAGATTGTGACAAACACCTAAATCAATTTGGCAATTTAGGAAATATTATTTTAGCAGTATTAAATATGAGAATTTCTTTGATATGTAATGCTTCACTTAGAATAATAAACTAAAAAAATAAAAAGAAAAAAAGAAAATCATAAACTCATTGCACGTTAATATAAATACCATATTCTTAGGAAAAACAACTTTTCAAAATTAAAAATATAGCAAGGAGAATAGGATTGTTTTACATTTTTTGCAAATCTCCTTAAGGTCTGGCTTATTAGAAGATAGCTGAGTTCTTGTATCTACTTTTGCATTCTTTCTGATAGGATATGTGATTTTGGTTGAAATATAAGAAGACAATTTGGCCACACACCAGTATTCAGAAGAAAAGTGAGAGAGCTCATGGACCCTTTAAAAGGATCTTGATCAAAAAAAAATAAAATAAAATAAAAAATAAATAAAAGGATCTTGATCAACAGTGGTCCTGTTGGACCCACTATGAAAACAGCTTGTCTAGTGGAAAGAAATAGATGGTTGGAAACTCAAAGACTTGATAAGTATCACTGGTCTACCACTGAACAGCTGATGTGATTTTGAGCAAGTAACTTAGACTTTCAGTCTTTTCTTCATCTGTAAAATGAGAATAATGACACTATACTTAGAAGGGAGGAAACAAGAACACGCCTGTAAGGTTTAAGATATATAGAGGTCACCAAAGAATTGGTTCTTGCCCTCTGTCATTTATACTTGTCCACCTCTCTCTTTTATATGGGATTAGCAAATTTTTTTTCCCCTGAAAGTCTACATACCACAGCATGGTAACCTTTAGTAAATTTGGTTCATTGTAGTGATATTTACTTAAAAGTAGAGCTTTATTCATATAGTCTTTTATGATCATTCCGTTTAGCTACAAATCATGGTAGTGAACAGGGAAAGAGAAGAGTCAAAAAAGGAGGTAAAAGAATTTATCGGAAATGAGAAAGTAAAATTGATGCCTCCTTTAAGACCATTTGTCAGGGATCCCTGGGTGGCTCAGCGGTTTAGTGCCTGCCTTTGGCCCAGGGCGCGGTCCTGGAGACCCGGGATCGAATCCCACGTCGGGCTCTCGGTGCATGGAGCCTGCTTCTCCCTCCTCCTGTGTCTCTGCCTCTCTCTCTCATAAATAAATAAATAAATAATAAATAAATAAATAAATAAATAAATAAATAAATAAATCTATCTTAAAAAAAAAAAAAGACTGTCACTCACTCCAGGCCTGCTGTTGATAGTGAAGAATGAAGGAAACTGCAAAAGGAACCTCTGGCTTAAAATAAAGAATGGTTCTTTAGCATGTATTTTCCCTGTTAAAATTAATAAAGTTGAATTATATAAATGACTCCAAACCTTTAATGATTCTGTAATACTGAACCTAATCGTATATAATGTTCTTTAAAAGAAGAAAAAAAAAAAACCTCTTGCCATTAAAACTCTATATACATCATTAGAGTAGTAACTTTACCTTTGCATTTTTCTGCAAAGCTAAAGTGAGTTGATTGTTGCTATATAGGACATGAAAAGTGTGGATTCATTCATTCAGCAAGTATTTATTGAAAACTTACTTTGTGCCTTCTTCTGGTTTTGTAAAACAGAATGCCATTGCCCTCCTAGATCTCATTTTCTTGTGGGAAAACAAAAAATAAAAGAGCATGTCAGACAGAATTAGAGAAATCATTGCAATGAAAACAAAAGCAGGTTGAGAACTTAAGGATTTGCTGGAAAAGGTATAGGGTCTATTTGAGTCAGGGTGACCAGGGAATACCGCTTGATATTTTGAACAAACACTTGAATGAAGGAAACAAGCCATAGATTTGTGAGGGAAGAACATTCTAGGTAGAAGGTACAAAGTACAAAGGTCATAAGATGGAGGAGATGGAGATGGAAGTTAATCTTGTTTATTGATGTTCAGCAGCGTTGTCCTGAAGACAGGATTTAAAGGTACAAGTACGTTAAGAACACTTTGAGGTGTGGCTCTGGGACTGTCAGCTATGCATATTTTTAGCCAAATGAATCATTTCCACTGAAGAGCCTCTTGATCCCAGATGTACTGGGTTTTAAGGGACTTTTGCAAAGTCTAAAGCCAAATCTTTAGTCTTCACTTATCAAGGATTTCTGTCTTTTCCATGCTAAACCAAAAGATGCAGTAGGTTTTCTTAAACAAAATTACCTGCTTTTACAATAGAATGGTAGGCAGATCTTTGTGTTGGAATGCGAGAATTCACCTGGTCCAACCTCACTAGTTCTCAGGGATCAGTCCAGTGGCAATCACTGGGGCAGCTTGTCCTAAAGTTATCTGCTTTTCATTTCCTTTCTTCTTCCAGGAGGTACTAGAATAAGGAAAGCGAAGAGAGATTCCTGGCTCCTGCCTTTCAAGCCAGCTATTGTGGGGATCTGACGGGACAGAGAAATCAGGCAGTCATTTAGCCTTTGCTTGAACTATTCTGGTGACAGAAGTACATTTCTTTTTTTTTTTTAAACATTTTTATTTATTTATGACAGTCACAGAGAGAGAGAGAGAGGCAGGGACATAGGCAGAGGGAGAAGCAGGCTCCATGCACCGAGAGCCCGACGTGGGATTCGATCCCGGGTCTCCAGGACCGCGCCCTGGGCCAAAGGCAGGCGCCAAACCGCTGCGCCACCCAGGGATCCCCAGAAGTACATTTCTAAGGGGCTTCTTATCTCTATATTTTTTTGTTTCAGCGTCTTCAGGTATATGGCTAGAGATATGCATGTGTACATATATATACACATGTACATATCATTGCAGATGTATGTGTTTATATATGTGTATGTATATATATCTTTTTTTCTGATGTAGGGAGGAAGGGCATAGAGGAAAGGAGATCCAGTTGGAAAAGGAGAGCATAATTGAAATGTTAATCATAAAGTTGCATCAATATCCATGTCCTCTATAGGCCCTCCTTCTCCTCTTTTGCCCCCAGAGAATAGAAACTAATGTGTGGGTGGGGATGAGAGACTTGACCTGCCCAGGTGTTAAGACCCTTCTGCTTGGCCCAGTTGTCCTAATGGAGGGAAAGGGGAGGGTAAAGTAAGCCCGTAGATGTCCTCAGTAGGTTTGTCTCCCCATTCCCCATTTTAGGGAGGCTGTTTAGCACCCTCCTTAAACTTAGCAGATTGTCTTTCATATTATTGCTGGCTGAGAAACTCCATCTATTCCTTAAAGCACATTAGATTTTATCACAGAACCAGACAACTAGACCATAATAGCATCTTTCTGGTTTTAGGTTTTTCTCTTACACAAAGTGGCACCATCACAGGAAAGAAATGTATTGAAGGACAGTCATCAAAGCTATTTTTAGATTGTTTTGAAAATAGGCTCAGAAGTAGGGACATGCTTTTGTTTTTGTTTTTGTTTTTTAACTCGAGTAATTTTGCCGACTTACATCTTTTGAAGTAAAAAATATTTCATTTTAAAAAAGGAAAAAATAAAATTTAATATGTTTTGTATTATTATTTAATACACTCAACAGATTTTAAACTTCACTTTTTGACTGGGCTAAAAACTGAACCATTGTAAAACTCACTGCATTTCTAAAATGAACATTTTGGAAAGTTTATACTTTTTGAAAGCTTTTTAAAAAATCCAAACAGCATTGCACATAAAAATCAGATCATATAGTAGATCTGTAATTGATTATCATCCCCTTATCTACTGTCTTATTATTGGGATTCAGGAGTCTCTTGAAGAGAGCTAGATGTTCTTAGCACCAAAAATCCAATGGATTCTTCTTTTTGCTTCCATCAGTTTATCAAAATCATGTCCCATTGTTTTCTTATCCGTTGGAAGCATGGGTTTTCTGTAAGTTTTTTCTTTCAATTTATCCTAGGGTGTCTAATTGTCTTTTTTTCTGATTAACAAGCAATAATGTACCATCAACATATCCTCGAAGTTATTCAGTCTTTGTTTCATGGAGGCCTCTTTACCTCAGAGATTTTCTCTTGGATTCTGGTATCTTGCCCACATCCTGGGACTTCCCTTCTGCCTCCTGAGGTTGAATCAACTGTTTGCTGGATTCTGTGGGTCCTTCCTCTTAGTTTTTTTATACTCATTTTTTGCTAGATAATAGCCTGAGATATTTTCTTTAAAAAGATTGCTTAAGAAGTAAACCTTTTCAGACTTTAGATGCCTGAAGTCTTAATTCTGCCATCATACCTGATGGAGGGTATAGAATGCTAACTTCAAAGTCATCTTCCCTTTGTACTTAAATATGTTGCTCGTGTCTTCTAGTATCTGGTTTGCTTTTGAGAGATCTGCTGCTAAAGTTTTCCGAAGCTTATCCAAAATTTGATAGATGACTCATTTCTACAGTTGTTAACATTTTGCTGTTTGTTTTATTGTATATCAGTCTGTCTCATTTTTTTGACACACTTCAAAATAAATTTCAAAGGTCAGTATACTTCACTCCTGAACCCTTTGACATGTGTGTAATTACTAGAGTTCAGTATTTGATTATTTTTTATGGGTAAGTATACATAAAATGCATAAATCAGGGGGTTGCCTGGATGGCTCAGTCTGTTAAATGTCTGCCTTCGGCTTGGGAGCCCCACGTCCCACGTCGAGCTCTCTCCCCAGGGAACCTGCTTCTCCCCTCTCCCTCTGCCTGCTGCTCCCCCTCCTTGTGCGCACATGTGTGTGTGCGCACACTCTGTCAAATAAATGAATAAAATTTTAAAAATAGAAAATGCATAAATCAGGAACTTACCATTCAGTGAATTTTCATCAAATTGTAATCATAGGCCCATGTATCTATCAAGATATAGAATATTACTATCATGCCAGTAAACAACAACCAAAAGTTGTGATTCTTTTCAGCATATATTTTTCTGTGCTAGGACTTATATAAATGGAATCATACACTACGTGCTCTTTTGTGTAAGGCTTCTTTAACTTGATATGTTTTTCACATTTATCCATGTTGTTGCGTGTATGAATAGTTGCTTTTTTTATTACAGAATAGTATTTTATTGTATAAATAAGCTATTTGTTTTTCTGTTCTATTGAATGCCACCTATGTGCAGTTTCTGGTTTTTAGCTATTATAAATAAAGCTGTTTGATTCACAAGAGTATTTGAGAATAAGTTTTTAAATCTTCAAATTAGAAACACCTGCTAACATAACAATATACAGAACAAAAAGCCATTTGTTTATTTCTTCTATTCTTTTCCTAGTTCTTGAATTTTTGTTAATACAAAATTAAGGCACAGCTTAGGTGAGAATATTGTCATACCTTTTTTATTTCTTGCTGTTCTTAGTAATACAAAGAGCAGGTAGGAAGATTATTTAAAAAGTAATCTCTACACCCAACGTGGAACTTAAACTCACAACCCCAAGACCAAAAGTCACATGCTCTACTGACTGAGCCAGCCAGACACCCAATAAGGTCATCCCCCTTTTTTTTAGGTTTTTGTTTTTTAAGATTTATTTATTTTATTTACCTATGATAGACATAGAGAGAGAGAGAGAGAGAGAGAGGGAGGCAGAGACACAGGAAGAGAGATAAGCAGGCTCCATGCCGGGAGCCCGACGTGCGACCGGATCCCAGGACTCCAGGATCACGCCCGGGGCCAAAGACAGGTGCTAAACTGCTGAGCCACCCAGGGATCCCCTTTTTTTAGGTTTTGAACCTTCTTACTGAGATTTTAAGATTAACTTGTATTACCTAGTCCATTGACTGACTTAAGGTAATTGGGTATTTAATTGTCTTTCTTAGAAGTTAGCATTTCAACATATGAAGTCATTGAATTTTACAGGTAGAAGTTTTTAAAGAAATATTAATTTGACATTAACTTTTATATGAATCACCTTTAATCCAGAAAGGCATGACCTTTTGAGTTATGTTTTGTGTCTACTGTGCATAAATCCTGTGTATTTTGCTTATTTTTAAATAAAGATTGTTGCTTCTACTAGTAATTGTTTTGGAATTTTTAAGAACCAATTTTAAAATCATATATTCATAATCTAGAGGGGCTTTTCCGACTTGAAGTTTTGTTATATTTTTATGGTAAATTAAGAATGAAATTTTCTGATTGCCAAATTACATTACATAAAAGGATTATTCTGGTATAATGTCCAGTGTACAGATTCCACAGCTTTTTGTCAGTGTTAATGTTATACCTAATGAATGCCGAGTTTGAAATTTAATTAAAACAAAAAGAGAGTAAAGTGTCTTTTGTAGTCTAGGTTTCAGGCTCTGTTTGTAGTGTGTGAAAATTATTTTATGGCTTTTCTGAAAACTACATGCAGATACTCAGTAACATTTACCTTACTACTGAAATGGAAAACCCAGTAATAAAATGGGCAATAGTTTAAGAAGATTGATTTAAATGTTAAATACATATTATATCTGCTTGGCCTTTATGGGCATCTAACACCTATACTTTAATTTTAGACAGGACTTATTGGTCTTTTCTCATGTCATTTTCTCTTGGTTTATGTGACATTTGTGAAAATGCTTAAATGCTCATCCTAAGATAAGGGATAATTGATGTACTTGTTTGTGAAAATTCCACTAAGATCACAGAAATGACTACTAATTAAATTGCTTCTGTCCTTGAAGACATACCTCTGCCTTTAGAAGCTTATGACTTAGTGGAAATCCATTAGAGTCAAAATTCCCATAATAAAAATGGCTGCCCCTTCCATTTCCTTTTTTTGCTTTCTCCTCCACTTCTGGTTCTTCTCTTCTTTCCCTTGCCTTTGGACACATTTGCTTAAAGATAGGACAGGATTAATGAGCTGTGAAAAAGGAAGAGCAAGGGCTCCCTGGCTGGCTCAGTCACTAGAATATGCCATTCTTAGTCTCAGGGTTGTAAATTCAAGCCCCACAGTCGATGTAGAGATTACTTAGAAATGAAATCTTTAAAAAAAAAAAAAAAAAAAAAAAAAGGAACAAGAGTCTCAATCAGTGGTCTTTTTAATTAAATATGTGAAGTTCCAAGGATTGCATGGAGTTTACACTTTGTAAATACACAATAGAAAACCAACTGAAAGTTGGTGGTCAGGTAACCTTTTTTTTTTTTTTTTTTTTAAGATTTTATTTATTTATTCATAAAAGACAGAGACTTAGGTAGGGGGAGAAGCAGGCTCCATGTGGGGAGCCCAATGGGGAACTCAGTCCCAGGACTCTGGGATCACGCCCTGAATGAAAGGAAGATGCTCAACCACTGAGCCACCCAGGCGTCCCTCAGGAAACCATTAATTGAATTGCTTTTACTTACCCTATTATAAGATCCTTTCGTAAAGAATACAGGCATTTTAGAGGTACCTGTGTGGCCCAGTCACTTAAGCATCTGCTGTGGGTTCAGATCATCATCCCAGGGTCCTGGGATCAAGCCCCACATTGGGCTCCCTGCTCTGTGGGGCATCTGCTGCTTCCTCTCCCTCTTCTGCTCTCTCTACTTGTACACTCTCTCTCTTGCTCTTGTGCATGCTTTCGTTCTCTCTCTCTCCCTCTCTCTCTCTCTCAAAAAAATAAAATCTTAAAAAAAAAAAATTACAGGCATTCTTGATCTCATTTCTCTCCCAACTCTTCACCTGCATCCTGTGCTTCAAAGGTACTGAATTAACAGCCCAGCCAAGATTTCAGCACACATCTCTAAACCAACTTTATACTATACCAAGTATAAAGGAATTAATCCAGGTTAGTTAATATCCTTTTTTAATCCCAGAACTTAATGGAGGCAAGTTTATTGAAGAATATTTTAAGATAGTTAGCTTGTCCTACTACAGTCAGACTCTGTACTTTGTTCTTCTATACATTATAACATTACTTGCTTAAAAATAAGTACTTATGTACTAAGAGGACCTTCCCTCTTGACTCAAAAACTAGTATTTATGACTACATTATAAATGAGCCTGAGCTACTACTCAGAGTGAACTAATTAAGAAATTGAAAAGTTAGCATACATTGTCCATGATATAACTGAAAAGTAATTTCAGTTTATTTAGTAAAGAGTTTGCTTTGTATCTATTGTGCAAGAATTTTTGCTTTTGGCATTGAAATTTAATGGTAAGGAGATATACATCATAATAAGTATAAAAGCATATGTACATTTTTTAACGTGATTACTTCATCTAGTCCAAAATTTAAATTTCTCATACCGTAGGCAAAGTCAATGAGTCGTAGCTCCAGAATTTCTGTGTATAAGTAGCTATAAAATGACATTTGATTGCTAGTGTTTTTTTCATCACAGTGGTACTTTTTTTTTTTTAGATTGTTTATTAATTAAAAGTGGCTTTTAGGAAAGTTGATATAGAAAAAAGTAATATCCTACTTATTTTGTAAACCAAGATGTATTTTTTAAATGAAGTAAGTTTTGTGAAGTAGAACATTTTGATTGCTAGTTTGCTGTTAAAAGTAGTTGACATCCATTCCATTCTGGCTTATCTAGAATATATTTCTTTATATCTGGAATGGTCTTTCTAACTAGAGTTTAGCCAAACTAGAGGATATTCAATGTATTTCATACTGAAATGAAGTACAGTATTTGGTATCATTTTTTTTGTAAGGTGAGGTTTGTCCTTTTCAGGATCACAATGTGTTATAGCAAAAACAAACAACATTGATGCATAAATTTCAATACTATAGGTTAGCAAGAACAATTATCACCATGACAAAGGAGTAGGCAGGAGTTAAGAAGTGCAGTGTTGCCGATATTGGGGATTGAAGAGCATCCGAATACCACTCCTCAGGTGTGTTATGATCCTAAAGGTACTAAGGAGTTGAACTTGGCTTTCATAAGTAGGTATTTGAGTATGAGTAAATCAGATGCTCTCTATCAAGCCCTGTAAGAAGTTTCTGTAAGATTTCAGGATGTGGCATGGGTGGGTTTTTTAAAATAAATTTTTATATAATCTGACACATAAATCATCTTGAAATTTATTTGCCCATGTTGGCTTCTTTCCTACTGATATTTTAATAGTTTAATTGAGATAAAACTGATACACCATAAAATTCACCTATTTAAAGTTTACAGTTCATTGAATTTTAGTATACTCACAAAGTTATGCAACCACTAGCACAATCTAATTTTAGAACAGTATTATGACTTCAGAAAGAAACCTCATATCCATTAAGGTATTCTATAAAATCTTGTTGTAGTTCTGATCTGCATTTCACTAATGAAAGAAGTTAACACCTTTTTGTGTACTTACTGGCTACTGTTGATTTTATGTGGATATCAAGATGTTTGTTGTAGCTTTTATACACTCTACAATTACTGAATATTTAGGGTCTGTGTTCCATGTAAAATGCCAGTGTATATATGAACGTATTAAAGACTTAGCTGTATATCACTTTGGAGAATTGGAGAGATATTGATTCATCTGTTTTCCAAACTTAGCAGATACATAGAATAGGGACCAGTTTGCCTGAGATAGTCCCAGTTAATGCCTGTTGTGATATAATTATAAGAGTGCCCTCTATCACTTTGAAGTGCCCTGATTTGGGCAATAAATTATATGGCCATCCTACTCACAATTAACTTAAAGTACTTAAATACACACTTGCTACTTATTGGATCAGAATCTCCAAGAAAAGAGCCTGAAAATATGTTTTTAGGAACTTCAAGGTCAGACACATGTATATTATTCTAGCAGAATACTGGTGTTGCTCTGTGACCCAAACCCATTTATCTTTGTTTTAATGGGATAGTGAGTTCCAAGTTAAAATTGGAGAGGAATAATTTCATTTGATAGGCTGGTACCATCCTTCTCCTTAAAATAATGATAGAGGAGGAATATTTCATAACACACAAGTTGGACTGGCTCTGAGGGGCAAGAGTATGGGAAAGGAAAGTGAAATAAATTTATAGAAGTAGGGTGGTCTCAGGATGAAGGCAATGAACAAAACTGAGCCTCTTGGTAATATTTCCTATTGAATTTGATGAGAATAAAAGAGAGATTCATGAAGATGTTCTTCATACCTGAGAACTGGGAGCAAGAACTAATGACGGGTGTGGAAGAAGTTCTTTCAGATTCTGAGGCTCTGTGATAGAAGAAAGAATGTGATACCATTGGTTTTAATTTTTTTAGGGGTCAGTGAGATTTGAGAATGTTTGTACACATGGTCATTTTTAAGTCAGAGATCTGTATTTGTACACAGGTGTCAGAGATGCCCATCCAAGTTTTAAGATTTTTTTTTCTAATTGTCTTTAAGATGAAAGCAAACACATTTGACTTAGTATAAAGTAAGTAATATGTACTTACTATTTATGGAGGATCTTATACTGAGCCATTCACATTTGGTCATTTATTGATTACCCTTTTACAATGGCACATAATTAAGAAATTAAAGAAGTGGCTGAAAATTTAGAAATTTATCTGTATCCCAATATAACTATTGCCTCATAATATTTCCATTAGCCAAAAACTCAAGCCAATTCTTGTATGGGCTATAATGCCAAGGAACACAGTCTTATATAATTTTCCATACCACAGTATTTCATCCAAAAATCCTTTGGATGGGGGGAAGGGCTTTTTTTTTTAAGCTTTATTGAGGTATAATGGATGTACAATAAACTGCATATATTCAAAGTGTATTTGGAAGAGATGCTGGTTTTTTAATTGATACTATGGCAAGTCTGCCATTATAATTTGTCTTCTAAGCATACTGAGTGGAGAAATGAAACAGCTTGTTAATTTAACTTGGTGAAACTGTCAAGAATTATTTATAGTAAGATGATTTACACTGGATTATTATTAAGACTTGTCCATATTTATGGAACAAGTACTCTTGTCTCCAAAAGCTAGTGACTTTTCATTTGTATACATTTATCTGTGAGAATGAGAGCAAATAGGTGCCAAATGAAGAACACAATAGTAAGTTCTTGAGAAGTTGAAAAGAATAAGGAATGGCTGAACTGGGAAGGTTAGGGAAAGTTGTGAGAAAGTAAATCATGAAACAGAAAGGGTCCATTGGGAGTTTGAGCTAGAGTTTGAAGAATAGATTTGATTTACGAGGCAGACATGGATAAAAGAACATTCTAGAGAAAGAAAGAATGGTGAGTAGAGGTAATGAAAGGTGAGTAGTCTGATTTGGCTGCAGTCTAGGATGGCTGGGGGGAAATAAAAATAGAAAGTTAAGTTTGGGCAAAATTATGGAAGATTTTAAATGCCAAACTAAAGGATTTAAATTGTGTCCTCTGAGTCAAAGGGAACTACTGAAGATTTTCTTGAGCAAGATAGTTAATTTCATATTTCATTGCCTTATTTTACTTGGGCTGTATTTTTCTTAAGGTATTTATAATGCCGGTTGCCTGTGTGGGCTCAGCAGTTGAGCCTCTGCCTTTTGGCTCCGGGGGTGGTCCTGGGGTCCTGGGACGGAGTGCTGCATCGGCCTCTCTGCAGGGAGCTGCTTCTCCCTTTGCCCGTGTCTCTGCCTCTCTGTCTGTCTCTCATGAATGAATGAATGAATGAATGAATGAATGAATAATTTTTTTTAAAGGTATTTATAATGCTTCTTCTGCCTCTCTATGCTGTTAACCTTTTTTCCTTTAATACTTCAATTGAGGTTATCAGGAAATCGATTTTTAAATTCTTTTCTTTTAAAGTGGGTTCCATGTACCCCAAATTGACTTTTAAAGACAACGTGTCACTTTTTTTTTTTTTTATGGAATATCATAAAGGATCTGTAGAGGTTATAAATGTAGACTTGAGGGGAAAGTAAGAAAGTCCAAAGAGTATTTTTCTGTTCTCGTTTGTTAATTTCATAACTTTAAATATACAGATAAAAACTACATTTAAAATATAAAGAAGTACACATAAAGCAGTTCAACTTTTTATCTTAAAGCCAAATTCATAACCCTAAGTGGTGGAAATATGCTACTTTTAATGGGTTATGAGACCTTAAAATACAATTTTCTTAAGCTCATATTGTATTATGTGTGCTTTTAATACTTTCAGGGCCTTTAAATTACTTTTCTGTTTTTATTTTCTAGTATTATCTGACTACTTTTTTATTTCCTAGGAATTAACTGTCCCTTAAATGTGACACTACAAAAATTATTTTCATTTGAACTTCTACAGGAGAAAATAAGCATTTAAGAGTCTCTGATCTGGTTCTACTATATTGTTCATTCATTTGTTCAGTTAGCAATTACTTCAAAAAAACATTTAGTGAATGCCTGCCATGGGCCAAGCCCTGGCTTTGAATATACAAAAATCAGTGATTTGGATTCTTGCCCTGGAGGAGCCCAGTCTAATAGGAGAGACAGCCTAAATAAGCAACTACAAATCCACTTCATAATTTGTTTTGTTTTGTTTTTTTTATAAAAAAGCGTGTTGTGGTATATACAGGGCACAGTGGAGCAACATCCTGCCTTAACTCTTACCTTCCCATTTCTCTTTTATTCTTAACAGATACAACTTTATTTTTTAAGATTGTATTTATCTAACTGAGAGACAGAGTGAGGAAGAGCACCAGCAGGGTATGGGATAGAGGGAGAAGTAGACTCCCTGCCGAGCAGGGAGCCGATGAGGGGCTCAAACCAGGGATTCAAGGATCATGACCTGAGCCAAAGGCAGACTTAATGGACTGTGCCACCCAGGCACCCAGATATAACTATTAATAATGGCAAAGTAGCTTCTAAAGCAAAAAAAGTATTACTCAAGTTTAAAAAAATAAGACTTTATAAAGGTAGAAGTTTCAGTTGAAAAAGAAAACAGCCATTTTAAATTATATGTACCTAATTGACAGAACTGTAAGAAAATTGATAAGCAACAATAATAGGGAATACCATATACACTGAGAGAGCACAGAAGTGCTAAAATTTCATTAATCTGCATAATTAATCCCCTACATGTGTCAAAAAAAAACATTTAAAGATGAAATGGACAAAGCTTTTCGTGTTTAACCATACTATTTCTTAAAACACAAGGTTAACCCTACTCCGATCAAACAACTGAATGTTCCCTAAACTCCTCATGCATTTTCTCACTTCTAGTCTTTGCTCCTAATATTTCTTTGAACTGAAATAACCATTTACTAATCCTTCTCTCCCTATGTATGTCACGTATTTCTATAACCTATTTTTTAAATGCCAGTTTTGTTTTGAAACATACCAGAAGTGCTTTCTCCTATTTCTTCTTCCCAGGCATTATATATGTGTCATTTTTAACTTCATTACTCTGAAACTGTTATATGTAGTTCATCATGTACACAACCTCTCCTCCATTACCACCTGCCTACCTACCCTTATATAGAGCACTGCTCCATTTTAAGATTACCTGAGGTCAAGGACTTTGTCAGCATGATATAATACCTTATATACCACTGTACTTAATAAATGTGGATTTAAACATAATTAGATATCTTGTATTGATGGAGGAGAATAGTAGAGCTCAACTTTACAGCTCTAAAATATTTTAGCAGATTTAGAAAAAGAAACTTTTTCGTAAATTCAGACATATCCTACTTAAAGGTAAAATTTTGTCAAAAATTTCTCCTTGGTTTAAGTGTGACTGATAAGAAATAATTACAATCTGATAGCTGGCAGATACCCTTTGTTTACTGAACTCATGACTCACACCCTCTTCATTAGCCTGAGGCCATATCCCAGTTAATGCCGTATCCCGGTGTTACAGTGTTAGATGGATTGGCTATGAACTTATCCTTCATGATAGTCTCATGTTTCCTCTCTGGACCAAAGCATGTCTTCGTAGCTGCTTGAGGAACTTGTGTTTTTGTCTGTTTGGGAGAATTGATTTTCAAAAATACTGGTTGACATTGTCATCTTTGGAACACTGCTGTATAAAAAACTGGTAGTGTAATTATTAAGGATAAATACTAACATGGAAAAAAATGTTTTATAGTATGCTTTTATTCTGTTAAGCCATACTGAAATTAACTTTTGTAGAAACCTTTTCAGAGAAATGCTAGCCCCCCGTTCACCCATTTTGTTTCACAGTAAATTCTCATTACTGTCTTATTTCACCAAGGCCATTGCCTTCACCTTATTGCTAGATCACCCACGTGGTCTCCATTCTGTGGGTGGTGTTAAAAGAAAATACAGAAGTAAGAGTATTTAACCTTTTCTTTAATCAATGACTGCTTGGACTTGGATTATAATGCTTTTAATTATCTTTTGTATTCCACAGCCACCATTTACAGTTTTTCATTTCTCTATCTTTAAGCCCCCTTGCCTCCTATTATTTTCATAAATGAATTTCTCTCCTGTTTTACTCACAACATTGAGACTATTTGTTATGTACGTGATCACTGAATAGGCGTGGGCACTTTAAAAGTACCCGTCTCCATACCCATACTCTTTTTTTCTTCTATGACTCTAAAGTGAAGAGATGTCCCTCTCCTTCAAACCTACACCTCAGCTTTCTTTAGAATGTGTTGATCTCTAACTATATTCCAGTTTGTGATAGGCTTTCTAGGAAACACAAGAATGAGCAAGATATATATATATATTTTTTTTGAGAGAGAGTGCACAAACAGAGTGGGGGCAGAGAGAGAACCTTAAGCAGCCTCCACAACCCTGAAATCATGACCTGAGCTGAAATCAAGAGTCAGACACTTAGCTGACTCAGCCACCCATGCATGCCCAAGATAAAATTCTTTAAAGAATCTTACTGGCCGTGTTTGTGCTGTCTATAGTAATCTCATCCTTTTCATTTGTTCATTTTTATTTATATTCCTAGAAATAGTAGAGAATTTTTTTAATGAAAAGGAGAAATATTGTTTTCCCTCAAGTTGATAAAAGGTGGAAGCCTCTTTTAAATTATACCTTCTCCTTCTTCCCATTTGGGATTTCTGGAAGAGTATATTATGTCTTGAAAGTTTATGGTAGCAAAAAACCAAACCAAAACAAACAAAAAAAACACGTGAAGCTCTCTACTGTGGTAAATACTCCCATATCTGTTTGACTAATCCCAACCTTTCAAACAGTTTAAATCCAGTAATTTCTTAGTTCATATGTGTAATTATACATATGAAATATATACAAAATTATATATACACTTGACCCTTAAGCAGCCACAGATTTGATCTGCATGGGTTTACTTCTATGTGGATTATTTTTTCTTTTTTTTTTTTTTTAGAGATTTTATTTATTTGTTCGTGAGAGACATACACAGAGAGAGAAGCAGAGATATAGGCAGAGGGAAAAACAGGCTCCATCCAGGAACCTGGACGTGGGCCTTGATCCTGGGACTCCAGGATCACAGCCCGAGCCAAAGGCAGATGCTCAACCACTGAGCCACCCAGGCATCCCTATGTGGATTATTTTCAATAAATACAGTATGTACTATATTTTCTCACAATTTTCTTAACATTTTCTTTACCTTACTTTATTATAAGAATGATACATGATATACATAATCTATAAAATATGTGTTGTTTATGTTATTGGTAAGGCTTCCAGTCAGCAGTAAGTTGTTAGTAGTTCAATTTCGAGGGAATCAAAAGTTATGTGTGATTTTTCAACTATGCAGGGGTCAGTACCCATAGTCCCTGTGTTGTCAGGGTCAGAGGGGCATGTGTGTGTGTGTGTGTGTGTGTGTGTGTGTGTGTGTGTGTGTGTGTGTAAAATTCCATGCTCTAATATACACTAATACAGTATGTCATTGAAATGTGGTGCTTTTATATATAGTTAATATGTGCTCTGTTTATGAGTTTGTGTGTGCACAACCCTAAACCTATGGCAAAAAAGTCTTGAAACTGGGTGATTGGCAGGTTTGGGGGTTTTTTTATTGTGGTAAAATACATGTAATAAAATCTTGCCATCTTAACTATTTTTAAGTGTACATTTCAGTAATGTTAAGTATATTCATGTTGTGCAACCAATCTCTAGAACTCTTCATCTTGCAAAAACTGAAACTTACGCCTATTAAACAATAACTCCCCATTCAATCTTCCCCAGCTCCCAGCAGCCAGCATTGTGCCTTGGATTTCTGTGAATTTGACTACTCTAGAGACCTCAAGTGGAATCATAACAGTATTTGTCTTTTTGTAACTGGCATATGTCATTTAATGTAATGTTATCAAGGTTTATCCATGTGTCAGAACTTCTTTTTTTTTTTTTAATTAAGTTTTTAATTTTAATTCTGGTATAGTTGGGCAGCCCCAGTGGCTCAGCAGTTTAGCACCGCCTTCAGCCCGGGGTGTGATCCTGGGGACCCGGGATCGAGTCCCACATCAGGCTTCCTGCATGGAGCCTACTTCTCCCTCTGCCTGTGTCTCTGCCTCTCTCTCTCTCTCTCTGTGTCTCTCATGAATAAATAAATAAAAATCTTAAAATAATTCTGGTATAGTTAACACATAACATACTAGGATTATAATAGTTTCAGGTGTATAATGCAGTGATTCAGTAATTCTGTACATTACTCCAGGTTCATCAAGATAAGTTTACTCTTTAATCCTTATGATTTATTTCACTCATTCGCCTACTTCCCCTCTTGTAATCATCAGTTTGTTCTGTATAGTTGAGTCTTTTTCTTTTTTTTTCTTTTTTTTTT